>NC_057731.1:9370573-9497076 GCF_004010195.1 Chiloscyllium plagiosum | reverse complement strand
GACGAATTGGACCGAAGAGTCTGTTTCCATGCTGTACATCTCTATGACTCTATGACTCTATAACATAGAGAGACACCTGAACCTCTGTTTTAATGTCCACGCTCTTCAGTGCTTGGTTAAGATTTGTCTGGCTATTCACAGATGCTGCCATTTCATCTTCACTGACTCTCAAGCACTGTGTGGCTCCCATCACTGGCCATTAGATTCAAAATGTTAGGATTGGTGCCACAATGTGATTTTATTGCAGAATCACAAAGATCCACAAGGTGTGAAACTTAAAAGCCAGATGGTGACAGGAGGCATTGATGGATCAGCTTTCCAAACTTACCTTTGAGAAAGTTCCTTGTGACCCAGGAAGAGCAGTAGTGTTCTCAGTCTCCAAGATCCAATTCCATCATCCGTTTGATTCCCTGGCATTACAATATTCCAAAGCCAATTTTCTGTCCTTGGTCCTGTTGGTTTTGGGCTGGCGAAAGGGGTGGGATATTTAAATGAAGCCTAGGTCTTGCACTGTGATTTCTTTGAGAGTTTCCCTTTAACATGCAGACCTCCTCCTTATCCCATGCCTCCAAGTAACTTGAATAGGTAAAGTGGCATTAGTACCTAAACGCTAAACCTCTGAGGATCTTGTGGCACAGGGGTAGCGTCCCTACCTCTGGGTATGTCAAGGTTCAAGTTCTGCCTGCCACAGGGATAAGTTTATAACATGTCCAAACAGGTTGATTTAAAATAAACACTGATTAATCCAGCTGCTGTATCTCCAATAGTGAGACTTGAGTATGAGTGTAAAGTATGTACATACAAAGTGGTATCCTATGTTACCCACTTCTGTTTTATTAAATTTGTGCTCTTAGAATTCTTGAACGTTATGTACAGGATCAGATTCCTGGAGCAAAGGTAGTAGTGGAATCCATCGGTCCTCGCAGACATGGAGATGGCTTTCAGGAAGAAGACTATTCCAAGTCAGATTTGATGGTTTATGCCATTGACCCTTTGACAAACAGAGCAATTTCAAGGAATGAGCTCTTCAAGTGAGTAAAACACAGGCCAACTGTTTCAAAATTTGTTCAGTTTTCATGTTTATCTGGAATTAACTTGTGCTACTGACATTTGTTTTCTGCTGAAAGTTAGCAAATGCTTTTTATTGTGGGGATAAATCTAGATTGAACAGAGAAGTGAGAGCTCTCTGCTGGTGAGTATTAATTTATGACTAACACATTTGTGCAATATTTCTCTGTTAATTATTCAAATAGGAATGTTTTCCCATTTAATGAGTGAATAACTTTATTAAAATAGCAATAGTTGAATGTTGTTTAAATGTACTGTACTGTGTTCATATTCTAATATCGCTTATTCTTAGAACAGAACACAGATTATCATTTTGTGATGCCTATGTGTACTTAAGTCTCCCCTACACGTTAGAAGTGGGAGAGACAGTCTCTGATATTTCATAATTCATTAGACTGTCCAATAAGCATTTCATGTCAAATGTGCAATCTTAACATTTAACAAAATTTCTAAATGATAGTCTCCGTCCAATCAAACGAAGGAGCCCTTTCAAAATGAACCTCTGAGAATTATATGACTGTTTGCTCATTTGTAAACATTTCAACATACGAGACACCCTTCAGTGAGATTCAGTCTCTTTTTAATGAGACATGCAGAGCAATATTTTAAATGTATTGCACATTTCCAATTCTTACAAAACCACTGTGTCACATTTTATGTTCTGGGAAGCTGTTCATGTGCCCAATTTCAAAGCCGTGGTGATGTTCTCTCCTATATGCTCATTAATGAGACTTGTGGAGGATATTCTTTGCAATTGTTTAAGAACATTGATGACAAGAATGCTCATTAAAACTTATAGAGAAGCGAAAGAAAACGTTCAAAGCAGCAGTTTCTGCTTCCACATGAGATGTCAAGAAATAAGCAACATTGTGACAGAGCTGTGATTGGCCACAATACCACATGTAAAGCTCTATAGAGCAATTAACCCTGTGAAAAAAATAACTGAATTAGAAATTTTTTATTATTTCTGTCAAAATAAAATAGAAAAGTGACATTAACGCCTTTCAAAATGGTAAATAACTCCCCTCCTCTATCAACCTAACCCCTGCTTATAAACTGTCCTAAAAGGGTCTGTCATCCCTCCTGTAAATTGCCTCAGGACATTTTAGTGTGTTACGACCATTATACAAGTATCAAATTGTTATTATGGACTTATACAATTAGTTGCTATATTTCTACATTTTCTTCAAAGTAGTACCATTTAGTTTATATGATTTTTCATAATTATTCCTGCCAAAATGTATCACTTTACACACGTCTAAATTAAATTTTATCTGCTATGTGTCTTCCCATTTCACCATTCCATGATGACACATCAGTTGTATTTTCCATTCATGCATGGGCTGTGAATGTAGACGCCCTGGCCAAGGCCAGCATGTAATGCCCACCCCTGACTGCCTGACAAATTTAATAACAGACTGGGGATAGCCTAAACAGCACGGAAACATGAAGCATGTTATTATCAGTCACCCTCAGATTCCATGAAACTGTCATCAATAAGTAGCAGGACTCTGCAAGGAGATATGTCTTAGCTAAGCGAAGATTAATATGAATTGCAGTTTTAAAATATATATCTTACTCTCCAATTTATGTTTGTGATTGATAAAGATTTCTAGATGGCAAACTTCTAGATATAAATAAAGACTTTCAGCCTTACTTGGGACAAGGAGGTCGTATTCTGGAAATTCGCACGCCGAGTGTGGTGGCAAATGTACAGAAACAGGCACAAGCTGTGGGCTATACAGAAGGTGCTCTGCTGGCTCTGGCTATCATTATCATCCTCTGCTGTTTACCTGCAATTCTGATTGTTATGGTAACCTACAGACAGTGAGTACACGCCTTTTATGTGTTAATCAATACCTGCGATTTAATTCATTTTGCTGTGAATTGGATTATTTCTCCATCATGTCACCCTTAATCAATGCTGGTTGGATTGGCGATAGGATACACTTTGACTTGCTGTGAGCAGTTGAACAAAATTCAATTCTCCCCAGGTTGGTTCTCAGTTTCTCTATGAAGAAACATTATTAAGTGAAACTAGCCCACAGTAAGAAGAAGTTAAAAGCTAGTTCCTGACAGCTAGTACAGTGTTGGAATTAATGGAGCTATGGGGCTGAAATCTCTTTTTGGGGTGAGATTTTATGCTGCTGGGTGCATTTTATGGTCAAAACCTTGCATCACATCGTGCCCGCCATCTGATTTTTGACATGTGGACTAGGGTGCACATACTCAACATCTGATAAGGGATGAAGGATTGGCCGTCAAGGCTGAAGGGGCCAACAGGACGGGGTCACCTTTGTCCGCACCTCTGCCATTACACAGAGTAGCCTATGGCCATGCTTGTGGATAATTTGCACTTGTAGAGATGTGGCAAAGTTGAGGTTTGGAAATAATAGATCAAGCACTGGTCCCCTGATCTTCTGATGAGAGTCAGTCCCTAAACATTGGTTGGGCTTAATTGCTGACTTGAAAATTATAATCAACGTCTGTGCACTGACCTTAAGGTGCTAAATGAGTTACCTGGCCACTTGTGAGTGGATAACCATTACCTCCAAAACTGAGATGTTTACAATTGACCCAGAAGATACCAGCAGCAATTACGAGCCTATCCACGTCCAGTTCTCTCTCTGTTCAGGGCAGTCTAGTTTTCAGCCAACCAGATTTCTATATGCTCCCAGATTTTGTTTTTACCCAATAACTTTTAGCTTTAAGTATTGAGCATAGCAATGCTCTGCAGGGAGCCATAGCTTGTTCCTGTCTCTTCTGCACAAGCCTTGAACAACAAAAAATGGAGGTGAAGTTTAATATTTATTTACCACTCCCCATTGTGTTTCTCAGTTGTTTGTAATCAGGCTTTTTTTTTCCCCTTCCCATTGCATTTTTCCAATTATTTGAACCAAGTATTTAGTGCTGTCGTCTCCAAATGCAATGATACCATTTGTGAACACGATGAACCTGTCATTTCTGGCAGGTAAAGATTCATTTTCCATCCTGATCTGCAAATAAGAAGGTAGTGGTGTCCCTAGTTATTGAACAATTGCAGTTGGTGTGACAAAGAAGCTTATGCAATACTTTAAAGGATGGAATTTTAGGAATGACACCCAACAACGATAGTGGAGCTGTCATTCCTTCATTCATCAGCGGTCCCTCGCAAATGAACATGACTCTCTTTGACACTCAGGGTGAGTCCATAGGTGGCTGTGCAGTCTGATATGGCTATCACAGGCTCTGTTACACTTTGGGCAGAAAGTGGTCATAGGAAGAGATGGGCAGGGCATTAGTACGGCAGCGCTCTCCTTTCCCCTGGCTTCCGCTTTTTCCAGATGGCAAGTCTTGAGGGGCTTGATGTTTTCCTGAATGCTCCTCCTCCAATCTGGATGGTCTTGGGCCAGTGATTCCCAGGTGTCTGTAGGAATATCACCCTTCATCAATGAGGCTTTGAGGATATCCCTGAAGCAGTACCTCTGTCCACCTGGGCCCGCCTGCCGTTTTGGAGCTGGGAGTAGAGCACCTACCTGGAATGTCTTGTGTTGGTCATGCGGTTGATGTGCCCAGTACATGTCGTGCTGTACGTGTAGTACACGTAGAAGAGGCTTTGAAGGAATTTTGGAAGTAACTGCATTTCCATGCACCACAGTTTACAGCATGCACCAGGTACTGATGGCTTAAGACAGAATATTTACATATTAATCTTTCATAAACCTGTCAAGATTGGATGAAACACATCAGTTTTCAGTCCTAGGTGATCATATTGAACCTTCACAAGATGCAACTCCTCAGCAGAGGCATGCAACAATGAGGCCGCAATGCTGCTGCATACGAGCTTTCACCCTGAAAAGCCTCCGAGCAGATGGCTTCAAGTTTGTGTTTCTTCAATCTTTAGCTATACAAGCTATATTTCAGCGCATTGCTTCACCTGACTATACAATCTGGCCTTTTGTATTTTCATATAATGTTATTTCTCTACATTTTCTAGATCTTCATAAATTATGCCACTCACTGAACAACAAATTACCCCTGACACTCACCAGCATCGGAGCTGATTTTGTTTAATTTCATTTTATTTTATTTATAAAGCATTTTGCAGATAACAACATATTGTTCATTATTTTGTATATCTGTGTTGTGTTATTCGGCAATTGAATTTTGAATGAAGCATGTCATTGAGCATTGCATGTTAACTCTCTGACTTGAAAGAATTTGCAGATCAGAATTTGGATCATTTGCAAATATTCTAATGCTGTGCTCAATGACAAAACTAAACAGTTATGTTATTTTCTTGTTTTTGGCTCTGCATCATTAATTGAACTGATTAAAATGCAATCATAAAAGTGAGGGTTGAAATGATGATACTTTCTCTCTGCAAGCCCAAACTCTTAATATTGATGATTGCAGATTATATAACCAGAAATCTATGTTCCAGCACTATCTCCAACCCACATTCATGCCTATGATGGAAAATCATAATTTCAGCTCTACTGTTTGGTCATTGATAATACATGCACAGTTTGAAATGAATTTTCAACTAAAAGAACAAATATTGGTTAACATTTTTTTCCTCTTCTTTCTCATTGCATTGTATCAGATTCAAAGAGTAAGTATAGCTTTTATTTTCATGTGGTTTATTGTATTTGTCAGAGCATGTTCTGATTGTATGTTAACCTTAAATACTCATGACTTAAATAATGATCAATTTAATATGCAATCTAATTACTCTGAGATGCAATATCACAGCCAGGGAACACATGATTACACATCTGATTATATTTTAACCTAACGTTTCATAAACCGACAATTTAGAGTTCACATAAAATTTCATGAACAGCTAAATAACCTACATTGATAGGTAATAAATTACATCATAAATCAAGTAAACTAACAAACATTTGCTTTTAGCGATATGTAAAGACCCATTTCATTTCCGGTTTGTTGATGTGATTGGTTTATGGCCAATAGAATATAATTAACCAGCAGTTTATAACGTTGATATGAAATGCAATGAGAGAGTGCCAGTAAAGTTCCTTGTTACATAGTGGCTCAAGAAATAACCAGGTTATTGTATTCTTTAATCAACGCAAACACACCAGTTTTAAAGCAGCTTTTGTTATGTATTTAAAGCTGCTTGTAATTTATAGATAGCATAAATAATGTTGCAAGATATATGCATTGTAATTCGAATCAAAGATTGGGTGTTTTGGGTCATTGAAGTATTTTAACTTACAGTAATATTTAGGCTGGTAGCTTTATAGCCTGTCTGATTTTCAATTCTGTCCAGGTCATCAGGGCAGGTTTTAATTTTCACCAGAATAGATTCCCAAGCTGGGTCTTTACTATAGATCCAGCAAATTTTAACTGCTTGGATCCATTTAAATGCTACTCTCTCGTTTCAGGTAGGAAACAGCAATTGGTTTGATGGGGGTAGGGCACATTGTGGAAGAGGCTGAATGTTAGAGAAGGTAGAGGACTTAGGGTGTAAGTTTGCTCGCTGAGCTATAGGTTTGATATCCAGACATTTCATTACCTGGCTAGGTAACATCATCAGTAGCAATCTCCAAGTGAAGCAAAGCTGTTGTCTCCTGCTTTCTATTTATATCTTTCTCCTGGATGGGGTTCCTGGGATTTGTGGTGATGTCATTTCCTGTTCATTTTCTGAGGGGTTGATAGATGGTATCTAGATCTATGTGTTTGTTTATGACGTTGTGGTTGGAGTGCCAGGCCTCTAGGAATTCTCTGGCATGTCTTTGCTTAGCCTGTCTCAGGACAGATGTGTTGTTCCAGTCGAAATGGTGTTTCTTTTTCATCTGTGTGTAGGGCTACGAGGGAGAGAGGGTCGTGTCTTTTTTGTGGCTAGCTGGTGTTCGTTTATCCTGGTGGCTAACTTTCTTCCTGTTTGTCCTATGTAGTGTTTGTGGCAGTCCTTGCATGGAATTTTGTAGATGACGTTGGTTTTGTCCATGGGTTGTACTGGGTCTTTTAAGTTTGTTTGTTTATGTTTGAGAGTGTTGGTGGGTTTGTGTGCTATTAGGATTCTGAGGGGTCTTAGTAGTCTGGCTGTCATTTCTGAAACTTCTTTGACGTATGGTAAGCTGGTTAGGGTTTCTGGTAGAGGACAATCAAAGGCATGCAGAAAATGCAAGTTCAGACTTGTGAGTTGGTATTCTGATGTATCGTCACAATGACTTAACATTGCTATTGTTCTTCATAAATTTATCCAAACATCTGTCATTCTTTCAGTAAATGTTTTTTTTCAAATATCAGAACTGATTCAATGTCTCACTCATTCAGCTTTCCAGTGCAGCTTTCCTCATTCACTTTAAATTAATAACTTTAGTACTACTTAATGATTATAACCTTGTCATAGTCCCTAAAGAGAACAATAACTATTTTAAAAAAAGGATCTCCTAGTTGATCACTGAAAGAATGGCATGTCAAGATTCTACCATTTAATATCTGTCAGTTACAATTTAGATTAGATTCCCTACAGTATGGAAACAGGCCCTTCAGCCCAACAAGTCCACACTGACCCTCCAAAGAGTAACCCACCCAGACCCATTTCCCTCTGACTAGTGCACCTAACACTACGGGCAATTTAGCATGGCCAGTTCACCTGACCTGCACATCTTTGGACGATGGGAGGAAACCGGAGCAGCCAGAGGAAACCCACGCAGACCCGGGGGAATGTGAAAACTCCACACAGACAGTTGCCCAAGGCTGGAATCAAACCTGGGACCTTGGTGCTATGAGGCAGCAGTGCTAACCACTGAGCCACCATGCTGAATAGGTCAATATTCCCGAACCCACACATCCTTGGACAATTTCCCATGGCCAATCCACCCTAAGCTGCATGCCTTTGGAAGGAAATCTAAGCCTTCCTTTGATTCTGCTGTCTGAATCCTTTGATTCAGACAGCAGAACAGGTATTGTGGCCTCCCTTATTTTACCTTAAGTTTAGAGACAGTTTAAAAACAAAACAAATTTGTAATATCTTCCTTTTGTTGATCAATCTTCTTTTTAAACTGTCGAGCTTCAGTTTATCTGATCTGTCCTCAGACATCTTTCTCAACAAACCTTGGAAGTCTGTTTCTATTTGCACCCTTTTTAAATGTGTGCTTTTAAAATGATAAGGACAGAGAAGCCTATTCCAACTTTGGTATCTCTGGGACATAATGCAGCCTTAACATAATCGTATATCCCAGGGACAAACATGTTTGATTAGAATGTTTCTGAGTTTTTTTCTTGCTAAACATAAAGTACATTCACTGTTTCCAGCTATATTCGGTTGTGGAATAGAGAGGAATTTTATAGAGATCTGAGTGACATGGGCTATTGGAAGATTTGTGGCAGATTCAGACAAAAATTCCAAAGAAGCTTATTTTGATATTCGTGGCATATCACCGCATTTTTTAGCATTTGTCAAACGGCAAGGCTAGCTTCTAAATTTATTTAATTAACCTATTACACACCTATGGAGCAGGTGGGATTTGAACTTGGGCCTCCCCGTCCGAGGGGAGGGAGACTACCTCTGTGCTACAAGTGGGCCCAAAGAGAAAGGTTGTCCATCCAGTTGATTTTTTTTTTATTCAACCCATTCAGAGATGCTATTACACATCTTTGGAGTAGATGGACCTGAACCTAGGTCTCTTGGTCAAGAGGTAGGGACAGTATCACTGCACCACAAGAGCCCAAGTATTTAAAGATCTTTAATCGACCTGTTCAAAGTTGCTATCACACACCTCTGCATCAGGTGGGACTTGAACTCCCCACCTACGTCCGTGACACCACCCACGCCCTCCACCTCCTCCAGGATTTCCGCTTCCCCGGTCCCCAGCCTCCAGGTCCAAGATTAGAGGCAATACCATTGTGCCAGAAGAGGGGCCTAAGGCCAATTTCTAGCTAATCAGTATAAGTTGCCACTTAAGGAGGGTGGTAGCTTCTAAATACCTTACTAATACTCCTGTGAACATCATTATTATTCAGCTTCTTACCTTACCAAATGTGCTAAGCAAGCTAGGCATGGGGAATTCTTGACAAGGGAGATAGCCTTTGCTCAGGAGTTATAGGCACAGTAAGTCAAGAGTAACCTCTGATACCAGTCCAGAGGCTTGAACATGGTCAGTCAGCCACTTGAAATGGTTTGAATCAGGTTTCCCTGAACTGAACTTCAGGCAGCTACCACCCACCTTGACTCTTTCCACTCTATTGGAGGCAGTTTTCCTCCTGGAGTAAGAGAGAAATAGATAATAAGGGAGATGAAAGTGGGTGGTTAATCCTGTTATTTTTGGTACAGGTCTGGAAGTGTCCTGGCAGAATGAGTAGGTCGCACAGAGGGCATGCAGGGTTAGTGATATTAGGGGTTAGGTGGGTAAAAGTGACTGAGGGAAGATGACGCACGCAATAGAGAGAGTGGGAGAACAGGAGCCTTGGTTTGCATTGGGAACAGCAACAGACCGAGAGAGAGAGAGTATGAGTGTGAGGTATCAGAAAGTCAATAGTGGCACTTACAGTGGCAAAGTGGAGAAGGTCGTTAAATCTTTTCCTACACAGAGCTGGGCATTTGTCCATGTGGTTGAGTCTGCACTGACCCAGGTGGCAATCTTGGACCAGGATGGCACAGTCTGGGATAGTGGCCTCCACTGCTGATCCTAGAGGAAGATGACATCCCCACATCTGGACCAGCCTGTCCAGAAGGACCTGTTCACAAAGTACCAATTTTCCGTTGCCTGCTATGTTCATATCAAATATCAGGAACTGCAAAAGGCGTCTTCAGACTGACAGTACTCAATGTCTGAGCGCTGTAAAGCCTGCTAAAGATGCCAGGGTGCAAGGAATGCTGGTCTTTCAGTGGATATCTGGTGAGTGATGAGTTGTTCCAGAAACGTCACATGGGAAAGTGGGCTGGAATGAGTAGGGAGAGATGCCATAGGGATAGGGTGGCTAGTTAATAAGGTCTGTTTGGTAAGATATGATGAGAAGTGTTGTTGTATCTCACGGTGACAATATCTCCAAAACACTGAGGCCATGTGCGCTTAGTCATTAAAACGTAGTCTGATTCAGCCTATAACATCAGAGTGACCACATGAGGTCAGAAGTCTTGGTTACTCACACCAGCTCTGCCTTGCACTTTGCCCCCTCAGTTATAGATATCAGGTTCACAACAGAATTGTGATAAAAGCAAAACACAGCCACTGCTGGATGGTTTGTCAACCCCTGGTTGAAGACAGAGATTGTAAGAAGTGTCAAAAAGGAGAAAATCAGAGGGTTTGGGGAGGAAACTGTAGAGCTCAGATCATAGGCAAATGAAGATGCAATCACGAGACATGGAGTGTTAAGGTCAGGGATTCTCCAGAGGCCAAACGCAGATGAGGCATTTGAGGCTAAATGTGATAGTACTGGTACAGAGAGGTTAGACCATGAAGGAATGTAAAAAGAAGGATGCACATTTTACAATTGAGGTGTTTCTTGATCAGCCAGCAGGTTAGGTCACTGAGCACTTAGGGTGATGGGTGAATGGTGGTTTGAGTTTGCTTAAGACTTGAGCATTAGATTTTTGGCTGTATCACGATGTGGAGAATCAATAAAGGCACAAATGAATATTTCAGCAGCAGATGAGCTGACATGAAAACAATTAAAGATATTACAAAAATGAGAAAATGCTCAGTGTTGGGACAAGTCCATGATTGAAAATTCACCTTGGGGTCAAGTGCATCAAAAGTGTTGGAGAAGGACAGTTTGACCAACCATGTCAAAGGTGGCAGTGAACTTGAACAGTAAGAGGAGGGACAGTTCATCTTTGTCACAGTCAGATGAGATACTATGACAGGGGTTGAAAACTGTTTGGAGGGATTCATGCATAGAGATTCAGGAAAGCTGGGAAAGAATGTAAGAAGTGGAAACACGTAAGAGGACATTGGGGAGGAAAGGGAGGATTGAGAAAGGATGGTTATTTTCAACATTGGTGCGATCATTGTCTGCTTGTTTTGAGATGAGGGACAGTCTTGGCAGATTTAAAGGAGAAGGGGTAACAATTGATCAGAGCTTTGTTAACCATATCATCATATGGAGTATAAGGATATATATGCTGTAGTTTAGTGGGAATAGGGTCAAGGGAACAGAAGTTGGGTCTAAGCACAAATTTGGAGAAGGTGAAATGGTCAATATTAAAAAAAAAAGAGACTGCTACAATCTCACAGCGAAGAGAGGGTGCGCAAGTGATAGAGATGAGTATGGCAGACACAGCAGATCAAATGGTCTTGATCTTAGTGATAAAGAGCTCATGAGCTCTGAGGTTGGAAGAGACAGGGGAAGCGAGCTAAGAAGATCATTTGTGATAAAGAAAAGAAGGTAGATATTATTCCTACATTTCAGGGTGTTCCTAGAATCGTGAACAGTTTTGGCAAGCAAGACAATGCTTTTGGTGGTCTAGTGAATGGCTAAATCAGTTGTCCACCAAAACTGTTTTAAGTCTTAAAACTGTGGGCCACAATTTTACTTGTCCTAAAAAAGCTTATAAAGTGCAATATAGTCAACTCAAATGAGCTCTTAGTAATTTGGTCAATTATTGGATTAAATCAGCTTTTCTGTGCAATATGTTGAGTAAAATTTATAAGGACAAAATATGAGCTTGTGGACAGTGCTTTATTGTAAAAGTTGATTTGAAAGCATTGGCATTTTCTTCATTATTACCCAAAACAAATCAGTCATTTGAATGAATCAAACATAGCAGGAGACACAGTTTTGATGAAATGTTTCTGATCATCTGTTTTTGTTTGAATAGGCGACAGGCAGAGTGTGCAAAGACAGCGAGAATCCAGATGGCTTTGCCAGCAGGGAAATCAACTAGTGGCCCTGCTACGAACCTCTATGAAGAACTGGGTGACAACACCATGTAAGTCTTTAGAGTTGTGAATGTTTTTAAAAGGTATAAGTGCACTATGTACTCAATTTAATTTGACTACTGCCTGGAACAACATGACAGGTATGTTTAAAAGTACCCAAAGGCCATTTCAATTCTTGAACTTTAGAAAGGAAGGCTTGCGATTTTGAAATCCCATATGTCTAACATGTTAAATAAAATCAGCTCTCAAGCTGACCATCAATTATTTCCATCTCTAATTTTTATAGGAACATTTTTAAAGGGAAATAAGGAACATAAATGATACAAGATTGCATTGCTGGCTACTGTAGTATTTAGAAACATTTGGGTGTGATTACATACACATGCCTGGTAGTGTCTGCTGCAATTGGGAAAATGCTATAATCTCAAATAGAAATACAAAGAGTTTAGCTTTGTACTTCAACCACAATGTGACTCTGTATGATAGCTTACCCCCTCTTAGTATGCAGTATACATTGTGAGAAGCAATCATGCAGAATGTATGCAAGGAACAACATGTGAAGCTTACTAGAGTCCAGCTGCAGGTTACATTTCAATAGTGAGCTCTGCTCTAATGAAGGATACATCTCCTCACTGCAGAATTGAAATGACTTCATTAAGGGAGACAATGGCCTTTCCCTAGACTATTAATCCAGAGACCCAGACAATGTTCTGGAGAACTGGATTGAGTCCTTCAATGGCAGATAGTTAAATTTGAACTCAATAAAAATCTGGAATTAAAAATCTAAGGATGATCATAAAATCGTTGCTGATTATCAGAAAACAAAACCATCTGGCATTTAGAAAAGGAAACTGCCATCCCTGCCTGGCTGGCCTGCATGTGACTCTAGACCCATAGTAACATGGTCGACTCTTAATTGCCTTTCGGCAACTGGTGATAGGTAATATATGTGAATGAATAAAAGCAAACTCCTTCTTTCTAGTTTTGTGCTGTCAATCGCTGTAATGCTATGCATTTCAAAACTGAAGTATGTACAAAGATAGTTTTATATTTATTTTATCCATACTAATATATTCAGTGATTTCTTTAATTTACTATATGGAATGCTGATGTTAATGCTATAAATACACATCATATCTACACACTGATTCAGCCAAATTTGACATGCATTTTGAACATGTTTGAATGCGAGAAATATACAGATTATGCCAGGACCTTGAATTAGCTCAGCCTTAATTTGAACTTACATGGTCTTCTGTGAGGCCCCCACAAAAAATGCCCGCCTTCTATTTACCCCATCAGCTCAGTCACCTGCTGGAAATGCACAGAGCATGCTCCACTGAATTGAGTCCTAAAGCTGTTGGTCTGGTACAACATGGTGACGCATATCTCAAACTGGCTGTTTCCAGCCAAAGTGCAGTGCCATGTTTGGGGTAGCACCACCCTGCCTCACTAAATGGGGAAAATTCAAATTCCCTATATTTGTCTGTCAGTTGAAGGAAAAGCATTGCCAATACCTACATTGAATGAAGATCAGCTACTTGGTTTGTCATTAGCTGTGCAATTTCATGCGTCAGCTTCTGATGAGTGGAGCCAAAGATAAATAAATTAAATTTGGCAAAATAGGGTCAGAATTCTTACAGTTTTATTGGACACCTCTGAGAATTCTAACCAAAATGTTAGCACGTTATCACGCTGCAAATTTATCATCAAGTTCTAAGGTTCTAATTCATTATTATACATTTCTGAGAAAATAACATTAAGCTGAGTTAAATTGGACTTAAAACTAAATAGGCATTTATTATATAGCATTATATAATCATCATCTGGCATCTTAATGATAAAGCAGTGCAAATGGGCACTCCATCTTTAATACACAGAATCAAATTCCCTACTACCTCTTAATATTTGAATGGGTGTACATGAAGTTGCTTACATAAAGAAATTTTTTTTTCACTTTTATTTCTATCATGTATTTGGTTTTGCTGAACTATCTTCCATACTAAAACTGCACATCTGTTTCTTTATCTGTTCACTTGCAAACTATCTCCATTAAACTACTTTTGGACTCAACATTTAGGCATCAGTAAGTAATCTGAATTTGTGGCATTGTAGAACTAAGCAAGGAAGTGTATTAGTCATTTTTGCAGTTCATGGTTATATTTAGCTAGGTGCTGTAATGCTGAATAGCTTGATATCTTTAATAGTTGCACAGACCCTGAATATTGTTGAACAGGAGACATGCTGTTGAAGGTTCTCATCTTACACCTGCCAAGACAGCTGCAAGAATTTCAAATTTCAGAGGAAAGAACAAGTAATACTGCATGGCAAAAGGTGCTGAATAGTTGACAAATGGATTAGTCAGTTTGCTGTCATTAAAAATGCAATAGGGAATGCTTTTCCCCCATCCTCCTGTCTAATTCATAAATGATACAACATCTGGACATACTCCTTGTACCATACATTATAACTCAAAATGCTGAATGATTGCCTGAATCAGTCATCTTGTAGATAGGACCTGAGTAATTTGCTCGCTATGCAAGCTTGACTCCAAAGTAGGACGCATCAGTGACGTCCTGCAGGATAATGGTTAATCTGTACAAATCATTTCTCACAATGTATCTCACATACTCACCCAGTAGCCTAAGGCTGGTACCTTTGAATGCGAAAAATGCCCAGCCCACCTCAAATTATCCTGGAAAGATAAGGTATCACCAAGATGGAGCGATAGGTGAAGCTAGGCATTAAACGCTGCCACTATGCAGTAACAATGCAAGTGATATTTTCTACTAATGAAATGCTGCCATCAAGCCAAAATGAATACCCCACAAAAATGAATAATGTGGTAGATGAGTTTCATTACAGGTGTGATATGGACTCAAAGATTGGAGGATTGTATCAAACAGCACATCATCCAGCTTTTTAGAAAGATAGAGGACTGACTATATAGAACCAACCTGAGCTTTTAAAGCCTTTAACATAGGACTGGATATTAAAAACTCCTGCCAAGTGTCTTTCTATTGGGTAGCCACATACTATAGCCCATCTCTTCCCTGCTCATCTCACCATCATGACAAAAAGGGTGAGCATATGCCAAAATCAGCAGCATACTCACCAAATGTAAATAAATAATTGCTTGTCAATTCATACTGTTAAAGCACCATTGACCGCGAGAAGATACTACCCATATCTAAATACATTTGGTGGCAGCAGCTAGGCAAGAGTGGGTAGGCATTTGTCAAACAAAGTTTATAAAATGGCAAGAAGAAAGATTTTTATCTTCAGGAGATGCATGTGGCCATCAGGAACACCTCACTTAAAGACTATAAGATTATGAAACATAGAGCAGAAGAAAGCTAGATATACCCCCATTTCTTCCCACCTGCCTATACAGAAAAATCCATCTTAACTCCCCTCACTCCACTTCTCCAAGCCTGCCTTTATCTCTCTCTGGGATGCATTGCCATCTTCTTCATGGATGTGCATGCAGGACTGAGAGTGGCCCCTACTGAACTCATGAGACTGGTGGTACTGCTGAAGTTGGCAGGCAATCGGATTGGCTAGTGGTTCAGAGGGTAGGATTTACTCCTAAGAGATGGGTGAACATCCCACTTTTGGGTAACGTAGACTATCTGCCCACAGCTTGTCTCAGCTGAGAGGTTAGTTTCTTTCTAGTCCGTTTGCTCATTTCAAACTTTCCTCCCTAGGGTGCCCGGTCCTGTAATTTTCAACCCTTAATATTTCACCTTAGCTGTGATTCTGTGGTCAAAGGGCTCTTCCTGAACAACCCTGAGTATGCTCAGAATTACAATAATAACCAATTTAATATTAGTTGGCAGGATCACAAAGGGGCTTAGTTACACTTGCTAGAAGCTATATATTTATACACAGAGAGGTGTTCTCTGTAGGTGAAAGGAACCAGTCATTGCACCTTTTTTGAATTAAACACATCTGTGTGAGGTGCAATATTTGCCTCATGTAACCTCCATGTCAATATCGCAACCAATCAGAGTTGACTTACTAAACAGCAACCTCTTCCCTTGCAGTTTAAATTGTTGCTCCCTTCAAACTTATGTACTCCTGCAGTTGTTTTGGTAAGTGGGATTCTTCACATCATGTCTCTTATATTTAATAATGCAATGTATTAAAGTTACTAGGATGCAATATTCCTTAGGAGGATAGTGTATATAGTTGTATTATTGTAGTTATATATACCTTGAGTCAAACCTCATTATTACAAACATCTTTTGATCATCAAAGTAAATTTGATCAGAAGTAATTCCACACTGTGAGCTTTGAAGCAGGTTGTAGAGCTTCAACGACTTAAAATAATTACACTTGGAATAATGGGGTTTCCTTGCCTAGTATCTTAGTCTAGTTAACAGTATTCTAACATATTTCCTTACACCTGATTATCTTCTTTCCTTTCAAGTCTTTCTCTTCTCTATCATTTTCAACAAAGCAGGGGAAAAAAGTCTGTTTTTGAAGATGGAGACCGGCAAAAGCTTTTAAGCGCATTTGCTTCCCGTGCTATTGAGGCTCATAAACAGTCCACTGTTAATGGAACATTGAAAAATAGTCTACCCAAGTCTGAAAGTAATATCACCTATTTATCAGATGAGAACCCATTAACAACACGGAATCCCATATATAATCCCAACATATTTTTACCTCCCGAAAATTGCGATATGTCCTGTCATAAAATGGAATCAGTTTTAGCCAAGTCTTCACCTAGAAGAATAACATTGAAAGAGGCATTACTAAAGACTCCAACTGAGGGAGGTCATCGAGCATGGACATTGCCCTCTCGCATTCACGGGCATCAAATGTACAATGTCCTTCATAGACCAGGGATTTTGGATCCTATGCAGTGGCAAAGGAAAATGTTGAAAGGAGAAGAGGGAAGGACTGCAAGTCAATTGAACAACACAAATTCTACTGTTAAAGGTGACAATATTAAACTAACTGTTAAAGAACAAGCAAGGCAGTTTGAACAACAAGCTTTACGGAAAAAGAATCATATCAAAATTCAAGACTCCCTAATGAGCGGAAATTTCCCCTCAAAGAGCAGAAGTGTGGCTGCAATCCCTCAAAAGTCGTCAATATCTACACCATCGCATCATCATCATCGTCATCATGATTCTTCCTCTTCCCTTGCTTCTATTTCTCTGACTTTGGATTCTGAATTACGTTCACTACCTCCCATTAACTCTATTCATTCTGACATCTTGGAAGAAGTTTCTTCTCCCGTAAATGGGAAAGCAACATCTCCTTCTGTACAGAGTGACAGTGACTGCAGCTTATTCACACAGATATGCAGCTCAATGGAGTTAGGCAGTGAACTGTTGGAGAACATTCCAGAACCTCTGACCGTTGCTCCTCCTCCACCACCCCTTCCTCCATTCCCTTCAATTTTGCCTTATCATTCCCTGCCAACTTCTCATTACCCTCCTCCTCCCTCACCACCACCCCTTCCTCCTCTCCCCCCTCCTCACACATTACGTATCACTCTTCCCTCTTTACGCCATTCACAACAGCCTGCACCTGTTCCTGAACTTGCTGCTTCATCATCATCTGTTCCTCAGAATCGAGCTCCAACAAGAGAATTGAAAGGAATACTGAAACGTATCCCAAATCTAGCGGAGATTGAAAAATCTGTTGCCAACATGCAGAGTCAAATAGATAAGAATAGTTTTGTGTATAAACAAATCAAAGTGAAATCTACAGCTGAGTCAGAAGGACAAGGGACTGAGTTGGTATCTGGGCCAAGTTTGAACGGGCAGAATAGCTTGCAGTCTGTTGTGCAGGAACGTGAAAAACGTTTCCCATCACACTCCAGCCTGTTTTAATGTCTAACTGCTGTTTCACTATTCATAACCTGCACTTTTTAATTTAAGCTAATAACTGTGGCATACATATATAGCCTGATGTTTTACTGATGCAGCATTTAATCACATTTCCGCAGCATCTGGTTAATGGTATCATAAGAATGAATTAAAATATAAAACAAAGGATAAAAGCAACAATGAATGACAACCATTAATAGGTTGATCAAAGTGCTGATGTCTTCCTATATCATATGTTTTAATTTAGTATCAAATTCATTTTAATTGAGTTGCACTTTGAATAACTGTCTGTTGCCTGAGCCCTGTAGGACCTGTTTAATTGATTCATTCCTTTTAAATCATGTTCTAGGTTATGTAGCAGCAACTTCTGGGCCAAGAAGTGTTTCAGCATCTATCTCTCCTTTCACTGTGTGTAACTTTGGGAGAGCAGGATGGAGGGCATTCTGCCAGTTTAGTAAATGACTTTCACCTCATCCAGATGTTTGATTTGAAATTGCTTTGTCTCTTAAGAATTGCTTGCCATCCATTAAACAAGCTTTGCTTGTTCTTTTATATCTTAATTTACGTATGTTGTTTATATAATGTGGCTGGCAAACTGTGCACAGCATAAGCACACCGTGCCAGCCATTCCTAGCTCATAGTTCATGCTCCAATAATTTTACTCAAAAGGGAAAAGAGTGTTAGATGCCTCCAGTTAAAGGTTTTAGCTTCCAGATGGACAAACAAGTTAGCTTCATAATGGCAGGTTTCAGATGAGTGATGATTTAAATCTGCACTAAACCTTTGATATCCCATTTTAATTTTTTAATAATTTTTTTATCACCTTAGACATGTCTTGCTATGGAATCTAAAGTAATCATTTGCATAGGATTTTGATACTGTTTACTGCAGATCTCAAAGTCATGCTGTGTTTGAAATGATCAGTCAAATGATATACAACTCTGCCGAATGAATATGTAGAAGAAGCCACATTAAACATTTGAGCAGAAATTCTTATGATGGATTTCATTTAAAATTAACTGCAGTTACTTAGCTATACAGATTTTTTTTACAGTTTGGAGAATTTACCTAGATTAATGACTACAGGAAATTACAGTAAGCCACTAACATTTAGGTTTTATTATTATGTTTGTACTTTCTAAACTATTTTGATTACTTTTGATTTAGCACATTAGTCAAATATAAATATTTGATTTTAGATAACTATTACGCTTGGTATATATTAAGAAACTGTTTAAAATATTAAAAGCAATAACAATATTTCTTTATTTAAAATACGTCATATACTGCTGAACTCATTCATTCCATTTTTCTGGTATCATGTAGTACAAAAATTACAACTAGCTGATAAATAACATCTTAAAACCTCATTGTGTGTTATTTCATCTTTCTTGTATCTGCTAGACTTTTGCTTTAATTTTATTATTCAGTGTGGATGTGGTGACTCCTTTCATGAATATTTATGTAATGAGTGCTGAATAATATTTTCTTACAAAGCACACAATTAGAATGCACAATCATTGCACTATTCCCTCCTTTAGCAAGGAGGTGATGATTAAGCAATACTTCAATGGGTTCACATTATTAACTTTCACCATCATAAATCATTGACTTTGATAGAAAAAAAAGCTCTGCTATTCAAAATCTGTCATGTTGTGATTGTTAAATTTTTGGAATAATTTATAAGGTTCTAAAATGTGCAGTTATTACCTTAAAAGCAATACATGCTTGGTGACAGAATACTATGCATTCTACACTTGTCCTGAGTCAGTTTCTGGTGATTTTTTTTAATAATTGGAGAGAAGTTGCAAAATACGGGGGAGTGGGGGGAGGGGTTTTGGGGGGGTGCAGTTTCTCTGACGTTGACTACCAAAGAACTCGTGGAAATTGGAAATTTCAAATAAAGTTTGTTGTTGGAACTGGTACTCAGGGAGTAGAACAAACATCTCTGATGATTTGTTAAAAATGGAATTTCATTCTCTGAATTTATTTTTGTTAATCTAGAGTGACATATTCTTTTCAAATTGGATTAATGTATCTGTGACTAAAGTGAAAACAGTCATAGATGTGTGACACATTAACAAGAATTCCAATCTGACTAGTATTTTTTTTAAATAATGTTTAAGACAATATATTAAGTATAGAATCACATTGGTACAATCGCAGCATAAATGCATTTTGCAATTAATTTTATGATCCACACCGCCCCGCATCCCACCCTCAAGCCCTATCTCACCCCAAGCCCCATATCCAAGTGTAAACAATATGAGGAATGGGCTAAAATCCAAGGAATCTTGTACAAGTCTCAAGCCACACATTTCTGCCAGGTGAGTGACATTTTGGCCAGGGTTTTCTGGCGTCAGTGGATGTCTCTTACTTGCTTACTGAAAAAGTGATGACCTGATAAATCATAGCATGACCCATCAGTTCTTCCACCAATCGTGCAGTATATTTCTCTCTAAAGGAAGGAATCAGAAGCAAACCATGCAGCAAGAGCTGCCAGCCAATCACCACCCAAGAAAGAAGGCGTCTTTAATGAGTCATTAGTTGCTCACTTAAGGGCCTCACTTGGCAGTGGGATGGGAAGAGTGGGCTTTGACCTTCCAATTCAGGACTTAAGGAGGACCAAGGGGAGAAAGTGATGGGATTCTGTGAGGTTACTGTCCTACCCAATTAGGTTGTTTTCCTGCTTTCATACCTGCCACCTTCAGAAGGTTCTGCTCATGAAATTCACCAATTTCGAGCTCTGAGGAGTCTGGGTGCGGGGTCCTCACCTTTTATTTCTAAAAGTCATGAGTTAATGAAATGAGTCTCCACTGTAGCTTTCCTTTTGCTCGTGGGTGCTTTACCAGAGTTGGGAGAAATTAGAGGAGGCAAATTTGTTTTTTTTTGTGAACTTCCTCTGAGTCAGGCGTGGGTGTAGTCCTATGGAACGTGAGGAGTATCCTCACTTCTATTAGCCTCGATCATCCCTCCAGCCATCTGATTTCTTACAGCTATAAAAAAGATAACTGTTTTATATTTTGTAATTGAACATTGTGGCTTTCACTCTGGATAACTAACAAAGGAGTTGGACAAGACTGTGATAATTGCCAGAGCTTTCACACATCATAATGGGCTTGTTTCTTTTCAAAGTCGTAAGCTCCTCATTACACCAATGGCTGAAAAACATGTAATTTATAAAAATAATGGTTAATTCAGGTGAAATTTTTTGACTCCCATATTTTCCACCCTACACAATTTCTTGCAATTGCTTTTCTATTCTATTATCTCTTTCCCTTCCCAATGTTTGAGGTGGCGAATTGTGTTGAAGCCAATAGAGTTAAAATGAGTTAAGAAGAGCAGGTTGTAAAGTATTTCCTTGAACATTTGTCTGAACTCTTTAAAAGTTTCTCTGTATTTACTTACAGCTTTTTATTTATCATTCTTGAGAATGTGTTAAAAAAACGATATTCCTCCTCATCAACATCCTAAATAGCTGTTCCTTGTTCTAAGACTTTGACCCTAAATTATCGACACACTCAGCCAGAAGAAGCAGCCTCTCTATATTTACCCTGTGTAGCCCTTTAAACATTTTGTAAGTTTCAATTAGATCGCATCTTGTTCTAAACTCTGGAGAATATAGGCCCTCACAAGACATCCCACCATCCCAGGAATTGGTCTGCAGAATCTCCAGTATACTCCAACCATGCAAAGTGCATCCTCCTTGAGGTGTAGAGACCAAGGTACTCCACGAATGGTCTAACCATGGCTCCACAGAACTGAAGCAAATCATCTTTAGTCTATGCTCATATCTCTTGCATTAAAAGCTAATGTACCATTTGCCTTCCTTTTTGCTTGTTGCACCTATTCATTAGCTGTCAATAACTTATGAATAAAGACACTCAAGTCCTTTTGGACATGAACACTCATCAGTCTTTCATCATTTTGGGAGAACGCTACACCACCGAGCGTCCTACAAAAATGGACCACCCCCCCACCACCACCACCACCACCAAATCCACGTTATTGAGTTATTGAGTGTCACATGTAGCTAAGTACAGTGAATAGCTTTGTTTGCAAGCAGTATAGACAGATCATAGTAAGCAAGGACGTACAGATCAGAGGGTGAAAACAAAACTAAACAGAGGCATGCAAGTTACATCGCACAGAGTATGTGCTAGGCAAGATCAAAATTAGGAGAAAGTGAGGACTGCAGATGCTGGAGATCAGAGCTGAAAATGTGTTGCTGGAAAAGCGCAGCAGGTCAGGCAGCATCCAAGGAACAGGAGAATCGATGTTTCGGGCATGAGCCCTTCTTCAGGAATTAGCAAGATCAAAATTAGCAAGACCAGCATTATTTGAAGTTAGAAAGTCCATTCATCAGTCTAATAACAGCAGTGAAGAAGCTGTTCTTGAACCTGCTGATGCGTGTGTTCAAGCTTCTGTATCTTCTGCCTAATGGAATTATACTTCATCTGCCAAGTTCTTGTCCACTCACTCAGACAGCCCAAGTCAACTTGAATGCCAACTGCAGCATCATCACAACACACATTCCTGCCTAGTTTCGTGCAACTTTGAAATGTTATATTTGGCCCACAAATCAAATCATTGATATGGATGTGTACAACTGGAATTCAAACACTCATCCTGTGGTGTGCATTACTGACAGCTGTTTATGCCTACTGTGTACTTTCTTTCCATTAGCCAGTGCTCAATCTATGCCAACATATTATGTCTATCCCATCTACTCTGATTTTTTTTATGAACATTCTGCTGGAATATTATTAAAAGTGCTCTGAAAATTCAATTATAGCATCCGCTGGTTCCCCTTTATCTACTTGGGGCCAAAAGATTCAACAGGTATATCCAACATACATTTCCATTCATACATCTATGTTGAGTTTGTCAAAAGTATCCAGTTATTACATCCTTCAATTGATTCTAGCATTTTCCTTTTTGGTGACATCAGGCTCCTAGGTCTGTAGTTCTGTGTTTACTCACTCCCTCGTTTCTCAAACTGGATTAGGTTCAGAATTCAGTTTTTTAAAAGCTCTCTAACATCCCACTGGCCCAAACAGAGGCTCCTCTGCAGATAAAAACTCTCTTCAGTCAATCATGTTCTCTTCTTTGGGAATCCAAAATAAAGGGCACAACCTTAAAATGACAACTTGACAAATTGTGAGTATAATTAGAGTACACGTTTTCCCACAATTAATTGTGGAATTCTGGAACTGGCTGTTTGAAAAGGGAATATGTGTTTGATCATTTGAAACTATCAGGACTATAATAGGTAGTTTTTTTTGTCAGAAGGTGGCATCAAGGGATATACCACAAACATTATGTAAATAGAGCTGAGGTAAATATGACGGTAATCTAATTGAATTGCACAACAAGCTCATGGAGCCGAATGGCCTACTCCAGTCTCTATCTGAACTGTACTCAGGTGTAATTCTCCAAAGTTGATTGTGAAGTTAGCAAGTCCAAGCAATCAGATTTGAAGAGTTGCATTTGGAGAGATTTTGTTCAGCATATTCTCTAAGGTCATTCATGTGTCAACAAAATTCCTATATGTAACAAAAGAAAAGCTGCAGTTTCTATGTACCTTTTCCTTGTCAAGTTGGCTCAGAACTGACATTATTTAACATACAACGTTATGGAATAGATACTATTAAAATGATTAAAAGTAAGTGCCATTCATTAATTTCATATTTCCATTTTGCTGATTTAAGCAGAACATTTGAAATGTTAATTTATTGCTGCCATATAATGACATTGATAGATTAATTCAGTATAATCATCTTGACAAACACTGCCTAAATATCATAACCTGGATAAAATTGGCTTCAAAAATGTTTTTTCTATTACCTACTCACAAGAAATTATATCCATTCAACCTTAATTCCACATGCATTCATGGAATGTCAATTTAATTATGAGCAAAATGCTTTCAATCACTACTTTGGCAACAAAAAGAAAATCAACTTGTTTGAGTTTTCTTGAGTAGGTGGTGTTGTTGCTAATATTTTATGTTCATTTACTTTTCATAATTTGACCTTTATGTATGCTTTACATTTCTATTTTATTCTGTTTCCCAACTTATCAGGACAGCTTCAGAACAGTCCTGTACAATATGCATACACTTCTTGTTCTTCCTTATAAGTCACAGTACAGTATCTTTTTGCTATATGACAGATATTCATCTTGAAACATATAGAGTGCAGAAGAGATCGACTGGAATGGTACCAGGGCTGTGAGGGCCTTCACTTATGAAAAGATGTTTAGAAGTTGAGCCAGTCCAGTTAAGAGTGCAGAAGATTAAGAAGACATTTGATAAATGTGTTCAAAATCATAAGCAGCTTTCATATAGTAAATAAGCAGAAACTGTTTCGAGTGGCTGACACGATGGTAAGCAGAAGCCACAGATTTAAGATGACTGGTAAAAAAAACAGGAGTGAATTGAGGAAACATATTTTTACATGGGAAGTTGGGATTACATTGCCTAGAATAAGTCATGGAAACAGATCAATAGTAATTTTCAAATAACAATTTGATAATGTGACAATGCTGAGGCTTTAACAGATTATTTTGTCCTGGTTTTCTTTTGAAGAGGTTATAAGGAAAAGGTGAAAAGCTGGCTAGTGAAGATCAAATACTAAACAGCTTGGGAGGCCTTGGGTTTCTTTTTAAAGTTGGAACAATAGAAGCTGCCTGGATGGGTGTGGCCAGTTCTCACAGGCCAGGATTTATAGTTTATTTTTAATTTTTACATTTAGCTTTAAGCAGTTGCTGTTGGAGTCTCAACAGGGCAGAAGCTGCTAGAGTTTTGAAGAAGTAGAAGCTGTGTTTTCCCCCTCTTGGTTACAGTTAGAAGCTGTGGTTTCTCTCTGCTGTTGGGTTACCTGTGAGACAAATCTATTTTCTGAATTTGCCATTTTGCTGAGGGCTGTGTCTATGGGATGTTATTATATTGGAATAGTTAATTAGTAAAAGTTACTGTGTCTATTATTCTGTTAAGTTTTCCAATAGAGTTAAATTATTCTAAATTCTTCTTTCTTTTGTTGTGTTTTAACTACAAGATTTAAGTAAATTGTGTTTTGCTTAACATCAAATAGTTTGACCAATCACATTGCATCCTGAGCCAGCATGTCACATTTATGCTCAAAGTAAGAAATGTTAGTGCCTAGGCTACCTTCTCTGTGGGGGTCTAGTCTGATCCATAATAGTACTTACCTGGAGGAAAGTATTCACAGGGTTATACAGTGGATCTAATTTGGTAGCTCAATGGCAGAAGTGTGCAGGGCAGAATGCCCAGAATAGCTACCTTCTTTTCTGCAACACTCAATCATTCTGTGGTGAAGATAAAGTATGAGTAGACTTTATGCGAAATGTTTGAAGCTGGAATTTCCTGGGAGTCACAATCTCTCACAACTTGCTGCTTGACCCTTTATTTTTAACAAAAGTAAGGAGCTCAACCTTTCTGAGAGAAGATTCCAATTAGGGCTCCTTCAGAAATAAGACTCCAATCCAAATAGAGTCATAGAGTTGTGCAGCACGGAAACAGACCCTTCGGTTCAATTCGTCCATGCCGACCAGATATCCTAAATTAATCTAGTTCCACTTGCCAGTATTTTGCCCATATCCCTCTAAGCCCTTCCTATTTATATACCCATCCAGATGCTTTTTAAATGTTGTAATTGTGCCAGCCTCCACCACTTCTCCTGGCAGCTCATTCCATACACGCACCAACCTCTGCGTGAAAAGGTTGCCCTAAGGTCTCTTTTATATCTTTCCCCTCTCACCCTAAACCTATGCCCTCTCGTTCTGGACTCCCACAGCCCAGGGAAAAGACCTTGCCTATTTACCCTATCCATGCCCCTTATGATTTTATGAACCTCTTTAAGGTCACCCCTCAGCCTCCAACACTGTAGGGAAAACAGTCCCACTCTACTCAGCCTCTCCCTTTGGCTCAAACCCTCCAATCCTGGCAAAATCCTTGTAAATCTTTTCTCAACTCTTTCAAGTTTCACAACAACATCAAGGAAGGAGACCAGAATTGCACACAATACTTCAAAAGTGACCTAACCAATGTACAGCAATAAAATGTAGAGCTGTGTTTCCATTCTGACAGTTCTTTTGTAATGTTCGGGGAAGACACACCATGCTCTTTCCTCAGCAGTCAGCTGCCTCTGTATTCTGAAATATAAAGGTCCTGACAGCTATTTACAGCTGCTCTCAAGAGGCAAGTACATCAGCTAAGTGTGATGATAGAGTGATGGGGCAATAGGTGGGAAGGGATAGGGAGTCAGTTAAGTGGAATGGTGGTTAGACTGCCCAGCTACCATGTAAACTGAGAAAGGTGCCAGCTGTGGAGGGGATATGTAGGATGCCAGATGAGTGTGAAGTATGGTGGTCGAGAGTATGGTGCTGGAAAAACACAGCTGGTCAGGCGACATCTAAGGAGCAGGAGAGTCAATGTTTCGGGCAGGAATGAAGGGCTTATGTCTGAAACGTCGAGTCTCCTGCTCCTCGGATGCTGACTGATTTGCTGTGGATTTCAAGTGCCACACTTTTCGACTCTGACTCTCCAGCATCTGCAGTCCTCAGTTTCTCCTGATTAGCAACGTGACAAGGTAAGGGGTGCAGTGTTTAGGATAGGTCAGAGCATGTGGGACAGGGTCTGGGGGGTTCAGTTCCGGCAGGGATGGGGAGATGCTGAGAGTTGAGTTGGTTCATGTCTTGGGGGCTTCAGGTCGAGCTGAGTCAGCTCCAGCAGGGTTTGGGGGGATATGTCAGGTGAAGTCCAGGAGGGGGTGTGGGCGTTCAGTGGTGTTACTTGCTATGTTGGGGGATGGGAATGGAGACGGCATGTCAGGTCTCAGGGGTAATCCTGGAGTAATCAAATCCTGAAACCAGAGATATTGGGTCTGAGTCTGCAAAATATAAATAGTTTGAGGATGGTGTGATTGGGGGTGTGTTAAATACTCATGCAATGTATTTAGTAGTCTAATTTTCCTGGAGCCCTCTGAAATCTCTGATTTAAATTGAGACTTCTGGAGGTTTCCAGAAATACAAGAATTGCTCAAAGGAAAATCCAATTTCCTGGGCAGTTTCTCTGGAGTCTGCTATGCTAAGGTGGAGATTCTGCAGGGTCCCATACACTTCTCCAATAATGACAGTCTGGCTGCCAGGATATCTAAGCCAGAGATTACAGAATTCCTCAATAGAAACTTGTGAAATTGCAAGGGAATAATCTTTAGAAGCTTAGAACAAAATCTTGTTTCTATCATTAATTTCGCATTTGAGTTTGGAGTGGATTTTTGCAATAATACTTTGATGGAATTTGGGTGTCACCAGCAAGGCATGGATTTGTTGCTCTACCTCTACTTGAGCAGAGTGGCTTGTTAGACCATTTCAGAGGGCAACCAAGAGTCCAGACAATTGATGTATGCCTGGAGTCTCATGTAGAGACCAGGTAAGAGTTGAAGATTTCCCATCATCGAACCAAATGAGTTTTTATGGCAATTAGTGCTTGTTTCATGCTCACTATTACTGAGACTAGCTTCAATACCAAATTGAATAGTTGGTGTTAAGTTCCAACAGGGCAGTGGAAGGATTTGAACCTATATCCGAGAGCATTTGCCTGGATTTCTGGAGTGCCATCATCTCCTCTCTAACATGACTTGATGTATAAATCCATGTTCATACTTTTATTTTGTGGTACAGGAGCCAGAATCTGTATTTACTGGTTTGAATTTTAAAAGCAGGAATACGAGTCAGGTAGGATTTGTTTGTTATTTTTAGTTTCATTTGGCTCTTGGTAGAAGTCTTACATTCTCAAAAATGTTAAAATTCACACAACACCATGTAATAGTCCAACAGGTTTATTTGGAATCATTAGCTTTCAAAGCGCTGCTTCTTCATCAGGTTGTTGTGATTTTTAATTTTGTCTACGCCTCTCCAACACCAGCACCTACAAATCCACATCCAGTTCATCAAAAAAGAATTTCATTTGATCCAAAACTTACTTTCTTTTATTCCTTTGCCCAGCCATAGTGTTTCAATGAAGAATTCACTCCAGCCACCTCTTCTTCTTCCTGTAATTTCATCACAGCGACTGAGACCACAATTTAACTTGATCTTAGTGTGAAATTCTGTTAGTTCTTGAGCTTTACTGGCACTTCTTACGGTAAACCGTCCTTTAAATCCAGCTCAGTCAATTCTGCAAACTCAATTTTCTTAAGTCAACAACTTAAGCACTTTCATATTTGACCCTCTCCTCTGTTCTACCTTCATAAAAAGTCTGTGGTACCAGTCAGTTAAAACTGGCTGGTTTGAGTATCATCCGGATTTAGAGCATGCATTTTCGTGATACGGATGACACTGACAAGGTCATATTGATTGCCTGTTCCTTGTTTCCCCATGAAGGAGGAGAAACAAATGGTTGTACATCTCAAAGTTAAACTCCACCACTTCAGAGAACATTTACAGCCAACCAAATGTTGTGAATTAGTTACCAGTTGGCCAGGCCCCCAACAAAGAAATAACTTATCTATAAGATGGAGCTTATTAGAATGTGATTAACAACCTAATGTCAATATTAACAGTGTTCCACATGAACTATGCTACGACTAAATGCATACTGAGATGCAATATGTCAGGGCTTTATATGCAGCTTATTAAAGCTAGAGGATTTGATGGGAGTTTCTCTTCTCACATACAGATAGTTATCTCAAAACACTTCATAAAATGTAGAGGAAAAGCAAAGATTAAGGAGGGCGGTTTTTTTTAGAAGCTTGAAATACACTGATATAAACAAAAGTTAACTTTTGAAAACTAGGTGCCCAGATAGAGTGCTATTAGGCTGCATTTGATAGTCAAGGCATAATAAAAGAGCAGCCAGTAATGAGAAAAAGTTAGAAATGTGACACTTCAATGTCTCTTCCCAAAATGCAAATCAGCATAAACGAAAATCCTAGGAATATTGGGCTGGATATAGACTGGGGGCATGGGCTCTCTGTACTCCAGGGTCAATGTTGAGGTTACACTGCCAGCTTGCCCCATTTTAATGACTAGGGCTCTTTAGTTAGTATCGAATTTCAATGCCTGTCTTTCCATCTCTCTGCAGCAGGTGGTCCTAACTCATAGAGCACCTTTCAGTGAGAGGCTGGTAGCTCTGCACACCAGGAGTTCCAACAGGAGCAATGGCCACTGCTGATGTTGTAGGTTGGTCCAGGAAGCAACATTCAACAATAGACCTGGACATTGAAGCACATCTGAGATTTTGCTGAGGTCAGGATGACCAATACCAGTGATGGGGGGAATTGGACACAAGAGGGAGGACATGGGGCAACAAAACTGTGGGAGGGAGGGCTTCCAACTGTCTCCAGGGACCTGGGAAGAGGCCCAGGCCTGCCTGTCCTCCTTTCTATTTCCCATTGCTTTAATCCTCCAGTCACCCACAAGATTAAAGCTGCCAGGTTGCATGCTGAGTTTCACCCTCTCCTGCTGCCTGTTAAATCAGTGCCAGCTGGTTGTGGCTCTTGACTGGGTTTAAGCTGCACAATTGAAAGTCTCCACTGGATTTGCATGTGAAGTCCAACTGATGCCGTTCTTGTTGCTTGTAAAATTATAGCGGGGGTGGGTTTTGGCATGCATGTTGCCACCTTAGTGTATGGGTCCACCCACTTCTGCTTCTGCACAACCTGTAAAATTCAGCCCAGTAGCTTATAAAATCAGTCTGATTATTTACAGCTTTATGCTGACTGTCCCATCACCATATGCTATTCATCAATGTAATCTAATGCTTTGCTTGATTATTTATATTTGCTCTTGGGTTTAGATGATGTTGACAGAGTTACTTTCATTGTCCATGCATCTTATTGTCCAAGTTAAAACATTACCATCTATGTGGTGATGCTGCAGCCACAGTGATAATTTCCTTGACCTTTAATGGTACCGTTGGTAAGGGGCACGTGAAAATGATTAGGCTTTGTTTAGAAAATTGACATTACCTGATGATTACTTGGGGTAAATGTTAGCTGCAAGATTAAGAGACCTGATATGAGTCTTTTAAATTATTGTATGGGTTTAATAGTTCAGATTTAGTAAACTTAATTCCAGTTTGAGTGAATTCAGAACAAATAGGATATGGTTGCAAATGAAACAAAGAATTTAGGAGGAATTTCTTTCCTAAGCATGGTATGAATATGGATTTCTTGCTATGTGGAGTGGCTCAAGTAGGTGGCACTAACGTATACATAGGGAGTCTTAATATATCATGGGAGAATAGAATATAGGGATATGTTAGCAGTGCAGAACGATGTAATTCATGTGGAGGCGACCATGTGGAGTACTAACAGCTTCTGTATATTGGACATTAAAAAGATATTCAGAGCAATGAGGTCCCTAATATCATCACATAGTGCTAATGCTATTGATTTCTTTTTTCTATCCAATCTATAACCTGTTTTGCCACTGTTCTTCCAAAAACCATGGAAACAATGTTATTTGAAAGTAAATGTTGGTAACATGTGCAAAACCTGTTCTGTCCCCAAACAGTTCCAGTAAATTTGTTAAGAACAATCTGTCTTTCATAAGCCTCAACTGACCTGAAATTATTACCTTTACTCTTGTTAGTTGTGCTTGAGTCACTTACTTAATGATGGGCTTCAATGTATTTTGTTGTGTAGATGACAAGCTAATGGACCTTCAAATCCCACATTCATTCTTATGATGTTTTTTTTTGCCTAAATTGAAATCTCATTATCTGATTCCTAAATTTTTTAGTAATACCCAGACCTTCAATGAAGTGTGAGAAGCTTCAACTACAGCTCTCCCTGATGCAACCATCATTTACTTAATTGTTATTGAATGGATTCCATCTGGTCCTGTTGTCCTCTGAATATTGAAATATTCCTGAGTGATAATTTTGTCACTAATCTCTACCTTCCTCTTTAATTTGAATCATTTACCCAGACAATTGCAGAAAACTTGGTGCAGCCTTTCCCATGTTTAAAAAAAATACTTTGAAGAGAAGCAGTTCTGCTTTTCTGTTTCCTTTTTGAACCTCCTTTAAGGCAGTGCTTTTCATTTCTCGCTGACTGTGATCCTCTTTGCATTCCCACAAATATCTATTGAAATTTTTATCCATTTTCAGTTTTAAGGTTGCGAGTCCATTTTTATAGATTTTTTTTGTTTTGCATTTCATTTTTATCTGATGGGATGGAGGTAGTAGTGCCTACTGCCAATTGTACTTGAGAAGCTGTTGAGCTGGCTTCTTGGATCATTGCAATCCAATCCTACTGCAAGCAAGTTTTTTACCCAGAGACAGTGCAGAAATATAAATTTAGTTCCAATGTGATCTGATGTGACACACGGAGGATCTTGTAGGCACTGGTGATTCCACATATTGATGCCCTTGTCCATCAGGTTGGTAGAAGTCAGGTGTTTGGAAGAACAAGGATCCTTGGTAATTTCCAGCATTGCACCAATATTAGCATTTTGCATCTAACTTGAAAAACAGACTTTGAATGTAAAGCAAGTCATAGTTATAAGTGATTTATTGTTTCAAATTCATTTATGGTTTTGTTAAGAAGGGAAAATGTGAGCAACAAATTGTCCATTTTTGTTTAGAAATAAATCCCATTCCTTATTTATGGTTTTAGAATAAAGTATTGACGTATTTTGTGTGGTCAGGTTGGTTTCCAGACATATTTCACTAAAACAAAATCTTTGACATAGCTGGTGTTTGACTGCGCTTTTTCTCACAGTCAGGAGAAAGTGAGGACTGCAGATGCTGGAGAACAGTCAAGAGTGTGGTGCTGCACATCTGAGGAGCAGGAAAATCGACGCTTTGGCCATAAGCCCTTCATCAGGAATAAAACTAGTAGGCCAGGGACTTGAGAGATAAATGGGAGTGGGGTCGGGCTGGGGGGAAAGTAGCTGAGAATGCAACAGGTAGATGAGGGGTGGGGAGAAAGTGATAGATTGGACAGGCGGGTGGAGCGGACAGATGAGAAAGACAATGGACAGGTCAAGAGGGTGGTGCCGAGTTGGAGGCTTGGGACTGGGATAAGTTTGGCAGAGGGGAAATGAAGAAGCTTTTGAAATCCACATTAATCCTGTATGGTTGCAGAGTCCCAAGGCTGAAGATAAGACTTTCTTTCTCCAGGTGTCAGTTGGTTAGGATTTGGCAATTGAGGAGGCACAGGACCTGCATCTCCTTGGTGGAGTGGGAGGGGGAGTTGAAGTGTTCAGCCATGGGATGGTGAGGTTAGTTGGTGCAGGTGCCCCAAAGATGTTCTGTGAAACAATCTCTGACTGATGTTGAAGGATCCTTTGGGGCCTTGGATGGAGGTGATGGGAGAGGTGTGCGCAAGTTTTGCACTTCATGTGGTGGCATGGGAAGGTGCCGGGAGTGGGGTGTGGGCTGGTTGGGGGGCGTGAATCTGACAAGGGAGTCGTGGAGGGAATGTCTCTCCAAAACACTGATAGGGGTGGGGATGGTAATATATAACTAGTGTTGGGGTCTGTTCCAAGGCCCCAAAGGATCTTTCCATATCTGTCAGAGATTCATCTGTACTTCCACACACGTTATCTATTGTGTCCGTTGCACCCGATATGGTCTCCTCTATGTTGGGGAGACAGGACACCAACTTGTGAATCATTTCACAGAACATCTCTGGGCCACCTGCACCAACCAACCCCGCCGCCCTGTGGCTGAACACTTCAACTCCTCCTCCCACTTCAGCAAGGCCATGCAAGTCCTTGGCCTTCTCCATTGCCAAAGCTTAACCACCCAACTCCTGGAGGAAGAATGCCTCATCTTCAGCCTTGTGGCCATGTAACCAAATGGGATTATTGTGGATTTCACCAGTTTTGTCACTTCCCCTCCCCCCACCTTACCCCAGTCCCAAGCCTCCAACTCAGCACAACCCTCTTGACCTATCCATCGTCTTTCCCACTTATCTGCTCCACCCTCCTCTCCAACCTGCCATTTTCTCCCCCACCTTCATCTACCTATTGCATTCTCAGCTATCTTATCCCCAGCCCCACCCCGTCCCATTTATCTCTCAGCCCCGTGGCCCATAAGCCTCCTTCCTGATGAAGGGCTAATGCCCAAAACGTCAATGCCCCTGCTCCTCGGATTTTGCCTGACCTGTGCTTTTTCAGCACTACATTCTTGACTCTGTATCTCACAGTCAGTCTGGAAATATAGAGCTGAATTTGAGGTGGGAATGGGATGCTCTTGTGGACTCGACAGCTCCATGAGGAACACAGGTCTGGATCTTGGAACATGTGTAGAAGACTGGGCACTAGACAAGGAGTGATTGGGTATCTGAGGGAGAGGAATCTGAGGAATGGAGTGATGAGATTTGCAGTACAGGCAGGGAGGAGGATAGGTACTCCGGTTTCCCCCCACAGTCCATAGATGTGCGGTTTTGGTGGATTGGTCCTTAGGATGGGGCAGTGTGGGTGGGTCTGATGGGATGCTCTTTGGGGGGTCAGTATGGACTCAATGGTCCAAATGGCTTGCTTTCACACTGTAGGGATTCTATGGTTTTATGATATTTAATGGTACAGGGGCTGAATGGTCTACTTTTACTCACATTTCATACATTCTTATTTCATTTGAATTTTTTTTGTGAATATTATTTGTGATGTTTAATTTAAGAAAGGGATAAAGAATCTGTTAATTGTATAAATTAAGGTTATGTGTGCCCATTGGTAGCCTCTCATTGGATAGTTATTTGTACATGTATAGAGTAGGACATTTATTTGGTGGGATTCTCCTCACATTTTAGTTGCACTTCTCTCCCAGAGTCCTGCCACCCTGTGAGGAAGGATTGGGTAGATTAGGCACTTTCTTCTTTGGTCTGTTCTTGGGACTTGCAATTAACAAATCCATGCAGCGGAGAGAGGGGATTATTTGCAAAAATAGTAATTTATTCTGAAAAGTGCTCCATTAATAATAAATTAAGATTTCAATATTGACCATTTAAATATGTGTATATTTAAACACATACACACACATACACACACACAGTTTATCCAATACTTCATTAAAAACATTCAAATTTGGCTCGGTATTTCTTACTGCTTTTATTTGTTATTTGATTTCCCACATCTTTTTTTAAAATGGCTTTGTAATATCTCAGCTTTCCTGCTACTGTTCCAGTTACTGAATCAAAACATTGATCCTCAAATCTGTCCTATTTCTTATTTTTCTCCACTATTTCAACTTGTGGCTTTCCAGATTAATTGTGACCATTTTTTTTTCATCTGTGCTGTGTCATAAAGCAGTTCTGCACTAAACTTTAGAGTTCCAGGAACAGAATCACACTTCCAAGGGCACTATTGCTGTGCAGATTGCTGGAACCTTCGACATTAGCCAGTAATCCCTTCCTGTGCTCAAGTATAAAAATATATCAGATATTGACTTGGTTATGTATAGCTCAGTAAACCAAACCCTTGGTAAGTTACCAAAAAGAAAGTGAAAGTCTTCACTTGAGTCACTAACTTCCCATTGTTCATTTAAAGTCTCTGCAGCGATTTCTTTAAAAGTGATTTCAGAGAGAAGGATTAAGAGGCTAGATTTTCCAAGTATTAGTCACACTGTGATAGCCATTCCATTCCTTTATCACATTAAAAAAGAGCTCCATGCGTCAATTTGGGATGTTTTGGAAATGCAGTGTACACTTGAAAACTTACAGGTGCCTCAGAGAGTGACACTTTCTTTTTATTTACTCATGGGATGAGTACATCACTGGATAGGCCAACATTTATTGCCCATCCCAGAGGGGAGCAGAGACACATTGCTATAGATCTGGAGTCACATGTAGGCCAAACCAGGTAAAGATGGCAGTTCCCCTTTCTAAAAGACATCAGTTGCAATCAACAATGGTTTCTTGGTCATCATCAGACTTTTAATTCCAGATTTTTATTAAATTCTGCCAATGGAGGGATTCAAAGCTGCGTGTCCAGAACGCCGCGTGACCACACCCTTTCCATTCATATCCCTGATTGAGACTTGTTGTCCCTGTCCCAAATGTAACAAATGTAAGTAGATTGTATCATATGGTAACACCTATTGTAATGTGTAGCTTGAATAAAGTTCCAATCTTCATTTTCTCATTCTGCCAGGATTCCTTCGGCTTTTAGTCTTCCCATTGCTCTCACTGTAATGACTGGTTTGACAATGTCCCGGTGTCTGTGACCTTGGATTCATAGCTGTATCATGGCCCTTTACTTCTGTTCCTAAAGCAGTGTATCAAGAAATCTTACTCATTTTGATATGAGCTGTAAGTGACTTTGAAACTTTTTGTTTTTCCAGCCTGGATGACTGCACTATTTCAAAGTTTCCCTTGGCCCATCAGGGATTTTAAGCTTTATTCACAGATACTCTGATGTCCTTTCATTCACATCTGAACTCTAACTCAGGACTACTCCCATAGACTAACACCTCACAATGCAGCTGCTACCTGCTTTGGAGTTACTAATTTTCCTTCCCCAGAGAGCTGATTGCGGCAGGCCTACAGGGGCCTGTTAATCTAGTGTGGAACAAGAAAATCACTTTTGGGAGTTTCCTTGCCAAACGTCTCTGTCGTTTTACTTTGCTTTCCCCTTGAAGTCACTTTTCTAAAATACTACTTTAGCCAAGAATTTCCACCATTTGTCCTGGTGCCTCACCAAGGTTGGTATCAAACTCAAATCCTCTACAGCACATTGAGACTTTTTGCTATTGTAAAAACAAACATTATTCCTATTAAGTTCAATGCTTAGTTTTTAAAATCTACTGCTGAGTGCAACTGAGTTATCAAGATTGCACTGGGTAGAATATTGATTTGCCAGTCAGTATGCCCAGTAGTTTCATTGAGGAGAAAGTGAGGTCTGCAGATGCTGGAGATCAGAGCTGAAAATGTGTTGCTGGAAAAGCGCAGCAGGTCAGGCAGCATCCAGGGAACAGGAGAATCGACATTTCAGGCATAAGCCCTTTACTGAAGAAGGGCTTACGCCCGAAACGTCGATTCTCCTGTTACCTGGATGCTGCCTGACCTGCTGCGCTTTTCCAGCAACACATTTTCAGCCCAGTAGTTTCATTGTCTTGGCTGTGGCGTAGTAGCAGTTATTCTGAAGTTTTGAAGTTACAGGAGTCATTGCTAGTATTCACTTGCTTACCCAGACAGTATCTTGCTGCCTCTTCAAATGGCATCAGCTCATGTTCCTCCCAAATTCATAATCTCAAGGTTGTCTCAAAGTGTCCAACAGCCAACTCTTAAAGCTGACTAACTGTGGGAAGTGTGCCGTTGTGATATTTTATTAGAAATGAAATAACTAATGAGAAATCATCTTTCCTAAACCACTGATGATGTAGGAATCTGCTCAGTGTGTGGCATTTTTTAAATCAATAGGGACAGAAAAGAGTTAGATACTTTGAATCTGTGTTGCTCCATCATTTGTGCAGAGATTTTTTTTCCCAATCTCCACAATGGTTGTCACTTGCTAAATTTTTGGTTTGGTCTTTGTAAACGATCTTCAAAAATAAAGCATTTTCAGGTGATGTGAAGACAGCAAGCTTTTTATTAACCCCACCCAGATATACAACATCATGTTTAACTGATACCACTACATTCAGATGTAGTTGTAACCTCATGAAGCCTGATGAAATGCAACACTGCCTACCACCATAATGCCAAGATCTCAGTGCCAGGACCCACATGGGGAATTCACCACACATTTTTTTGAAAAAGTTAAACTCTGGAAACTGATTGGCATGGTGGCTCAATAATTAGCACTGCTGCCTCATAGTGTCAGGGACCTGGATTCTATTCCACTCTTGGGCGACTATCTGTGTGGAATTTAAACTTTTTCTCCGTGTTTGCGTGAGTTTCCTCTAGATGCTCCGGTTTCCTCCCTCAGTCCAAAGATGTGCAGGTTAGGTGGATTGGCCATGCTAAATTGCCCATAGTGTCCAAGGATGAGCAGGCTAGGTGGATTGACGAAGGGAAATGTAGGGTTACAGGGATAGGGGGGTAGGTCAGGGTGGGATGCTCTTCAGAGGTTTGGTGTGAACTTGATAGGCCAAATGGCCTGCTTCCACTTTCTAGGAATTGTATGAAATCCTAGAAGTGATACATTTGGAGGGAAGTGGGATGTTTTAATCTCTACATGCTCTGGATCCTCCATTTAATACCCCCAGTCAGGAAAATTACATTCCTGCATACATTCCATTTCCTCATCATGTCTATAGAAATTTCAAATTCCACTGTTCCTGTTTTTGCACTGAAATAACTTACATATTTCAGTTCTTCCAAAACTAAATCCACTCTTTTAGCAATTTTCAGAACTTTTGTCCTTCGTCTCCAAAGTAATTGTTGGATCCAAATATTTCAAAGGTATTTTTAAATAGGTCACAGCAGACAACATATTTAGGATCATATAATTTTACAGTACAGGAAGAGGCTATTCAACCCATTGTGTCTGTACCAGCTCCCAAAAGAGCTACACAGCTAGTCCCATTCTCCAGCCTTCTCCCTGTAGCCGTCTAAGTTAGTCACTTTCAAGTATATATATCTAGGACTGTTTTGAAACCTCTTATAGAATCTGCCTTCACCACTCTCCCAGGCTACAGGTTCCAAACTCTAATGACTCTTTGAGTAAAGATGTTTTTCCTCATCTCACTCTTAGCTGTCTTGCTGGCAATCTTGAAATTAAGACCTCCAACTAATGCACAGTCTCCCTTTTTAACCTTTATTCCTTGTTGTTGTTAATAGCTTCAGTTCTTGCATATTTAAATGATTTCTATCAAATATGTGTTTATTGATTTTTTAAAAATATCGTATTAATGTCTCTGATCCCTTATCAGAAGTGCTACCCAAGTTGTTAACAGCAACAGCTTATGTGAGTTTCACACCCAAAGTTGGACAAATCAAAAAAGTTATGTCCTTTCAACATATAGATCATTAAGTCGTCCCAGTTAAATATTAGGAAATGAAATGTTAAAAATACAAAAAGGAACAGAAAAAGAGATACTTTGTAAATATCCTTGTAAATAAAAATAAAAATGTGTTATTTTAGCTGTAGAGGATCAATTAATCAGTAGTACATGTCTCCTGAGTCTTATTTTAAATTTGTAGTCAGGAATTTGACGTCCCAATCACTTCTGGTTCCAGACACAATATCATGTCAATATTGCTAACATTACATAATTTTTAAGACCAAAGGTCCTATTTGATCCAGGGGGTGAGTTTAGCATTCAGTGCTGGTGTTCTGAGGAAAAGTCATATTAGACTTGAATTATTTGCTCTGTTTCTCTCTTCATTGATGCTGCCCTGACCTGCTGAGTTTCTCCAGCACTTTTTGTTTTTAATTTCAACTACTGGTGCCATGATTGGGCTAGAGGTGGGAGCTTGAGAGAGAGTGCAATTATGAAAAGGCAAATGTCAGCTATGACTGGGCTTACTATTAGCAAGAAGCAGGCAGAGAGCCAGCTGGTTCACACTCCACGCAAGAACCCAAGTGCTCACTCCTCAGGCATTCATGCTGCTCTGCTTTAGTAAAGGTAACTTCAGGGCACAGCACAATTGCACCAATTTGATTACTCACTGATATACACGCCTTTTCGTCAGCGGTTAATGAATAATGAGTCCACTATGTTCCCATCAGCTGTTGACAAACATGCCCCAGGTCCTTTCTTTGCTCTTCCCTTTATTAGCATTGAAGATTTGATTCTGTCTGAATTTATTAGAACGTTAATGGGAGGTATGGGTGAGTTGCTGGCACCCTCAAACCTCCAGCCTCCCATTAAAAGTTTCATTCTGTCCTAGTGGCATGAGAAATCTGATAGATTCCCCTAGTGCATGATTTTTAAAGAAAATCCAACTCTGCCACCTAAAAAGCTTTGTAATGTTGTGGTCTGCTTTAAAACTGCAATATATGAACTGAAAACATTATAAGCAACTGGGCTACAGACAATGGAATACAATGGCAGTCTAACAGTCCATTTTTATAATTTTCTTCACAATAACTAATGAAACAAAACACACAATTTACTAATTTCAGCATGAACTATGTATTGTCATTGAATAATGATATGATTATTGAATATGTCTGTGCTCGTTACAAAGCACATCAGTGCTTCATTTCTGTCAAAAATATATTTACCTTGCCGTTGTTTTATCGGGAGTTACCCTTCTCAATTCTGGGAGGTGATGTACCTCATTTTCACAACAACTAAGTACTTGGAGTGCTGTGAAGTAGCAAAATCTATTCAGCTTCAATTTTAGTTTCACTTTCTAAAATTTAGTTATTTTTTAAGCTTAATTTAAAAATCCATTAATGTTATATATTTGTTCTAACACAAACTTGCACAGATATATATTATTTTATGATTGAGAAAAACAAGCTGTTAGCAATTTAGATCAGCTCTTCTTTCTAATTTGATTACTCAACCCAATTTAACATTACTGAAAATGTGTATACAGGTTTTCTAATGGTACTGGATGTGAGAGAGCACTTGAGATGATATTGTTATAAGGTCATAGAGTGAGGTGTATGCTTATGGAACTATGCATCTAGGTGTTATATGTGAGCATGATGCACACAGAATTATCGAGAAGAAAGTGAGGGCTGCAGATGCTGGAGATCAGAGCTGAAAATGTGTTGCTGGAAAAGCGCAGCAGGTCAGGCAGCATCCAAGGAACAGGAGAATCGACGTTTTGGGCATAAGCCCTTCTTCAGGAAGGGCTTATGCCCAAAACGTCGATTCTCCTGTTCCCTGGATGCTGCCTGACCTGCTGCGCTTTTCCAGCAACACATTTTCAGCACACAGAATTATGTCAACAAACAGCTTTTGACATTACGAGAACAAATGTTTTTTCAACTCTCAGACTCCAGTAGGCAGTTTTTAAAAAAATATAAATAGTTTGACCATTTAAATAATTTGACATGTCTAGAAATATATTTTTGCGCTAAGACAGCATTTAAAATCTGTCTAAAGATTCGTAACTTCCACACTGTCAGTTATTCACTTTCTCCAGTGAAAATGCTGTCCTCAAATGGCACTTGTAAGTTTGAGTTTCTCATATGACGGAACCTTGTCCCACACTTAGTTCTCGGAAGCCCTAATGAAAATAAGAACTGTTCGAAATTGGTCAAGACTTCTGAATGCAGAGTGTGGTTGGAAAGCCTTGTGGGAAGCTATGGAAGTGATTACTGGGCCTTTTGCTGAGATTTTTGTCATCGAGAGTCACAGGTGAGGTGCTAGAAGACTGGAGGTTGGCTAACGTGATGCCACTGTTTAAGAAGATGGTAAGGACAAGCCAGGGAACTATAGACCTGTGAGCCTGACGTCGGTGGTGGGCAAATTGTTGGAGGGAATCCTGAGGGACAGGGTGTACATGTATTTGGAAAGGCAAGGACTGATTAAGGATAGTCACCATGGCTTTGTGCGTGGGAAATCATGTCTCACAAACTTGATTGAGTTTTTTGAAGAAGTAACAAAGAGGATTGATGAGGGCAGAGTGGTAGATGTGATCTATATGGACTTCAGTAAAGCGTTCGACAAGGTTCCCCATGGTATACTGGTCAGCAAGGTTAGGTCTCATGGAATACAGGGAGAACTAGCCATTTGGATACAGAACTGGCTCAAAGGTGGAAGAGGGTGGTGGTGGAGGGTTATTTTTCAGATCTGGAGACGTGTGACCAGTGGAGTGCCACAAGGATCGGTGCTGGATCCTCTACTTTTTATCATTTATATAAATTATTTGGATGCGAGCATAACAGGGGTAGTTAGTAAGTTTGCAGATTACACCAAAATTGGTGGTGAAGTAGACAGCGAAGAAGGTTACCTCAGATTACAACAGGATCTAGATCAGATGGGCCAATGGGTTGAGAAGTAGCAGATGGAATTTAATTCAAATTAATGTGAGGTGCTGCATTTTGGGAAAGCAAATCTTAGCAGGACTTATACACTTAATGGTAAAGTCCTAGGGAGTGTTGCTGAACAAAGAGACCTTGGAGTGCAGGTTCATAGCTCCTTGAAAGTAGAGTCACAGGTAGATAGGATAGTGAAGAAGGTGTTTGGTATGCTTTCCTTTATTGGTCAGAGTACTGAGTACAGGAGTTAGGAGGTCATGTTTCGGCTCTACAGGACATTGGTTAGACCACTGTTGGAATATTGCGTACATTTCTGGTCTCCTTCCTATCGGAAAGATGTTGTGAAACTTGAAAGGGTTCAGAAAAGATTTACTGGGATGGTGCCAGGGTTGGAGGATTTGAGCTACATGGAGAGGCTGAACAGGCTGGGGCTGTTTTCCCTGGAGCAACGGAGGCGAAGGGGTGACCTTAGAGGTTTACAAAATCATGAAGGGTATGGTTAAGATAAATAGACAAAGTCTTTTCCCTGGGGTGGGGGATCCCAGAACTAGAGGGGATAGGTTTAGGGTGAGAGGGGAAAGATATAAAAGAGACCTAAGGGGCAACTTTTTCACGCAGAGGGTGGTATGTGTATGGAATGAGCTGCCAGAGGAAGTTGTGGAGGCTGGTAGAATTGCAACATTTAAAAGGCATTTTGATAGGTATATGAATAGGAAGGGTTTGGAGGGATATGGGCCGGGTGCTGGCAGGTGGGACTAGATTGGGTTGGGATATCTGGTCGGCATGGGCAAGTTCGACCAAAGGGTCTGTTTCCATGCTGTACAGCTCTATGATTCTATGACTCTATCTCACCATGACTCCAAGGAAATGCAGCTCAAAGTTAGCATTTCAAATCATTGACCTTCCATCAGAATTGATTGGTCATGAAAACTCACTGACTTTAAATTTTGACCCAGCTCTTTGGGTCTCCACATGGTCATAAACTGAAAGAGCCCTTAGGCAATCCTAACCATCTGACTCTGCAGGAATTGCCTGGAAAGTTTACCTTTATGAAGAGCAATACCCCAGCTTACTGGAATCATGAGCGGTTGTTTCTAACATAGAGGAGTTGGAGACTTGGGAGAGATCAATTTACTTAACTGCTTTGTATCCCAGGAAATATAAGACAGATTAAAACAATATTTGACTCCTAGGTAGCTATGCAATGATCACCCTATCTTTCCCCCCTCCAACCCCATCCCAGATTCCCGCTGACTTTCCAACCTCGATACTTAACCCTCTGACAACCTCAAACCTCTGACTCTGCTGACTCCTGACCTCACCATCTAGCCAACATACCGAAGCTACCTCTGTGCCATCCCATTTTACCCCCTACACACCCTGTCATCCTACCTATTTTACCTATTCACTTCAGTCACACTCTCACTCACTCATTAATACACTGAAAAGCTGCTTACATGTCCCAAAGCTTTTTTTAATGAGCTACAAAATTAAAATGCCTGAACACAACAGGTCATGCTTTAAAACGTGGAAGAGGCTAGTCTTATACACACAATCCTGTGCTACAAAGAAACTCCCTGATGGAAGATTACTCCACAATTCTGACGAGGCTAGGATTTAGCTAGAAATGTGGAGCTCCATCAAATAAGAGCAGCAATCTGACGGTGATTCCCATTCCTTGGAAGATTGGCCTTTGTTTTATTTCTCTCCACAAATGCTCCCTGATCTGCTAATTTTTCCAACATTTTCTGTTTGCCTTTTGAATTTGCAGCATCAGTGGTATTTTTGCTTTTGTGTCAAACTAAGCTTCTGTTTGTTTGTCTTTGTTGGATGTAAAAGGTGTAATTTGTAATTCCATAAAAACAGGGAGTTTCCATGAAGCTGAACAGAGATCGCTACAGGAACTCACAGCAGGTCTGGCAGCATCTGTGAGGAGTAAACAGAGTTTACATTTTAATCCAGTGACAGGTTTTCACGGTTTTCTGAGCAATGTTCCTCTTGTTAATGACATTGCTATGGTTGAAATGAATTCATCATTTCCTTTGCTACATGTAGGACTTTGCAATAAACAGTGTGGCTAATAATAACAGTCACTACAATGAATACACTGAAAAGCAGTTTAGGGCATCATGATGATGTGGAAAACTAAGATATAAATGCAAGTTCTTGCTCTTTCCTCAAAAACTGTTAGGGTTCACTAGAAGAAAGATTGCATCTCTTGAACTTCAGTCCTTGCATTACAAACTCTATTTCCTTAGTTATAGAGTCATACATCCTTTGGTCCAACGAGTCCATCCAACCATTATTCCAAACTAAAATAGTCCCACTTGCCTGCACTTGGTCCAAACATTTCTTATTCATGTACTTTTCTAAATGTCTTTTAAACATCATAACTGTTCCCATATGCACCACTTCCTAATTGTCCCCACGTCTTTTTTTAAGATCTTTCTTCTCTAATGTTAAAAATATACCCCCCTAGTTTATAACTTCCCCAGCCTAGGGAAAAGACACCTGTCTTTCACCTTATCTATGCCTCTCATGATAAGGTCACCCCTCAACCTCCTATGCTCCTTGAAAGTAGTCCCAGACTATCCAGCCTCTCTTTATAAAGCAAACCATCCATTCACAGTAACATCCTTGGTAGAACATTTCCATCCCCTGAATGACATGGGCATCGGCAAGAAATTTGGGAAAATAGGATGAGATCAGCAATGAGGACATTGAGCGCAACAAGTTTGATTTTCCAACTAAGTGTTGAATAGTGAGATCAGAATCTCACAAGTGAGTAGCAATGGGCCTGTTTGCAATCATTTGCATGTACTAGCATCTCATGATTAACTAGTCTCGCCTCATTTGTATGCATTTACCCATTATCTCTACTGCTGGATAGAACTATGATGTGGAGGTGCTGGTGTTGGACTGCGGTGGACAAAGTTAAAAGTCACACAACACCAGGTTGGACTATAAGCTGGTGTTGTTTGATTTTTAACTGGATAGAATCTAGGCTCTGATAATTCCTGACATGAAAGTCAGAGCAGCTACCTGGCAATATTAACTCACTGCTTGGCTCCTCCAGCCTTCCATCTTGGGCAACAGTCCCCGATATATCAGATTGCCCTGTAGGTTTGCAGCCCCCACTCATGGGTGTTGACATCAGACATGTTCTGGCCTCACTAAATCATCGTGGCAATCTCCAATTCACATTCATGCGGTATTCTGCACTTTAATTTTGCACTTGGAAGTGCACGAGCAACTTTCATTATACACTCGGCACAGGGGCAGGTACCCAAATCGTGGTTTGGACAAGGCAACTCAGGGCATCTCACTCGCTCTCTTCTGACTCACTCATATTGTGCCCGCTTAGATGCTCACAGCATCTCTGTCATACCTTGCCGTCACCCCCCACAAGCCTAAAGGCTCACAGTCCTTCTGCTTTTGCTGTTTAGTGCAAACACAAAGCCAAAATGGTTGTCACACTTGTCGGCAGTCATCTGGCAATCAGACACTTAGACCATAAAACATTCTGCTGTACAAAGGACGGCTCTGTATGTTAATTCTTGTCATTGCAGCAAGTATGACATTTGCCCATACAGCTTTAAGAACACTTTTACAATTGAGGTCATCGGCTTCCTTTCTATGTCACTATCCCTTGATGCAATCCCATGGTGTGCAGGTATGGTGGGGTTTGCCCTATTGTGGAGCCTGTTGGCCCTTGGAGTTTTCCATGGGGTGTTTGCAGCTACAGAGTCCAAGTGTGGTGAGTGAGTCCTGCCAGATGCAGGTGCACCCCCCCTCCCAAGGCTTAAACTCCCAAAGGGCTAAGGGTGACAGGCAGAGTGGAGGTAGAGATCCTGGCCTCCTCTGGAGTGTCAGGGTTAGAGTAGTGCCGGAAAAACACAGCAGGTCAGGCAGCATCCGAGGCAAGAAAATCAACATTTCAGGCAAAAGCCCGCCATGAGGAAAGGGCTGATGAAGGGCTTTTGCCCAAAACGTCAATTTTCCTGCTCCTCAGATGCTGCCTGACCTGCTGTGCTTTACCAGCATCACTCTAATCTCTAACATCTGCAGTACCCACTTTCGCCTCCTCTGGAGTGTCATGAGTGGACCCTTCTGAGGGGGCCTGAGTGTGGTATCTCCTCCAGTTGTGTGCCCACTGGCATTGCTTTGTCTCCTTGTAAGGAAGGGGCACCTTAAGTGAGTTTATAGTCCTGCATTGTGGAGCACTAGTAGCTGAATCACAGAGCACAAGTCTGTGCATTGATCCGGTAGATCCTGAAAGTGCTAGACCTGGCTGTCTATGGCAGCAGGTAACCTGTCCATGGAGGCAGCCAAACATGCCAGAGACAGCATGGTACCTCTAATATCCTTGTGAGCTTACGCAGTGCCTCTAACAGACCTGCCCACTGCTCTTGTGTCTTCTTAAACGAAGCTGTTAATTGCCAATCGCAGGAGAGCACCCCTGGTAATCTACCAAGTGCCAGTGACATGGGGACTTTTTTAATCCTTACCCCACTGCAGAAATAAGCAGTGGTGTGGTCAGAAGCAGTTGCTCCCAACTCTAATCCAGCTAAAATACATCCCGAGGTATTAGTAACTGGGCTGGTGGAAGGTATAGGAGACAGCCTTGCTTGTGCATCCTCTGAGGGATGCGTGGCTATTTCCCCCAGAGGTGGTGGAAAATGTGTCTTGTGGGGCCACCCTTTGATGTTGGAGACTGGGCAGATTCTGAAGGAAAGAAAAGAAAGAATGTGACATAAGGAAAGGGTAGAAGTATGAGCATGTTAACAGTGCAAGTGTACATTCACAGTGACAGTATCCTTCTCCTAAACTCTGCGGAAAATACTCTTTACTAATTTTCTAACATTCAAACCCATCTCTGTTGGCCCTCCATTCGCCATGATACTTTTGCTGCTGTCACTCTGTCAACACATTAAATTTTCATCCCCTTCAAATGTCTTCATTGTCTTTCCCTACCTTACCTCTGTAATATTCTCCAACCTTATAAACTCTCCCATAATTTATACTTCATGCACAGTGGCCTGTTGTGCATCTGCCTCCCATTGATTCATCCCTAGAAACAACGCCAATGGCACCTTCCTCCTCATCCTTACGTATATTAGACTTCTTAATTTTTCTATTTATTTTAAAACCTTCCTAAAATCCATTTTTGAATCGACATTTTGGCAGCATTTCTAACTCCCCAACTATAGCTCCTCCTTTACTACTTCTAGCAGTTTCATTTATTTTCCACTTCTTCTGTGAATCTTATACAAGAGAAAACTACCAATGCATCAAAAGTTATTGAAGCTGATGCACATTCTTGTATTATCTGATTATCTTGAAAGTCTGACCTTCCCCATTATTGTCAGGATAGTTTTTAACATGGCTGCGTTTCTAAGTTCCAAGGACGTCATCTAAATCTTCCCCCCCCCCTCCTAGTATCTGAATTATCAAATCTAGACTGTTTGCACCTCTTTCAATGCAAACCTATCCTTTCCCAGCTTCAAAACAATGGTAGGTACCTATTACAGAAACATGGCTGAAGGAGGGAGAGAATTGGCAGCTCAATGTTCCGGAGGTTAGATGCTCTCAAAAGGATATGAACGGAAGCAAGTGTGGGAGATAGGGGGAGATGTTTTTGACTTATTTGATTTATTATTAATCATTGTCACAAATGTTGAGATACAGGGGAAAAGTATTGCATTGTGTGCTAACCAGACAAATCATACCTTAGGTACATCAGGGTAATAGAACAGAACACAGAATGTAGCATTACAGCTGCAGAGAAGGTGTAGAGAAAGTTTATATCTAATATGAGAGGTCAATTCATAACAGTGGGGAAGAAGCTGTTCTTAAATCTGTTGTTACATGTTTTCAAACTTTTGTGTCTTCTGCCCAATGGAAGAGAGTATAACAGGATGAGAAAGGTCTGCAGACCTCACTTTCTCTGGGGTCTTTGATTATGTTGGCTGCTTTCCCGAGACAGTGGGAAGCGTAGACAGAATCAATAGAATTGGGTAATAATAGTGGGGGATTTTAACTTTCCAAACTACGGGACTGCCATAGTTTTAAGAATTTGGATGGTGAGGAATTTGTTAAATACGTTCAAGAAAATTTTATTTATCAATATGCAATACACCTACTAGAGATGGAGGGCAATTTGATCTTCTCTTGGGAAATAAGTCAGGGCAAGTGACTGCAGTGTTAATGGGGAAGCACTTTTGGGCCAACGAACATGATTCTGTTAGTTTTAAAATAGTAATGGAAAAGTATAGTCCTTGAATAAAAGTTAAAATACTTAATTGGAGTAAGGGAAATTTTAGCGGTATGAGACAGGAACTTTCAAAAGTTGATTAGAGTGGACTGTTCACAGGGAAAGGGATGACTGGCAAGTTGGAGGCTTTCAAAAGTAAGATAACGAGAGTTCAGAGGCATCATGTTCCTGTTTAAGTGAAGGGTGAGACTGGTAAGAGTTGGGAAAAATTGACGAATAAAAGGTATTGAAGCTCTAGTCAAGAACAAGAAGAAGTCATATGTTAGGTGTAGACAGCTGCCATCAGGTGAATCTCTTGAAGAGTGTAAGGGGTGTGGGGGCATTCATAAGATGAAAATCAGGAGGGCAAAAGCGGAGATTAGATAGCCTTTGCAGAAAAGGTTAAGGATAATCCAACGAGATTCTACAAATATATTAAGGGAAAAAGAACAACTAAAGAGAGAATAGGGCCCCTTAAACATCAACAAGGTCATCTACATGTGGAAAAACAGGAGTTGGGAGAGATACTAAATGAATATTTTGCATCAGTTTTACATTGGAGAAAGAAAGAGGTGGGGGAACTCGGGGAAATTAATACTGATGTCTTGTAAACAGTCCACATTACAGAATGGGAGGTGCTGGAGGTCTCAAAAACATAAAAGTGGATAAATCACATGATCAAGTGTATCCAGGATATTGTGGGAAGTTAGGGAAGATGTTGTGAGGCCCCTAGGTAATACTTGTATCATCTAGAGCCACAGGTGAAGTGCCAGAGGACTAGAGGGGGCTAATATTGTGCTTTTATTTAAGGAAGACAATAAAGAGAACACTGGGAATTATGAACTGGTGAGTCTGACATCAGTAGTGGGTAAATTGTTGGAGGGGATTCTGAGAGATTGAATTTACATGCATTTGGTGGGGCAAGAACTGATTAGGGATAGTCCACATGGCTTTGTGTGTGGGAAATCATGTTTCACAAATTTGATTAAGCATTTTGAGAACATAACTAAAAAGATTGATAAGGGCAGAATGATAGATATTGCCTACTTGGACTTTAGTAAAGCCTATGACAAGGTTCTGCATGGTAGGCAAATGACTAAAGTTAGATCAAATAGGATTCAGGAAGAGCTTGCCCATTGGATACAAAATTGGCTAGACGATAGGAGACAGAGGGTGGTAGTGGATGTTTGTTTCTTGGACTGGAGGCCTGTTCCACAGGGATCAGTGCAGGGTCCCCTTTTTATAATTTATGTAATTGATTTGGATGAGAATTTAGGAGCCTTCATGAGTAACTTTGTGGATGACACCAAAATTGGTGATATAGATGACAGTGAGAAAGGTTATCTAAGATTATGAAGGAATCTTGATCAATAGGGCCAATAGCTGAGGAGTGGGAGATGGAGTTTAATGGATAAATGTGAAATATTGCATGTTGGTAAAACAAACAAAGGCAAGAGAAATACAGTTAATGGTAGGGCCCTGGGTGATGTTGTCAAACAGAGAGACCGAGGAGTTCAAGTACATAGTTCATTGAAAGTTGCATCACAGATTGACATGGTCATGAAGAATGTGTTTAGCACACTTCCCTTAATTGCTCTCACCATTGAGTATAGGGGTTGGGACATCATTTGAAGTTGTACAGGACTTATGGAGTACTGTTGCACACTTATGGAGTACTGTGTATAGTTCTGCAGCTACTGCCAACCACAACAACCACCCTTCCCCATTGGAAGGTTGTTATGAAATTGAAGATGGTTCAGAAAAAGTTTACCAAAATGTTGCTAGGACTAGAGGGTTTGAGTTGTAGGAAGAGGCTGGATAGGCTTAGACTTTTTCCACTGGAGTGTTGAGGGTTGAGGGATGACCTTAACGAGGTTTATGAAATCATGAGGGGCATAGATAAGGCAAATAGCAAAGGTCTTTTCCCTGGGATAGGGGAGTTCAAAACTAGAGGGCATATTTTTAAGGTGAGAAGGGAAAGATTTAAAAGGGACTTGAAGGGCAACTTTTCACATAGAGGGTGGTTTGTATGTGAAATGAACTGCCAAATGAAGTGATGGATGCAGGTACACTTACAATATTAAAAGACATTTGGACAGGTACATGAATAGGAAAGGTTTAGAGAGATACGGATGAAACACTCGTTTATAGAATCTCTACAGTGTGGAAACAAGCCATTTGGCCCAGCAACACTATACTGAACCCCTACGAAGAGTAACCATCCCAGATCCATTCCCCAACCCTGTTGCTCTATATTTATCCATGACTAATGCACCTAACCCACACATCACTGAACACTATGGGCACTTTAGCATGGCCAATTCACCTAACCTGCACACCTTTGGACTGTGGGAGGAAACTGGAGCACCCGGAGGAAACCCACGCAGACACGGAGAGAATGTGAATCAAAGCTGAGTCCCTGACATTGTGAGGCAGCTATGCTAACGACTGAGGCATCATATTTCGTTTGGGAAAGTTGGTCGGTGTGCACAAGTTGGACTGAAGCATCTGTTTCCATGATGTAAGTGTCTATGACTTAGGTCTAATATTGCTCCTGACACTCTTCCATCCAGATTTTATCTCCACTTCATCAAATCACTGCTTCCCAATTTTCCGTGTTTTCAATGTTCCAGTTTTCAAGCCTTTTCAATTTTTCTTCAAGAAGAGAGTAGGTAAGGATAGAAAGTTTGACACAAAGAAAACCAAGCACCAGATATCTTATTGGTTTGTTTAATTCTGTTATTTCATTCTAACTTGCTGAAAATTGTAGTGAAAGTGTGATATGATCCCATTCCCAGCTTTGAAACATCCAGGGCACAATGCTTAATCTTCAGTTAAAAATAATCTTTACCAAAGGATTAACAACTGTGCATTGTTTTTAAAAGCACTAATTCTGTATTGAATTCTAAAGATAATCATTTGAGCTGTATTTTCTAACTCACACAAAACATTTGTTTGCCTCTTGGCAGTAGAAGGGTTAAAAGCTGATTAACTAATTAAGTATCAGTATGTAACCATTAACATATCCTTAAAGCTTTGTGCATTGGTTAACATAATAAAATTGTCTGCTTTAGCCTTGCAAACAAATTATGTGCATCACTGTTTGGAGATGCCAGATGCAAGATAATATTAAGTAGCCTTTTGTAAACCTCAAATTATCCCTCTTGATAAATCTACATATTAATTCCTCATTACTTTCACATCAGAGGACAATTGAAGTAATTTACTTTTGATCATCATATGCTGGCACTGAATTCTAATTTTTAGCCTACGCAGATTGTGACTTTATTCATGACAATAAATCATCAATCATGCCTTTCCATTTCTCCCTAGTGGATGCAAATGTTTTTCCTGAAATACTTTGCACTTTTCTTAGATTAGATTTAGATTACATTACAGTGTGGAAACAGGCCCTTCGGCCCAACAAATCCACACCGACCAGCCGAAGCGCAACCCACCCATACCCCTACATTTGCCCCTTACCTAACACTACGGGCAATTTAGCATGGCAAATTAACCTGACCTGCACATCTTTGGACTGTGGGAGGAAACCGGAGCACCCAGAGGAAACCCGTGCAGACACGGGGAGAACGTGCAAACTCCACACAGTCAGTCGCCTGAGGCGGGAATTGAACCCAGGTCTCTGGCGCTGTGAGGCAGCAGTGCTAACCACTGTGCCACTGTGCCGCCCACTTCTCTCACGTTGATTTCCCTTTTAAATGTGAATAACTGTAGTTAATTACGGAATGTAACTTAGATTTTTGTGAGTTATGATTTCCCAAGATGTTGTGTTTCTTTTGTTTGGTAGATAGCACTACACATTATGTCTTTCACCACTCACAAGCTAAGATATTCAGCCTGATGTGAGATTGTTCTCAGAAATGAACTAAGCTTATTTCATTTCTAAAGTGGGACACTTTGTTTTCCACAGAAATCAAGTGCATCTATACGGATATGATGTCAAGGTGCAGGTGCTGGATTGGGGTGGGGGACAAAATTAAAAATTACACAACACCAGGTTATAGCCCAACAGGTTTATTTAGAAGTACAAGCTTTTGGGGCAGTGTTCCTTTGTCAGGTAGCTAGTGGAGCAGGGTCACATGACACAGAATTTATCCTAAAAGATCAAAGTGTCATACAAATGATGTGACATATTGAACAAACCTAGATTGCTGTTAAGTCTTTAATCGCTTACAATGGGGATGCAAGTTTTGACTCATTAATATGTAAATCCCACAACTTCTTTCAAGTCACATTCCTGAGATTTCCTAAGGTTTTATTAAGAAAAAGTGACATCTCTGCTCAGACAATGCATTAATGGGGTGAGGTTAGAGCTGTCAGTATTCCAATCTTGAGTTCAGACCAGTTCTATTTCCAAAGTAGGAAATTATAAAACTTAACATGGACTAACTGCCTACAGATTGTGTGCTTTTTGAACAAAACAGAATATGTATGTATGTGTGTGTGTGTGCGCGCGCGCGCGCGCAAGTGTAACAGAGCACATACCTGTGAGACGGGATGAGTGAGAGTGTGGGGGTGTATGTGTGTGTCTGAGACAGAGTCGACATGAGTGTGATCATGTGTATATAGAGTAGTGGGGTCACCTGTAGTATGAAATGAACCCAGGATCCCAGTTGAGGCCACCCTAGTGGATACCAAACTTGGCTATCAGCCTCTGGCTCTGCATATCCCGAAGTCTGCCTTGGAGGACGGTCACCCGAAGATCCGAGGCCGAATGTCCTTGACCACTGTTCAATATGTTGCATTAGTTGTATGACACTTTAATTTTTTACTATAAATTCTGTGTCCTATGATCATGCCCCGCTAGCTACCTGATGAAGGAGCAATGCACCAAGATCTTGGACTTCCAAACAGCCTTGTTGGACTATAACCTGGAGTTGTGTGATTTTTAACTCTATAAGGATATAAATCACACCTATTTTATGTTTATTTGTCATGGTTGACCATCTAAGACTACTTTCAGCACTTGAATAGATTCTTGGATAAAATGTTTTATTATATGTCATGACTGTAGTCCCTACAAAGTGAGTGCAGTTTAAAAGAACAACTGGATCTCATATATGAAAACAACTAAAAGCAGTTTTTCATTAAAAGTGCATGTATTTTTTAATTCACTGGGAATGTTACTGGGATGGCTGGTATTTATTGCCCACTTTTAATTGTCCGTGACTAGATAGTAATGAGGTGCCTTCCTGAATCACTGCAATTCTGTGTTGTTAGGAAGGCAGTTCTAATGATTTTGGTCCAGTGACAGTCAAGGAAGGGCTATGCAGTTACAAATTAAGATGGTGTGTGGCTTGGAAGAGAACTTACATGTGGTGATAAACCTCAGTAAGCCCTCCTGTGTGAAGCTTTCAACATTTATAAGACATATCAAGTTTGCCTTCACAAAACCCTACCAAGAGAGGTTAGAAATGGAACATTTGATGCTTCACAGATGAATAAGCAAGGAATGGAGGGATATGGACCATGGGGCAGGCAGAAGGGATTAGTTTAACTTGGTATCATGTTTGGCAAACATCATGGGCTGAAGGGCCTGTCGCTGTGTTGTACTGTTTTATGTTCTATGGTATTCTCATATGTCAACTACATTAAATAATTCTATTACAGTAATACTGGATTCTTAGAACACAAATCAAGATTTTGTCAATATTCTTTTAAATTAGGTTTTCCTGGTAAAATATTTAGCGTTTAACTTTATGTTTGGAAAATAAATACAGCTTTTAATTGTTTTGAATGTATAACGAATGATAGTTATCATATTAGTTGTGTAGTTTCAATGTGATAGAGCTACTTATATCAAATGCATGTTAATGCCCCCATTGAACTATTCTCTTAGCCTGAATGAAGACATGATAATTGCTATTACATTGCAAATACTGCATTGATATATTAGTGATGTTAAAGGTTAAACTGCAATGTTAATGCTATAAGTTAATAGCTGTTAATAACATTATTATCTGTTTAATGGTTTCAAATTAAATTTTGATTGCATTTTAAAATTTGTTATTTATATGCAATTCTTTACAGGAGGGGATATGGACAACAGGAGGTAAGAATCCCACATATTTTTTGCTGATGGTTAATCTTTTTGCGTGTCCGACTACTTCAGATATCTGATGCTTAAAACGTGACCAAAGATTTCCACTATTTACCTCTTTTTACCACCTCCTCCTCTTTGTTCTTTTCTTTCTTACAACTGTTTTCCAGCAACAGCAATTACTGAGGCCCTCGCTGCTTAGACCTGAGGTACAATAGTTTATCTGTGTGTTAATAATTCATCACAACCTTCTCACAAGTTTGCAGATGTATATTTCTCTGCACTCAGAATGTCAACTTTTTCAATCGCTTGTCCGCTCTTGATGTGCATTTGTGGTTAGTGATAACAAAAGATTAACTCAGTCACACATGAGCACAAATACTCATTATGTGTTTTATCTGAATGGCAGGAACTCTCCATGGAGTCAGGAATTGATCCTGGCCAGGACTACTATGCACAGGATTACTACAATTACGAACCTGGGTAAGCCTTCCTGAGTGAAGCTTTCAACATTTTTAACGACATATCAAGTTTGTCTTCACAAAACCCCTACCAAGAGAGATTAGGAAAGGAACATTTGATGCTTCTAATTCAGAATGAATATAAAACAGAGCCATTACTAATCAAAACCAACTGTTTTAAATTAAGCCATCATTTTCTTATCTTAATTTTCCAATTATGACTTTTGCTTAGTGGCAGTGTCCAGAGAAATAAAAAGGATTTTCAACCACAAATAGCTCTCTACTCACCTGGAAGGAAGGCCAGGCACTTTGGGCAAACTACTGCTTGACTTACTCAGTTTTCAGAGACACGTTTAGTTGGGAAGCAATGATCTAGTGGTATTATCACTGGACGATTAATCCAGAGACCCAAACAATGTTCTGGGCACCTGGGTTCAAATCTCACCATGGCCGATAGTGAAATTTGATTTCAACAGAGAATCTGGAATTAAGGGTCTAATGGTGACCATGAAACCATTGTTGATTGTCAGAAAAACTCATCTGGTTTGCTAATGTTCTTTAGGGAAGGAAATCTGTCATACTTACCTGGTTTGGCCTACATGTGATTTCAAACCCACAGCAATGTGGTTGACTCTTAACTGCCCTCTGGGAAATTAGGGATTGGCAATAACTGCTGGTCCAGCCCCAGTGCATTGTCATCAGAGGCAACAAATCCTGCAAGTGGATGCCCATTATTTTGTGAGGTGCCACAGCCACAGTTCCCAGGCTCCTCGAAGGTTTATTTCCAGCAGCATTGCCAGGTCTGGCTTGTGGCTGACAAAGGTGGATGTCCAGAAGACATGGATAATGATTTCAGTTCATCCACTCATAGACGGATATCAAACTGCACTACAGTGCTGTCCATGCAATCATTGAGCACTCTTCTGAAGTCTGGGCTGGGCTGCACCGGAAAAGCAATCACTGGATAAGGTTTTCAGTGTTGTGATTTTGGACTTTGCACTGTTCACTGGTGGGACGAGACCTTCAAAGAATGGGAGCTAGGCCAGCCACTTGTCGTCTCAGATAAGGAAGGAGGGGAAAATCTTACACAAGGGGGTCACTGTTTAAAAATAAAATCATGGGCAGCCCATTTAAAACAAAGATCAGGCTACATATTTTCTCTCAAGAGAGTCGTGAGTCTTTGGAAATCTCTTCCTGAAACAGCACTGGAAGCAGAGCCCTTGAATATTTTTCAGGCTGAGGCAGATAGATTCTTGTTAAGCAAGGGGATAAAAGGTTATTAGAGGAAGGTGGAAATCTGGATTTGAGGTTACAATCAGATCAGAATGGCCTTATTAAAGGTCTAGTCAGACTGTGAGGGCGAAATGACCTAATTCCAGTCCTGAATCATATGTTTGTGTATCAAGAGCCACTTTCCTGTCTGTCTGTCCTCAAGCTCATGATGTCTAAGGTGACTGTTGTTCTGACAGAAATCTGCCATGTCACCTGGCATCTCCACTGATTGCACAGTTAAGGCCAAAGTGTTTTCAAGAAGGAGTTAGGTAGCTTCCTTGGGGGCTAAAGGGATCAAAGGATATGGAGAGAAAATGGGAATAGGATACGGAGTTGGATGATCAACTCTGTTCACATTGAATAGCAGGGCAGGCTCAAAGGGTTGACGGGTCTGCTGTTGCTGCTTCTATTTTCTGTCTTTCTCTGTGCTGCAGAATGCAGGATTCAGGCCCATCAGCGATCTACATGTATCCAACAGGGTAGGTGGAGCCCATGAGCAGAGGGTATGGTGCTGAGGTTCCAGTGTGTTTTGGAGTTGAGCCTAAGAACAGACATTAAAGGTCTTCCTAACCCCACAAAAAACATCTATTCATTAGAAATACACATTTAGCTTTGCAGCCTATAGCAGGTGTTATGCTAGCAATAGATAGGCACACACTCATCTAGAACCGTTTCATAATTGTAATCAGAGGTGAGGGGGTGGTAGTGCAGTGGTATTGTCACTGGACTAGTCATCCATAATCTCAAGGGTAATGTTCTGGGGTTTGAATCTCTCCACAGCAGATGGTGAAAATTGAATCCAGAAAATATTCTGTGGTCTCTCGTAGTAGTGTCCCTATCTCTGAGCCAAGAGGCCCAGGTTCAAGCACCATCTGCTCCAGAGATGTGTCACCAACACACCTGAACTAGTTTATTAAAAATAACTATAATTGCCATCAGGGCTATACAAGTGCCTTAGGACTTCCACTTACATATTTATGAGTTACGTTTGAGTAGAATTGATATCAATGTTAAGATCTGCCCAAAAATTGAATCATGTGGACATCCAAAATGAACTTCCTTACCAACTTTATCTCAAACAAGAGAAAGGCATCAGATTGTTGAAAACCTCCAGTCAACATTCAGTAACTGCACTTTGTAAATTCACATGGGTGATAACAATTAGGATTGAGATCAGTAACCACCTATAGCTGCTAGCAAATGCAGTGTCTGCTGCTGCTCAGCATATACATACCTGTCTTCATTTATTTTTCCCCATTGCAACACGCAGTGGAATTCTTCTCTGCTTCAAGGTGACTGAAGGAGGGCAAGTTGAACTTTTTGATACCTGAATTATGCATTTTGAATAGTTTGCTGCTCAAGAAGAATTCAATAACCATTCTTGCATACCAGCAGACCATAACCATGGGGAATCCAACTCCCATGCCCAGACTGTGAATAAATACCTATCACATAAGTTCCATTTATGTTGACTTTCATTTTAACATGGCTAACCTGCATTGATAATGAGAAGAAACAGAATATACAAGGGTGAAAAAATAATTATGCTACATGGATTAATGGGCTAATCATGCACAAAGGTTAGCAGTAATGATTGTGATACTGAAGCAATTTTATTCCAGGTTTGCAATTATCTGCTCATAAATAAGATTACATCTGATCAGCAAATGATACAGTAATGTCCCAACCTTCAAGAGACTTTCTCAGACCTTCAGTTCCATGGTGAAGTTTCAGTTCCTGAGATGTGTGGAATAGTAATCATTACAGTAGGGATATTTACATTCTAAGCAAACTGAAGCTATCTGATATAGAGGTATACATATATTTTGCTAACAAAATTATGTTGTAATAACATTGGAATCAATACCTTGAAATCAAGGAAACCCAATTAATTCATATACCTTTACCTTCATTCTTCATTAATTGTACTAAATTTATGCATGAGTTAATGAATGTTACATGTGGCTCACTGAGAGACCATATATCAAACAGCTTGAATAATATTAGAATTAAAAGCAGTTTAATAGACCACAGGAATTCAGCAGTAACTGTATTCTGAAAATAAATTTGCAGTCAATATCAATGCCCAAGACTAATGTCAACTGGTCAGATGAATTTAGTATTAGACCCTTTTTAAAGCCGACGAGACATAACAGCATTTGTATAGGTTCAAGTCAATGGGATAGAAATTCATCTCGAGCTGTAATAGGGTGATGTTCGTTCAGTTGCCTGTTGTTCACAGCACTTCACATCTAATTAAATTAAAAGCAGCGGAACTAAATATCTAATACTGCACATTACAGGCAGCATACCTAATATTGCCTCTGTGCAACTGTCTGCAATGAATTTCTACCTTAACTACCTTCCAGTTAGCAATGCTTCCGGACTTGTATGAGTTTGTCCTTGTGAGCTAGCACAGATAAATTGGTTGCCTTATGTGATAGCATTTTGTGAACAAAGGAACCATTCTAAATAGCCTCTATCAGATCCAAAAATATTTCAATCAAATAGTTGAATGTCATATCAGAATCTTATGGGGATCTGAGCGATGTGTGCCATAGTAAGATTTAGGGTGAAAAGTGGTATAGGGTGAAAAATATGGCGAGGTCCATGTCAACGTTGAGGTCCTCTTGGTCCAACATCTTCACAAACATCATGGCGAGATTAATTCTGGGCAGCAATGAAATGCCAATTGACATTAAGCACCTGGTAAACACTGCAACTTGCGTCATTAATATTTCGATTCTTACTTTACCAAACTAGCCAAAGAAGTTAGACATCAGTAAACTCAACACGGAAACCAGTGTGGGAACCTGGTGAATTCAACTAGCCAATTGCTCTAAATGAGCCCGATGTTGGACACCGGGCACCTCCATCTCTGGGCATGTTACACGGGTGCCATATCCATGGACATTGGCATCTGACATGTGCCAGCCTCCAACAACACTCATACTACATGTCCTACCCATTTACAGGTCACTTCTGCACTTCAATGCTATAACCCAGGCTGTACTGGCTGTAACATTGTAATGTTACAGCAAGGACACTGGGCTTCCAGGGATATGTACCCAGATCATAGACTGGACCAGGTTGTATCTCTAGCCTGTTCACTTGCTGTCACAGTGCTTACTCACTTTGACCCTGCCTGCATGTTCACAACATCCCTTCACTGCATTACCTTGTCTTGCCTTTTTGTACTTTGTCTCCTCAGTCAGCAACACAAGGATCACATTACCATTATATCACCATGCTCTGTAGTGCAGACACAAAGATCACCATGGCTGGCAGCAGTCCTTTCAAGGGCAGCCTCCTATACCAGTCCAGACCCTGCTTGGGACAATCAGAGTCAGAATCCTCTCCCAAATGTTGGGCAGCCTGCCACCCGTTCTTACATTTCCTGTCCAATTACGGATTGAGAGAGAGGCAGCTATTGGTAAGATGAAAGCAAGCAGCGCAGCTATTACTGTTGCTGCAGGTGGAGATGTCCCAAGTGAGTGAAAAGGCAGCACAGAGGGCAGGCAGGGTTAGTTGGTGTGGGTGGCAGCAAATGGAGAATAGTTGCAGGCAACAGAGAGAGTGGTAGTGCATGAGCCTTGATTTGAGATGGGTACAGTTTCAAAGATGGAGTGATTGTGATGTATCATAGAGAAGATCATGGACCTTACACTGGCAAAGTGAAGGACATTAACTTTCTTCCTAATGTCGTGGGCAACCATCCAGGCAGCTGAGACTGTTTTAACCAATGAGACCGCCTCAGACCAGATTGGTATAGTCTGGTGTTATGGCCTCCTGTACAGATCTTGGGGGAAGAGGGAATCCTGAGCTGAAAATGTGTTGCTGGAAAAGCTCAGCAGGTCAGGCAGCATCCAAGGAACAGGAGAATCAATGTTTCGGGCATAAGGCCTCCTTCAGGAAGGCCTTATGCCCAAAACGTCAATTCTCCTGTTCCTTGGATGCTGCCTGACCTGCTGCGCTTTTCCAGCAACACATTTTCAGCTGTGATCTCCAGCATCTGCAGTCCTCCCTTTCTCCTGGAAGAGGGAATCCTGCCTGCATAACTACCCTGTCCAGCAGTAACTCCAGATTCCTGTCCACAAAGGGCGGAGGGGGGAGAATAAATTTCCCCAGTGTGCCATGTGCAGGATAAATGTCAACAACTGTACAGGACTGCTGTAGACTGACAGTGTTTGGCTAGCTGTACAATGGACTTTTAATTGTATTGCAGATGCAAAAGGTGCTGCGAATTCGAGGATAGAATTGAGAAGTCATGTTAAAGTTGTACATGACACTGATAAGGCAAAAGTGAGGACTGCAGATGCTGGAGATCAGAGTCTAGATTAGAGTGGTTCTGGAAAAATGGCGATGAAGGGCTTTTGCCCGAAACTTCAATTTTCCTGCTCCTCAGATGCCGCCTGACCTGCTGTGCTTTTCCAGCACTACGCTAATCTATGACCTTGGTAAGGCCTCCTCTGGAGTACAGTGTCCAGTTCTGTTCACCCAGTTATAGAAAGGAGATTATTAAGCTGGAGAGAGTTCAGAAGAGATTTACCAGAATGTTGCTGGGTTTGGAAGGTTTGAATTCTGAAGAAAGGCTGGATAGGCTGGGACTTTTTTCACTGAAGCAGAGGAGGTTGAGAAGCAACCATATTGAAGTTTATAAAATAATAAGGGATGTTGATAAAGTTAATAATAGTTGTCTTTTTCCTGGGATGGGTGATTTCAAAGCTAGAGGGCACAGTTTTAAAGTGAGAGAGATTTAAAAAAAGACAAGGGGCAAATCTTTTACACAGAGGATGGTTAGTGTGTGGAACTAACTTCTTGAGGAAGTGGTGAATGTGAGAACTATTGCAACTTTTAAAAGACATTTGGATAAGTACATGAATAGAAAAGGTTTGGATATGGGCCAGGAGCAGGCAGATGGGACTGGTTTAGTTTGGGATTATGTTCACTATGGACTGGTTGGACTGAAGGGTCTGCTTCCGCGCAGTGCGACTCTATGACTGTGAATAATGAGTTGTTCCAGGAAGAGCAGATGGTAAGATGGGGCAGAAATGAAACGTGAGAGATACCATCGGGTGCGATCAGTAGTTAATGAGGCAAGTTTGGTCAGATAGGGCGAGAGAACTTGCTTGACCTCACAGTGAAAGAAAGCCTACCAAAAAGTTGACTCAACTCAGAATTAGCCAAAAACATGGTGAGGTTAAGCCCTATGATTTATTTGATTCAATTTGATGTAACTGGTAAAGTTTTAATAGCACAACATACAGGAATTAAAAGTTAATATATTCACAATGCGAAACATTGCCACAATTTAGTTGTGATTGCATACCAGAGGTTGTGCCCTGTCAAAAAAACTGGAAAAACTGTTGAATTTGGCTTTGGTTTATTTAACTGATCCACTTTGACAACCTTGGCCAACACCATGTTGATTAGTGTTGAGGGACAGCTTCCTTAAGTCTTGAGAGTGTTGAGGGACAGCTTCATTAGTGGGCGGCACGGTGGCACAGTGGTTAGCACTGCTGCCTCGCAGCGCCAGAGACCCGGGTTCAATTCCCGACTCAGGCGACTGACTGTGTGGAGTTTGCACGTCCTCCCCGTGTCTGCGTGGGTTTCCTCCGGGGGCTCCGGTTTCCTCCCACAGTCCAAAGATGTGCAAGTCAGGTGAATTGGCCATGCTAAATTGCCCGTAGTGTTAGGTAAAGGGGTAAATGTAGGGGTATGGGTGGGTTACGCTTCGGCGGGTCGGTGTGGACTTGTTGGGCCGAAGGGCCTGTTTCCACACTGTAAGTAATCTAATCTAAGTAATCTAATCTAATCTAAATAATTAGACCATTTGGCTTATCATATTATCCTTTATTATTCCTTTTTATTAATATTAGCTATTGTTCTCTACAAAGTTTAAATATGACGTAAATATGCTCAATCTTATCTAAGATGACAAAATACTCAGTTATAACTATTGTATGCCTATATTTTATGAGATTTTTGTTGATAAACATTAATCTAATGAAAACAGTTATTGGATCCTAAAAGGATGTTTTATAATATTTTACTCAAAAGTTGTACAAGAATGCAAGTTAGATGATGTGATCTTTAATTGTGCACACTTACTTCTTGAGCATTGATGCATTTCACATGAAAAATAAAACTTAAAGTTTGTAATAAGTTTGGTAAAAGTAGGTTTGCTGCAAGCATTGCCAATTGCTTGAAATCTTAAATAAGCTGTAACCTTCACAGAGTTAGATTGATTGCATCTGCCAACTTTTGTTGATAAGTGAGCTGACTGAAAAGAGAGTTTAAATACCTTGTGGATTTTTTTTTTGTCTAAAACAAGAGATAGTAACACATCGATTTCTGACCCCAATTCTAGGTATGAGGTCCCACAGTACGGCAGTCGTCGAAGATTAATCTCACCCTCTGGAATGTATGATGACTATGGAGAGGTGGTCATGGAAGATGATGGTGGCTATTATTATAGCCCACAGGGATCAAATGCAGATGCAGAGGTAGTTATACAAAGAATATATGTTTTTCATTTCGAGTTTTATGTATTAATTTTTATGGAAAAAAATATTTTGAACCAGGAAATATGAATTATTTTGAAAGAGATGGCATCAAAGCTTTGTTTTCCTATATAGCTCAAAATAAGAAAAGCAGAATTTTTTTTTGGTCAATACAACTCATCATAAAATATGATGTATGTGTTGGTGTTTTCCATATTTTATTAACATTTGCATGGTTTTCAGCATTAAAGTAGAAGGTGAATTTCAATACTGATCATCTCTTCCAAAATATCTGAAGCATAGTCCATTTATTTTAATTCTCTTATTGGTAGAAAAAATGGGAGTAAAAGAATCTGATAAATCCCTTAAGCCTTTCAAGCTAACTCACTATCTAGGTCAAAGTGGTTTTGATACCAGACTAAAACATCAGGAGGTTAAGAATTCGTATCCCATTTTGAAAAGTTACAAAATAGAGTCAATTCTCATCACCTGCAGTCTGGCACCATGAAAGGGTTGTGGAGGTTTCTGGATTGTTGTGAAACACTAGCTGGATCACAAATGACCTGATAAAAGGAGACCATTTTCCATTGTTTAATTTTCCCCATCTTGAATTGCTGCTTTCCTGAACTGCTGTAATTCATCTGGTGGAAGTGCACCCACAAAGCTGTTAGGGAGGAACGCCAAGGAATTTGACCAATTCAAGATAGTTTGCAACTTAATGATAAATTTACAGATGATAGTGTTTCCAGGAACCTTTATTCTTCTCGGCGATGAACATAGAAAATAGGTGCAGGAGTGGGCACTTTGAGACTGCTTCACCATTCAATATGATCATGGCTAACTCAGTCCCCTGTTCCTGCTTTATCCCCCATACCCTTTTATTCTTTTAATATTTTATTCTTTAATTTTAAACTGTAAATAACTCCTTCTTGAAAACATTCAAAGTTTTGGCTTCATCCACTTTCTGTGGCAGAGAATTCCACAGGCTCATCACTCTCTGAGTGAAGAAATTTCTCCTCATCTCAGTGCAAAATGGCCTAACACTTGGACTGTGGCCCTTGTTTATAGAGCTTTTGAGTTTGAAAGGTACTTAGAGAAATGCTACAGTACATCTCGTAGATGGTACGCAGTCCAGACACTGTAGGCGCGGCTTTCTTTGTCCTTTTGGAGAGTACGTTTGCAGCTGGATGTGTTCAGCATTGAGCAAATGCCACCCTCATCACCTTGACACTGTTATCCTGGGTTGACAGAAGCTGCTGGCCAATCAAAGGTCTCCTAACATCCCCTTCCTGCTCTGCAGTATCCAACCTGACCCAATTAGTGGCATGGTGGCTCAGTGGTTAGCAATGCTGCCTCACAAAGCCAAGGACTGGGTTCAATTACACTCTTGGGTGAATTTTACATGTTCTCCCATTGTCTGTGTGTGTTTTCTCCCAAAGATGTGCAGGTTAGGTGGATTGGCCATGCTACATTGTCCATAGTGACCAGGGATGTGTAGGCCAGGTGGATTAGCCATGGGAAATGCAGGGTTAGAGGGATTGTGTAGGGGAGTGGGTGTGGCTAGGGTGGTCTTCAGAGGGTCAGTGTAGATTCGATGGGCCCAATGGCCCACTCCCACACTGTAGGGATTCTATGGCTTAACCTGCCTCTGGACCCCACCTGGCCACCTTCCTCCCTAATCATACCCAACAGAACCCAAACTCATCCCTGCCAGATCCAACACAACCTGACCCCCAAATCCAATTTCACTCCCTTATACTGACCTGCCCTAAACACTGCATTACTTACCTGGCTCCTTACCAATGTGGCACCCTTTTACCCTGCCACCCTACTTACCTTGCAGCCCACAACTACCCATCTGGCAATTACCTTTGGTGCCCTAATGCAACCCCAGCTGACACCGTACCCAGCTAGCAGACTTGGTAACCTTCCCCTAACTCATCTAGCATCCTAGCCCTGAAATCCTCTTCCTCCTCACCCGTCTGGCACTTAAAATACCCAGCTTCATATTTACCTTCTGTACTTAGCCATTGACAGCAGCTGTCAAATTGACTGTCAGGATGTTTAATGTCAGAACAAGCAGAGTTGAGTGGGGAGGTGGTTTACCTTCCTCTGACAGTTTTATGCCACAAAACCATTGTCAGAATTGAAGCGCAGCTGTGCTTTCCTAATGGAGACCTGAGCAGAACTTCCTGTCAGAAATATAGAGTTCTCTTCTTCGTAAAAAAAACAAGAAGGGCTGAAGAGGCAACTTGCATGAGATTGCCACTCAGTGGAAACTCTGTCCAATTTTAACCATTGACAAAATAAAATAAATTTATCCTGGAGCAAAGTAGGTGATTAGTCCTCACAGCTTGGTGCAAACTTTATAGATGTCAGCCACATGTTGCTGCACTTTTAGCATCAAGCAGCCTGCTTTCCTCACATTTTCTTTATTTCTGTACTTCCTTCAATAAACACAGCTCTATCTCCTGCCTGATTTTCTGTATCTCGAGCAGGATTAAATTTTAGAGGTTTTTTTTAGCCATCAGAAGCATGAAGTTTAATCCCTGCAAGCTGAGCGAATTCTGATTTGAGACAGCAAGCTGAAGCATATCATTGGCTAACATGTTAATACACACTACCTCGGGCCTCTGTTCTTTGTCCTTCTGGAGCCTGAACAGGAAATGCTTTACTCTGCTTCTTTTAACTCTTTAATTTCTTGAACATGTTCATGAGGTCATGTTGCGACTCAACAAGTCTTTGGTTAGGCCACTTTTGGAATATTGCATGCAATTCTGGTCTCCTTCCTATTGGAAGGATATTGTGAAACTTGAAAGGGTTCAGAAAAGATTTACAAGGATGTTGCCAGGGTTGGAGGGTTTGAGCTATAGGGAGAGGCTAAACAGGCTGGGGCTATTTTCCCTGGAGCGTCGGAGGCTGAGGGGTGACCTTATAGAGGTTTATAAACTCATGAAAGGCATGGATAGGATAAATAGACAAAGTCTGTTCCCTGGGGTGGGGGAGCCCAGAACGAGAGGGTATAGGTTTAGGGTGAGAGTGGTACATGTATGGAATAAGTTGCCAGAGGAAGTGGTGAAGGCTAGTACAATTGCAACATTTAAAAGGCATCTGGATGGGTATATGAATAGGAAGGGTTTGGAGGGATATGGGCCAGGTGCTGGTAGGTGGGACTAGATTGGGTTGGGATATCTGGTTGGCATAGACGGGTTGGATCGAATGGCCTGTTTCTGTTCTGTACATCTCTATGACTATGACTATGACCAGCTCGTTCCTGCAATAGTAACCCAATCTATACTTTGTGGCTGTAAGTCACATCAATTCAAATCAACACACCAAAGTTTTTCTGATGGATTATTAAGCTGGAGAGGTTTCAGAGAAGACTTACCAGGATGTTGCCAGGTATGGAAGGCTTGAGTTATGAAGATAGGCTGGGACTTCTTTCACTAGAGCATAGGAGGTTGAGAGATGACCTTAATGAAGTTTATAAAATAATGAGGGGGGGAGATAGTGTTAATGTTAGTTGTCTTTTCCCTAGAATGGGGAATTTCAAGACAAGGGAGCACATTTTTAAGGTGAGAGGAGACAGCTTTTAAAAAGACATGAGGGGCAAATTATTTACACAGAGCGTGGTTCGCATGTGGAGTGAACTTCCCGAGGAAGTGCTAGATGTAAGTAGAATTACAACATTTAAAAAACATTTGGATAAGTACATGAATGGGAAAGGTTTGGAAGAGAAAATGGGCCAGGAGCAGGCAGTGGGACTAGTTTAGTTTGGGATTATGTTCAGCATGGACTGGTTGGATGGAAGGATCTGTGTCCTTGCTGGATGATTCAAGACAACGCTTTCCAAACCCATAACTTCTACCACCGTAAGGGCAAAGGCAGCAGATGGATGTGATCACTAGCGTTCCTCTCCAGCCAGCGACCTGACTTCCAACAGCTGTTCCTTTGCTGTCACTGGATCAAAATGCTGGACCTTTCTTCCTAACAGCACTGTGGGTATATCTACAATGCAATGGTTAAAGAATGGAGCTCACCCATCATATTCTCAAGGACAATTATTGCCAGCTTAGCCAGTGACACCCACATCCTGTGAACAAATAAAAATTGGATTAAGGTTTGTTTTGTCCTGTCCATCTTTAAAAGTACTTGCATTTGAGAAAAATATACTTGATGAAGTTTGGAATTTTCCCACTGTTACAGCTAATATTTACCTATCATCCAATATCAAACAAAACAGTTGATCATTTGGTGGACTTTGCAAATTGGAAGTCATATTTACTTACATAACAACAGAGATGACATTTCAAAAGTAATTAAATGGCTAGAAAAACCATTGGGAATAAATGACGATATGGAAGATGTAATAGTTGTGTAAGTCCTCCTTTCTATGACCAATGGAAATGAATGTCATGTCTAAAAATGAAGTGTTTTGTTTGCCCATGATAATTCTACATACATTGCTTAATACCAGTCCCATTTTCATAATTTCAGGCTACGCAGCAAGGCAAAGGTCCTATTAGGAAAGGCACAAAGCAGGAAGGAGGAGATCAGGCTCAGGCAGGGACATCAAGGGGTGAAGCATTAAGTCCAAGTGGGGATCCAGAGCAAGCAGGCACCATGGGAGTTGCAAAGAAAATGGCAGCAGCAAAGGTTCAAGGTGAAGAAGGAAAGAGGAAGCTGAAGAGTGTGGTGCAGATTAGTAAATTATCAACAGAATCCAGAAAAGGAGAGGCAGGCAGCGAGCAGCTTGTGGAATCTTCCATTTCATGTCACTCTCGATGGAAGAAGGCAAAAATATTTCCCATGATACTTCAGAAAGTCAAGGGTGGTGACAAGGATTCTAGTTATGCTAAACTTGTGTCTGCACGCCATGTGGAAAGCCAAGATAGTCTGGAAAATGGTGACTCAGGAAGTATGGTCATTAATGGCAGCTATTTTCAGAAGTCAACAGAAAAGCCAACAGAGAAAAAGAAAATGGGCAAAATGTTGAAAGGCATCAAAATCTCTAAACAGCTACAGCCTAGGCGTAAATCAGAAAGCTCAATCAGTAAGACTTCAGTTGCTGAAAGTGAACAAGAAGATGAATCTAAGACTCAGACAAGTAGCATATCTGAAAAAGAAGAAAATAAATCAAAAGTCTCAATTAGTGTCACGGCAGAGAGTGATGAGGAAAGGAGCGATGCTTCTGAAGAAGATAGTGAGCACCTTCAGAAGAAAAGTGATTCTTCTAAAAGGACTAGAGATGATTTGTCAGTAAGTAGTCTTGAACAATCAGAAATTGAAGATAAAGACTACCTCAAAGTGACACTAGATCAAGATGAAACAACTGAAAGTACAGTAGACTCAGATGAAGAAAAAGATGATGAATCAGATGCAACAGAAGATGTCACAGAATCTGAACCAGAGGAAGAAGACTTAGAGGAAGATAAAGAGGATGAATCTGATTTTGATAAAGAATCCAAAAGCGAAACCTCTGAAAAACCTAGTTCTAAAAGTGGACAAACTTCACAGAGCAGATTGACTGACACACAAAGTCAAGATTCAGTATCAAAGACACCATCTCAAACTGAATCTGCATCATGTAGTTTTGCTGAAGTATCAGATGAATCTGATGAAGACACCGCTACTAGCATGTCAACACAAGCAACAAGTTCCAAAACGGCATCCCAAGGAAGCAAGGGTACATTAGTAGCAACAGCAAGTAGTTTGATGTCAGATAGTGAGGTCAGTCAGAAAACAACAGACTTAAGCAGTTCTGAAGAAAAATTAAGCTTGTCACCTCAAGAAAGTATTAAAAGCAGTGGGACATCTACCATAGGAAGAAGTAAGAGTAGTTCACGTGAAATGTTTTCAACGAGAGGAACAAGTGTAAGTTCATCAGTAATGCTCACCAGTGGATCTGAGGATATCATTGAGGAAGAATCGGATGAAGTCCAAGGTACCATCTCTGAAGCAGAGAATGAAGATGTTGAAAGTAAGGACAGTGAAGATGAAGCTAGTTGTGTGACTGATGGGCCAACATCCGGGTCAACAGTCAGTCAACAAAATACTTCTGAAAGTATTAGTCGAAGTATCAGCGCTTACAGTCAGGTGGCAGATGACCAGAATGTTAGTACTGAAAGTAACGTCAGTGAATCAGGTCCTAGTGAGAGTACTGAACGATCGAGCATTAGTGGCAGAAGTAGCATGAACCATAGTCTGATAAGTGCAGCCATTTCTAATCAAATGGAAAGCCTAAGTTCTTCTGAGTCAGGAGACAATAAAACAGTCAATGCATCTAGTGGGAGTGAAAGTTTAAGCAAAGGTACAGCTTCAGAATATAATGAACACAGCAGTGATGGAGGAGTTCTGCAAGAAGAGAACGAAGATCTTTCAGACTCAGGAACATCGTTTTAAAAGGAACTACAGGTGTTCAAAACAATTTCTAAGAGTGGTTTTGATATTTGCTGTGGTTGTTTTTTCAATGAGTTTATTTTTAGTCAGCAAAGTAATAGAATTGGATCGTAATGTTTGCTGTGACTTTTGCTCCTGTGGTTATAACATGTGCTTCTCTAACACAGAGCAATTATTATGAAATCAGTTCATTGAGTAACAAACTTTTGTTGGTTTATTTTGTTTTTATTGATTAGTATGATTAATTTCCTTCCACTGAACTCAACATTTCCTGTATTGTGTTGACATGTTAAATTAATCAGAATACCTATATCCATCGTACTGCATGGAGTTGATTTTCTAAGATTGCCGTGTGAAATTATCTTATTTAGAAGTCATAAAGTTTTTCAAAAGTTCACTTATTGTATCAAAATTTCATGGCGTCCCTTCCATCAACCTGTCCTTCCTTATCTTGCCTGTTTCCCCATCTATAGTCAATTGTCTCTCCAATGTCCATCAGCATAACAACTTTCTTCATCCTCTGACTTCCTCTGTCTCTCACCATCCCTTCATCATTGATGGTACATTTTCAACAACTTGGGTCCCACTCTGAAGAATTCCCTTTGCTACTTCACACTTCTTTCAAGATCCGCCTTCAAACTCACTCTTCAAATCAAATCAGTCATTGTTAATCTCTCTTGCTTTGGCCTCATGCCTATTTTCCAGTTACCACTTTGATGCATTTTGTGACATTGTTTTGCTTAGAGTGTTGCTTTGTCAATGCATGTTGTTGTTGATAAGGAGGACACTTCTTCAATATAGTCAAGGTTTGATCCAAAAAAACTGATATGTAATTCAGGCTATGTTTAAAAAGGTTGAATAACATCACAAGCCTGTCTAAACTATTTCTGTTCCTCCTCACACAGTGGTCTCGTCATAAACGAGTGAAGTTGATTGTAGATCGTGAGTATGAAACCAGCTCAACTGGTGAGGACAGTGCTCCAGAAGCACAAAGGCTTCGTATCAAACACCCAAACAACCATAGCAACATTAACAGTAATATCTACATTGCTCAAAATGGATCAATCGTAAGAACAAGACGTAGTTGCCCACCGAGCAATGGGAAAGCAACTTCCCCTGCAAGAGTAGGAAAACATTTTAAGAAACTAGACAAACTGGCAGCAACACAGGAGGAAAAGATCCCATTGAACAATCCATTGGCCAATGCGACAGCTTCTTGCAGCAATGATAATCTCAATGCAAGACCATCAAGTAGCTCCATGGCTTCCACCAGCATTGGGCCTACCAGTTGCCTGTCCAGACTGAGCACGGTAAAGGCAAAAAATGAGAGAGGGAAAAGCACAGATGATCAAGAAACAGCTGTCGACAATGAAGGTCCTAAGGAGTCGCTTGAGTCCCACAGTGATCAAACACAGTCAGATGAGGAAGAACTGTGGATGGGACCTTGGAATAACCTTCACATACCTATGACAAAACTGTGATTTAGAATTTTTATTGATACTAATGGTAAAATTCACTTTTTATGGGTACTGTGGAAAAGTAACAATGATTTTCAATTTATTCACCTCAAGCATATATTTTGATTAATGTGATTTGCATTCAATGCGCTCAACAAGCATCCACATTCCAATTTTTGCAGAAATGGTCAAAACCTTTAAATGCTAGGAGGACTCTAAATACGAGAGTAATTTCACACTCTGACTGTGGTTGGTCTTTAGATAATTAGCCTCACAAAATAGTCGCTAACTTTTCAAAAGACATGAAAGATTGTCAGAGGGAAGATATTATTTGCTTGTTCATAGAAATATAGGTAATAGACTCAGTACTGACACTTGCCCTACCTGGGAATCACTTTGAAGTAAAACTAAAAGTTCATTCTGTGAGGTTCTGAAGTAAATTGGTTCTTTTCCATTAAATGTAGTGGTGTTCTTATCCATTTTTGCAGATGCCTGTAGATTTCACTGATTTCAAACTGTGCCCTCATTCTGACAAATCCAATTGCCTTCAGCAATTGATCGAAGCATCTAAATATATTGGGGGTAAAATTGGTCTATGCCAGCTGTTTGAAACAGGCTTGTAGCAAATCAACAAGCCGATGTACACTGTGCCAGTTTTTATTTTTCATTGATTTGGAAAATATTGCCAAGATTCTTCACATCAGACCAAGCAAAAATGACAGCAAGTCTGCAGAATGTGTCTGCGAAAAGAGCTTAAAATATTGTGTGAACTTCAGCAGGACGAAGATCATGCATGTTGAAAAATTGTGTACGATTCATTGAAAGCCTGTTTTATGCGACTGCCATAAACAAATTTCACACCCATTGTCTAAGAAACAAACGTAGTATTTTATGGAACAGCTCTCCACTTTCCCCAATCCCTTCTTCCCGTCATTTTGGGAATAGATGCCCATGCACGTCAGTTAATTTACAGCAATTAAAAATGTGAAATATTAGCAAACCTGGTGATATGATTCTTCCAAGACTTGGTGTAGCATACGTTTTAATGAATAAAAAATGGCGCATCCTTTCAATATTTTCACAGAATTGGTTTTGAGCTTTGATGCATCTTAACTTTTGCTGCATAAAGCAGATTTAAAATCAAAATGACAAGAAGGTTCATAAATCGAAATAGATATACCTCTTGAATCCTACTTCCCCTGTGATAATATTCATGTGAGGTTTAATAATTAATGAACTATCTGCTGGTGTAGCATTGCGTAATTCTGACATCTCCCAAAGTCTGTGCAAGTGTTTCTGACATGTTGCTCCTTTTAGCTGGCACATCAAAAGAGACAAAATAAACTTTCCACACGATCTCTGTGATGAAATCACATGGCCAAAAATTAAACAGAATACCTGGCTTTGCCTGCTGTATAAGAATAATGTATTCAGGACATGTGTCTTTGCACTGGTAAACTCGTTTAACTGATTGCAATCTCATTTAATGTATTTCAGAATAGATCCTGACAGATTCTGGATTACAGCTGATAACTGAATTTCTCTCCCTTCACCAGTGGATGACATTATTGATGTGTTGACTAAACAACAATTGCAGGTTTTATGTATTAGTTGGCAAGTCACATTACAAATTTTGCAAAGTTGGACTTTTTAACACAAAGAACACAATTGTAATCAGGTTTTTGCAAGATCTATGGGTAACTTATTCTTCCTGTTCTCACATAGAATTCTCGTGCTCTCTCTTTCTCTCTGTGATATTATGTGCAAAACTAACACAGGATGCAGTGCATATTATTTTGACACTGGCTATTGTTCAGGCTGGACCACTCAAATGAAATAGAAACCAATGCTGAGTCTCAGCTGTCCATTATTGTCCACCTGGACACTCCTTAGTAATGTACTTGGACAGTAAATGCTAGCAGAATATTCAACAATAGCAGCATCACCATTTCACTTTTCTGTAAATTTAGATAATTCGGTAACATCATCATTCATACTAATTAAACGAAGGTCCCACTTTATTTCCATCTTTCTTTACCTATCGTCTCCTATTAATGATGTGCTTTAAAACTTATTATTCAAGGTTTCCTTTCCCTTTCTCTAATTGTAATTTCTGATCTCATTATTAATTCCACATTGTTTGCTTCAAAGTCTTCCCTTTGAAGTTTTTTTTTGTGAAAGATTTGACATGGGCAAATATTTACCTAAAAATGCTTAATAATTTTCAATTATTTCAATTGCAATTTATTATAGTCATAAAATTGTGTAGCATTGAGCAAAGTTTTAAATATTTGGTCTAAAAATATGATTATTTTAAGTTTTAAAATTTGGATGTTGGTTTCTGTTAAACTTTATTACTTTTTACTTTTAAGTCAGTCATGTCTCACAAATTGACCTTCTCCAGTCCAAACAATTTGCAACTATTTATATAATTTCTACTGCAGAATATTTTTATTATATCCAGGTAACAGTCCATTAATGTTGCTGAATTCACCGATGTCAGTTTATCCCAGCAAATGTGATTCTCTACCTGTTACATTGTTTAGGTTAAAGCATTTACATCAGTTTAGGATTGACAGGAAGAGAGTAAATTTAAAGCAGGTCATGTATGAAAATGATTAATTAGTCTATTGAAGTTTACCCTTAATATAGAATAGAATTACAGAATCCCTACAGTGTGGAAGCAGACCATTTGGCCCATCAAAGTCCACACTGACCCTCTGAAGAATAATTCATCCAAACCCAATCCCCCCTACTCTATCCTTGTAACCCTGCGTTTCCCATGGCTAATCCACCTCACCTACACATCCTTGGGTACTATAGGTAATTTAGCCTGGCCAAAACTCCTAACCTGCACACCTTTGAACTGTGGTAATAAACTAAAGTACCAAGAGAAAAACCATGCAGACATGGGGAGAATATGCAAACTCACACAGACAGTCACCTGAAGGTGGAATGGAACCCAGATCCCTGGCTCTGTGAGGCAGCAGTGCTAACCAGTGAGCTTCCATGCTGTCCTGTTATTATTTCTGATCTTCTTTTACAGGAACTTGAACTTTACGCAGAAGTACTTTTTTTGTGTTCAACCATTCTAAGTTACTACCTTCTTATTGGGCAAAGGAGTTCTCTACAATTTCTATTTTAAATTCACTTTTCAATAATTTATATGTTTAAATTCTACTTCCTTTCCTTACCTTTAATTAATAATCTTGTTTTATTTTATTTACACTGTTTGGTACCCCCAATAACTAGCTTTTCTCATTAACTGTAAAGTATAAACTTCTTAGATTGTTCCTATGGTTCATCCATTTTACACTTGGGTTTAATTTCTAACACTTTGTACCCTTTATAATGCATGTATTCTTTCCATGGCATGATGACCCAAATTTCCTAAATGTAGTCTGACCAGTGCAATTTAAAGCTTTGTCCAATCTATAGATATATTTGACTGTTCTGGTACTACGTAGATCTACCTGGAATTCAATTGCTTATCATTTCTATCCAGAACTGTGAACTGACATATCTACTGTTAATCCCATGATCCTTTCCTATGTCTCTGTAAATCATTTCCAACCATTATATACTTGTGTTTTCATGTTTTTGACGTGAGTGTAAAATGTAATTTATCTTTATGGAGGCTTAGGACCATCAGCAAGCCTGATAAGTTTACAATCAAAACGTGTGGCTCTGGAAAAGCTTAGCCGGTCAGGCAGCATCCCAGGAGCGGGAGAGATGAAGTTTCAAACATAAGCTCTTCATCAGTCGACTCTCCTGCTCTTTGGTTGCTGCCTGACCAGTTGTGCTTTTCCAGCATCATACTTTTTGACTCTGATCTCCAGCATCTGCAGTCCTCACTTTCTCCTGATAAGTTTATAGTCAGTCTGATGTTTAGGTTGACTGAAAATGACATGTACTCAAGTGCTGAAATAAAAGCCAAGTACTGTAGGTGCTGGAAGTCTGAAACTAATACAGAAAGTGCTGAAGAAAGTTTCAGGACTTGAAACTTTAAATTCTGTTTTCTTTCTCTACAGATACAGCCAGACTTGCTGAGTTTCTCCAACATTTCATGTTTTTGTTTCAGGGCTCAAGTACTGGCCTTCCTTTGTGCTCCATTCACCATCTCACGGATATTGCAATTCATATGTGATTTCATTGTTTTCTTAGTTTTAACTTGCTTTGCATGCCATTCCACATTTTAAGCTTTCATTAAATTTCGTTAAAAAAACCCGAAATGTTTAAAGTGTGTCACACCTGAAAATAATCAAGGAAGTTTGTTCATCAAAACCTTCTCTTAAATCCATGCTAGCTGTATCACATTCCATTATCATGTTACACATACCTCAAATGTACCTCTAAGAATCTGATATTGCTACTCAACTAATGAGATTGTAATTGACTAGGTCTGATGTACACTTCTCTTCTGGATCATTACTAATGCCCGTGACTGCCCAATGACACCTTTCAATATAATTCCAGCAACAGCTCCATCATTTAATCAGAGTTCTGCTAGCTCAAAATGTTGGCAGTTTCTCATGTGCCTCCAAATTTCTTCTTTGGTACCTTTCAGAACAATAGAATATATATTATTTTCATTGTTTGTCTTCAGTCAACTGCTTTTAGCTTCTTTATGTTCACTGCCACCTTTAAATTTTATAGTTCAAACTCTTCTTTCACTGCATTAAAATTGATAGAACATTTTTGCAATGCTCTTAACATGTTTGTCTGTAGTCACTTCCATAGTTTCCTTCTTTAGACTAGCTAAGTGACTGGGCAAGAAGGTGGCAGATGAAGCCTAATATTGGAGACTATGAAATAATCCACTTTGGTGGACAAAAATGGAAAATGTGAATGTTTTTAAAAGGTGAGAGATTGATGTAAGATTGCATTCATGAATACTTAGATATCCTTATGCATGAATCACAGGACATCAACCTGCAGGTGCAGTGAGCTATTTGGAAGACCAATGATGTATTAGTCTTTAAAGCAAGGGGGTTGCAGTGAGGATGAGGAGGTCTTGCTGCAATCACGAAAGCCTTTGGTCAAGCCTCAACCATGGTGGAACACCTACAGCATGTAAACTGCAGCAGTTTAAGAAAGCAGCATATCACAACCTTCTGAAGGGCAGCTAAGGATGGATGATAAATTCCTGGCCAGCCAGTGATGCCTACATCTCATGAGGGAATAAACAAAACTTTGCTTTTTGTCATCTTACCTTAGGAAGTATACACTTACCTTAGAGGGTATCAACAAGGTTGACTGGGTTAAATCCTAAGGCTGTTCTACAAGTGATTTTGTAACATGAGCATGTATTCTCTTGTATTTAGGAGAGTGAAAGGTAATTTCATTGGAATATGTGACATTCTTTGTTGGTCTGGCAAGGTATGACAGGAAGAGATTGTTTCCCCGGATGAAAAATTGGAGAGTCAGTGTTGTGTTAAGGAGTCTGCTATTAAGATTGAAATTAGGAGAAATTTCTTCACTCAGAAGCTTGTGAACCTTTGTAATGCTCTACCTCTCCTTGCATTGGATCTTTGGTCAAAGAGTATATTCAAGGTTGAGATTGCCAGGTGTTTAAGGCGCTAAAGGAATTGTGGGCTGTTAGGGAGAGAAAGGTTGGTGCAGTTAAAGTAAAAGTTCAACTGTGATCTTGTTTAATGGCAGGGCAGACTAGATGGGGTTGTAGACTATTTCTGCTCCTATTTCTTAAATACTTAAGTTTTTCACCAGGTAGAATTTTGATCATGAAAGTTCATGCACATATACTGCAGCTACTTTTATTAACTTACTGGTGTGCTTCTTCAAAGCACATTAATCCATTTAGTTTAATTGATAGTTGCATAGATTTGTGTTTCCATATGTGAATTTGTCCACCAGAATACCTACACTTATATCCTGTCACAAATATATTTTCTTCTCTCACACTCATCTCTGAAACATTTGAGGGGATGTAAGTTCAATCGACTCAGAAGAAATGAGCTCTGCAGAGACTTACAGCTCCATCTCTGCTGATTCATACTAACTGCTATACATCCATTTTAGGTATATGGGTTAACTATCTGTCACAGACAGGAGCTTCGTTTATATATACAAGTTCCTGTTGATGCCACTGTCTTCCCGAGCAGTTTATTGGCATGGGAGAAAGCACTTTCCGAGATAAGTCATAAAATTTCATGAGGACCAAGATGATCAGGAGAGCTCTCCTGTTCATACAGAGAATGTCTGAGCTATTACCCTGCCATTCACAAAAGGGCCCCAGTCTTCTGTGGCATACCTTGGTTCTGGTAGATGATTTGAACTTATCTCAATCCATTTAGGTGTCTTTATCCATTTGTCTCAAGCTAATAGCTGATGGTACAAAGGAAATGCAGCCCAGGTGTTAAAATAGCCTAGGCCTCAAACTGAGAATGTTTGGTGGATCGACTGCTTATCCTATTTCCATCCCACCAAAAGGTTTATTCCCGGTTGAATCTTCCCCATTGTGTGGTTTGCTTTCCTTCCTGTCACTATTTTTAATTAATCCTTCATCAATTTTGCAGACAGCTGATTAACTGGAAATTATTTTTCATGGGTAGGTATTGCATTAATGATTAAAATAGAATTCTAGTTTTAAAAGCATTAGATATTCCCTGCCTAAGTTCATCTTCAGCATTACTTCTGGTAGTTAATTAATTTAAATACTTCTTCATTGTTTTCAAATTTTTTATTTTTAAAATTATGTATTTTTCATTAAATGTTAGAGAATTATGTTTATATACATTGTGCTCCTTTTAACATTTGTCATTTCCTTTCAGCCTTTGTATTTTTGCTATCTGGTTATTCTCATTCCTTCATTTCTGAATTATGTAACTGCGCTTGTAGTGAGCTAAGAAAAACAATGTAAAATATGTCTGAAGAAAAGGTCAATAATGAGCAGAAAAACCATAACTTTGCATCAGGAACAAATGACAATCCAAGACTGTTGCACATTCAAGGCTAGGCTGTTATATGCATAATAATGTAGATGGGAACAGAAAATTGGAAAGGGAATGGATACATTAAATGAATGGATGAAATTATGGTAACATGGAGTTTATTGTGGACTTAAGAAAAAAGATTCCAGTATTTTATCAATTATGTAAAGGAAAAACTGATACAAAAAAATAGAATATGCATTTAGAGGTTAAAATGCATATTCTACAAAAATAATTGAATAGTTTAATGAAAAGTTGACCTTTACTTTAAAAGGCCTGAAATAAGTGGAAGTACTGGTGTACAGATTTTTGGCTAGACTCTATTCACAATGCTATGTACAAATTTAGGCAACGTATGTTCGGTAGGATATACTGGTCTTAGAGAAGGTGCAATTGCAGATTTACCAGAATAATACTGGGACTGAAAAAACAAAATTATGGGGACAGGTTGCAGAGGCTATTTGTGTATTTTCTGGAATATCAAAGATTAAGTGATGATCTAATGGATGTGTTTGTGAAGTTTAAATTATGTGCCAGGGAAGATAGGAGAAATGTTTTCCTGCAGTGGAAATGTTTCAAGCTAAGGACTTGATCTTAAAATTAGAACTAATTTGTTTAAGTGAAGTCAATAAGTACTTATTCACATGAAGGGGTGGTGAAAATCTAGACCTCACTCTCCCAAAAAGCTATTGATGCTGTGTCATTTACAACACTGCTATTGATATCTTTACTGATCCCTCATTAAGAGAGGAATTGAACATTAAAGCAAGAATCAAAAACAGAAATTGCTGGTGAAACTCAGCAGGTCTGGCAGCTTCTATAGGAAGAAAGTTAATGTTTCGAGACCAGGGACTCTTCTTCAGAACTGTTAATAATTTGGTGAAAGTGGTGTTTATTATGAAGATGAGACTGGGGACAAGAGAAGAATGGAAAGGAATGGGGGAAGGTGGTGGGTGGATAGATGGAGATGGAGCCCAGAGAGTGATATAAACAGACTAAGTAAACAAGGAAATTATGAAGGGCAGGACAGAAGAAAGGCTGATAATAAAAGCCAAAGAGTGAGAAAATAGATAAGCTGTTCCGAGTGCAAACTCTATAATGTGATCCAGACCCAGCAGTAAGTGAGAATGGATGTCATAACAGGAATGGGCAAAGAAACATGGAAGAATGGAAGTTATTGAACTTGGGAGGGGATACTGAGTCCTACAGGTGGCAGGGTCCCCAAGTGGAAAATGAGATACTGTTCTTTGAGCTTACGCTAAGCCTTGCTGGAACACTGCAGCAGGCGTGTGACAGAAATGTTGGAGTGGGAACATGATGCTGTATTGAAGTGACATGCAACTGGAATCTCAATGCCATTTTCCAGACAGAATGTAGATGTTCTGCAAAGTGGTCACCCAGTGTGTGCTTTGTCTCCCCAATGTAGAGCAGACCCCACTGTGAACAGCAAATGCAGTAGGCTAGATTGAGTGAGGCAAAGTCAGCAGTCAGCAGTCAGCAGTCAGGTTATAGTCCAACAGGTTTATTTAAAATCACTAGCTTTCAGAGTGCCGATCCTTCATCAGGCAAACCCAATCCAACACCAGCATATTCCCATCATATGATATATAAGTAAATTGCTGCTTCACCTGGAAGGTGTGTCTGGGGCCGAGGATGGTGAGGAGGGATGAAGCAGACAGGCAGGTCTTACACTTTCTGCAATCGTACGGCAAGGTGCTGTGGGGGGGTGTTGGGAGTGGAGGAGTCGTGTCAGAATGTCCTAGAGTGAATGGTCCCTGCAGAATGCTGACAAGGGAAGGGTGGGGAATGTGTGTCTGGTTGTGGCATCCTGTTGGAGGTGACATAAATAGTAGCTAATGATTCTTTTGAAATGGAGGCTGTTGGATAAGTAAAGACCTGGGGGACACTATTGTTGTTGTGGGAGAGAAGGGAAGGGATAAGGGCAGAAGTGAGTTGGGCATGGCTAAGTTCCTGTCGACCACAGTATGGGAGAATCCTCAGTTGAGGAAAAGGTGGACATTGCTGAGGCTTCGTTGCAGAAAGTAGCATCATCAGAACAGGTGCGAGAGAGATGGAATAACTGGGAGAATAGCATGGAGTCCTTACAGGAAACAGGGTGTCAAGATATATATTCAAGGTAACTGTGGGAGTCGGTGGGTTTGTAGTGGCCAGCCTGCACTCAGAAATGGAAACAATGATGTCATGGAAGGGAAAGGAGGTGATGAAGATGGACAGGTGAAGGTGAGAACAGGTTGGAAATTGGAAGTGAAAGTGATAGGGACAAGAGAGGGAAGCAGTGCTGATGCTGTTATTGAAGTACTAAAGGAATGTTATGGGAGAGACCTGAGTTAGATTGGAACAAGTAATTTTCCATGTACCCCACAAAGAGAAAAGTATAACTGGGGCCCTTGCAGGTACCCATGACCACAGCTTTGACCTAAAGAAAATGAGAGAAGTTGAAGGAGAAGTTGTTCAGAGTGAGGACGAGCTCGACCAGGTACATAAAGGTGGGGGTGGTTGAGGATGGTTCTGGCCCTTTTTTCCACGAAGAAGTGGAGAGTCCTGAGACCTTCCTGATAGGGGATGGACATGTAAAGGGATTGCATGTCCATGGTGAAGAGAAGCTGACTGGAGCCTGCAAATGAAAGTTTTGAAACCAATGTAAAACGTCAGAAGAACCACCGATGCCAATGACAAGGAACTGGATAGCGGGAGAAAAAATATAGTCAAGGTAGGAAGACGTAAGTCCTGCAGGGGAGGAACAGGCAAAAACAATGGGTCTGCCCTGGCAGTCCTGTTTGTGGATGTTTGAGAAGAAGGTTGAAATGGACTGTACGAGGTTCAGAGACAATGAGCTGGGAGGCTGTCATGGGAATATCCCCAGTTGAGAAGAGGTTGGTGACAGTCATGGACATAATGTTTTATAAAAGTAAGGATCTTGTGCTTCAGTTGTAGAGTGCATTAGCGAAACCACATCTCAATTACTGTGTACGATTTTGGTCTCCTTATTGAAAGAAGGATGTAAATTCATTGGATGCAGTTCAGGGGCAATTTGCTAGATTTTTCCCTGGAATGAATGGGTTGTCTTATGCAGATCAGTTGGATGGGCTGAGCTTATTTCCAATGGAGTTTTGAAGAATGAGGGGTAACTTCATTGATGTTAATAAGATCTTGAACGACCTTAACAAGATGGACATGAAATAAAAGTATATTTTCATGGGTGAGTCCTTGACTGTTCTTATTTTCATCGAACCAAAGAACTCTTACAGTGTGGGAACAGGCCATTTGGCCCATTGAGTCACCATAGGAAGACCCTCCGAACAGCATCCCACCTAATCCAATCCCCTACCCTATCCCAATAGCCGTACATTTCCCATGTACAGCTCATCCACCTAGCCTGCATATCCCTGGGCAGTATGGGCAATTTAGCTTGGCTAATCCACCTAACCTGCACATCTTTGGACTATAATTGAAGGTCATCCTTTAAGATGGAGATGAGGAGAATATTTTTGTTTCTAAGTGTATTTTGTGATCCCCAGAGGGTTGCATAATGTTAGAAATCTCTGCCTCAGAAGTCAGCGAAAGTGGAACAATTTTTCAGACAGCAATAGATTCTTGTTAGACAAGGGATCAAAGGTTGTTAAGGATAGATAGCAATGTAGAAATCGATACACAAACAGATCAGCCATGACCTTATTGATTGGTGAAGCACATGCAAACAACCAAATGCTCGGCTCATACTTTGCGCGGTCATATGTGCTCAGGCATGGGTAGTTAGCATTATATAGACAAGGTATGTAAATGGGCTTAAAGTACAGATCAGAAATGATCTAATTGAATGGCACAAAAAGACTTGGGGCTAAATGGCCGATGATTATATCTATGACAATTGCAATGATAAAAAAAATTGTAACAAGAGGATTATTGTAGTTCAAATCCCTGTAAGAAATAAGCTTAATATTTTACTGGAGTGTGAGAGGCCATGAGACAAATTGGTATGAGATTGAAATTTTAGAGCTTTGAAAGATTAACTCAACAAAAGGAATGAAGATTTAGGATAGACCACTGAATATTTGATCTGCAGGACTATAATTATGAAACAACAACAATGGGAACAGGAAGGACAATTATAGCTAGGCTAATGCTTGGACAGAGTCCCAACTCAAAAAATAATAAGGTTGATTTTGGGAAGACAGGTAACAAGATTATGGACTTTTGAAGTAACACTAAGTTGAATGCCAGTGCAATGTGGCAGACTGACAATGTAAGGGGAGCATTGCATATTTAAAAATATCAACTTAGTTGATTGGTCAGCATGGGGAATGCATGCATGTTTTACTGCTGCTGAAATAGGCATTGGTGAGACCACATCTGGAGTACTATGTACCTATTTTGTATCCTTATTTAAATATGACATAAGTATATTGGTATCATTTCAGAAAAGGTTCACTTGATACTAGAATGAGGGGGTCATCTTATGAGGAAAGAATGAGAGCTGATCTTGTTAAAATATGTAAGAGTTTAATGGTGCATGATAAGGAAGATACCGAAAGAATGTCTCCCATTGTAGGAGAGATGAGAACCAGGGAGACAAATTAAATATAAGGCATCTCCCATTTAAGATGGAGATAAGGAGCATTTTCGTCTTTCAGAGGATCATGAGTCTGTGGAATTCTTTTACTGAAACGGTGGCAGAGGCTGAGTCATTTTATTATTTTTGAAGCAGAGATAGATAAATTTTTAAATAATGAAGGCGTCAAAGGGTATAGAGGGTAGTCAGGGAAATGGATTGTGGCCACAATTGGATTCTGCTCCTAACTTGTTTGTATGTGAGTGTGTGAGAGTGTGAGTGAGTGATCTTCGCACGTCAGAGTCAGTGGATTGTTCTAGGATGTGAATTGCCTTTTGTGTTCAGTCATGCATTAAAGGTCCTATACCACAATAGATTAAACATAGGGAGCCATTATCTTTGAGTTAATTCAGTTAGCTGGATGGCTGGTTTGTGACGCAGAACGATGTGGACAATGTGAGTTTGATTCCCTCACTGGCTGAGATTACCATGCAAGTCCTACCTTCTCAACCTTACCCCTTACCTGAGGAGTGGTGATGCTGAGGTTAAAACACCACCAGTTATCTCTCTCTCCCTCTCTTGAATAATAACTAACTTTAAAAGGAATCAATCAGCCATAAAGTGTTTTAGGATGAGAAACATTGAAATATAAGAGCAAGCTTCCTTTTATGCTTTTGTTCATATTGCTTACCAGAATTATATTCCACTTGGATATTTATAGAGAGCAAGATATTCTTTCAAACACTTTTAAGGTTTGATTTTTGACAACCAGGCACCTGGCTTTCCTCAGATTAGAAACTTTCAGTACATCAAACTGTATGGCAAATAACTCTTCTAACTCAATGCTATATTTTGACCTTGGATGGTGGATGAGGAAGCTTCCTAATCCTCATCTAATATTCCATTGATTTGGATTAGTAAAAGAAAAACTTCCATTAAAGCCAATAGAGAGTATACTCGTAATCAGTTGTTGTGAATGTTCATCATAACAAAGAACTCTGTAAATTTCACCCATAAAAAAATCTTCTAAATTTTCTATAAGAATTTTCTTTTTACACTACAGTTTTGATATTGATGTCTTCATATTGATGTTGCACATATAATGTTTAATCAGGAGTCAGTGCATGGGAAGAGCACACATCCCTAGATGAAGAATTATTACTACACACCAGTTTGGAATAAAATAAGACCTAAATATCCAAAGCTGAAACAACTTTAGACTAATATTAAACTTGTACAGTGAATGATTTCTTTGTTTTTAATATTTGTCATTCAAACTTTCATTCACATTTCTCCACAGATCTTGTTGATTCAAGCATAAGTATTTCTCATATTATGGAACAAAACATCCTCAATTTATCAGTATGAATGATTTGGTATGAATCAGTTGGTATGAATCTTTGCTAAGAGTACCTTTATATCATCAAGGTTTTCCCCTCACTACTTATTGTCATCCCTTCTTTAAAAATAACATTACGCCTCGTTCTTGATTGAAAGCAGCAATCTGCTCCCTTCAGGTCTGTGATGACACTGAGTTGGCTGTTGGGTGATGCCCCATTAATCTGAAGGAAAGTTTGCAGGGAAAAGGTACTGAAACCATGACTGATATAAATCACACACAAGGAGGTAAGATAGCAGAGAATGGTATTGGTGCTACAATTCACTATGCAGCAGACTGCAAAGTTTAAGTTTGTATCCATTGCATCACACACACAATTTGAAATATTTGGTACAGGACAGCCAGAAAAACTTAATGCAGGGGTGACGATAGGAATAATTTGAAAGCAAGCCATCAGATGCCACTTTGAAATGATGGGTCAGATTTTCATCTTCCCTGCCTGGGCAGTAATCTGCCTGAACCGATCACCCACCTATTGTGAGACTTGTCCAATTTTCATTGCTTTTATCCTCCAAATCCAGCTTGGATGCAATAAACCCCAAAATATTGACTTGCAATGACATATCCAGATTGAAGTTGAAATTGAGTGCAACAGATAAGAAAGAAATGGAAGAACTGCTCAGTGAAATTGCATTTACAGCATGGATTTCACACAGCGGTTTCAAGAAATCAGTCTAGTGGAATAGGGAGCAAGGATATTCTGTATAAGAAATTCCCTCAAAAGTTTATCTAAAATATGAATTGCAGATGCTTCCTGTGTAAAGGATGATTGGAAGTATATACACATGAAAAAAAAACATGTCAGTGCACATTTGTGGATGTTAGAAAACAGCACAAAACAATGTCTTGGTGAAATGCTCATCAGAATTACATTAACAGGTTTTTAAAAAAACTTAGAACACCTATATGTTGATAAAATGCACCAATATGCCTTCAAGGACAATGAACCTTGTTGATGTATGCTTCATGCCGGCATTTGGCTGTCACTCTGCTGGCTGCTATCTAACTGTGATAAAATGTCCTGATCTCTGACTTTTTTTAAACAAGTGTTTGTTCGTACGCTAATGTCGAAAGGATCAATCATGTCTGTTTGATTTGTTAATAAAATGCATCAAATACAATGTGGATACTTTAGGTTTTAAATGGCTATTATTCATAATTTGTTACTTTGTTGCATCTTGCCTCAGAATTACTTATGTCGGTGATATTCTTAGTCTAAAACAGCATTGTGCAAGAGGGGATATCCTGGTAGCTCTGGAGCATGTGTTATGTTTGTGATTTATACTCACAATAAGCACAGTAGGGAGGCATGGTGGCTCAATGGTTAATACTGCTGCCTCACAGTGCCAGGGACCCAGGTTTGATTCCACCTTCAGTTGGCTGTCCATATGGAGTTTGCATGTTCTCACCGTGTCTGCGTGGGTTTCCTTCAGGTGTTTCGGTTTCTTCCCGCAATCCAAACATTTGCAGGTTAGGTGGATTGGCCATGGGAAATGCAGAGTTCTAGGTTAAGGGGGTGGGTCTGGGTGGGATGCTTGTGGACTTGATCGATTGAATTGTCTGCTTCCAAACTGTAAGGATTATATGATCTATAAAATTCAAGTGAACAAACTAGAGGGTAAAGACATTGAAGGCAAATGCTTAAAGAAATTTCATTGAGGAGAGGATAGTATTGCAAAGGACTTTAGGTGGGGTTTGGCATCAAAATTAGAAGACGAACAACTAGTGATACACAGGGATGGTAGAATCCACTAGGTGGTAGAGTCCTAGTTTTACAGACATATCGGCCATCTATTCCAACTGATCAACGTCTAATATAATTCCATGTTAAAAATGTCCTCTTAATCTTCAGTCAATCTGAGGCTGTCTCATTTTAAAATTACCCTGACTTTTTAACATTGAAAGAATGTTTAGTAATAAATACAGTCAAGGTTTTAAACTGTTTTAACCATTGGACCTGACAGTTTAAAAAGTCATTGAGCATGTCATTCAGGGTGTTAATTTCTTTGCATTAATGGTAATCTTGTCATAGTTTCTCCATGAAAATGTCAATTGGTTGACTATGCTACACATTTGTTTTACTCTGACAAATTTCAAAATGGTTGATAAAGGCTGAAAAGCTGTATTCTTCCACATTCAGCCATTTCAGTTACATTACTGATTGATCTGACAGTCTAACAAGAAAAATGCTTCATGACTGATGTGACAAATTCAAAGGTTAGATTTCACAAGCCTGCTCCTCTGGCACATGTTAGGAGTGCAGGTCAGTGAGCCCAGCAGGATTGCATATATTACTGAGAGCTAACTTGGTAAAAACTACTCCCTGGAGCCGGAGTACAATATGTTTTGGTTGTGGATAACTTGTACAGTACTGCCATCTATTGAAAGCTTGTTAGAGAAACTCTTAATATAACTTTAGTTGTAATGTGTAAAGCTATTTTTCAATTCACAAATTGCTTTAATGTTCAGCAAAAATTATCCCATATGTCAACTCTTCTAACCTCTCCATAATAGCAGTAATTTAGTACAGATGTATTATTTGGGATTGTTGACATACTCTATAATTGGCTGCCATCACTGGTGTTCACATATCCACCTGTTGTACTGATATGTTGGGATTTGTTCCATTCACATGTCATCTGAGATAATAGAAGACCATTCACCAAATGCAATTTAAAGATTTTTATCTTTGATAAGTCTTGATTTGATAAATTATATTGGAAAGCAGACAGGAACTGTGGATCAAGTTGTTGCATTCATGACTGTCCGCTTTTACAGGGAACATGAGGCACTGATATACTAATTTACAGATGTAGTCCTGAATACCAAATGATGCACAAAAGGGAAATAATAACCCCACTGTGACAAATCAAAGAGCAAAGATGTTCCTTTAACTGCTTTGGTTAAATATTCCTGGTCAAGACGGTGTTTTGTAAAAATTAGGTTGGCCACTTCACAAGCAATCAGCTTGTACATTGTTGAACCTGACATTTCCATGTCATAAGTTCAGAGGTCTCCAACATCACAGATGCCAGTCTTTAGCCAGTTTGATTCACTTGATGTGATATGAAGAAACAATTGCAGCACGGAATACTGCAAAAGCTATAGGACCTGACAACATTTCCTCAAATTGCTACACCCCTACCCAAGCTGTCACAGTACAAATGTGAAACTGGCATCTACCAGCAATGTGGAAATTTGCCCAGGTGTGTTCTGTACACAAAAAGCAGCACAAATTCAACCCAGCCAAATACCACCCCATCAGTCTACTCTCGATCATCAGTAATGTGATGGAAGGTGCTATCAACAATGCCATCAAGCAGCACCTGCTCAGTATTAACCTGCTCAGTGATGCCTGGTTTGGGATCTGCCAAGGCCACTCAGCTCCTGACTTCATTACGGCCTTGAATCGAACATGGACAAAAGAGCTGAATTCCACAGGGGAGGTGAGAGTGATAGCCACATCAAAGCCTCACCGCATTTGACTGAGTAGGCATCAAGGAACTCTGGCAAAACTGGAATCAATGGGTATTGGGGGAAAGTTCTGTTGGTTGGAGTCATGCATTGCATTTTGCAAGCTGGTTGTGTTTGTTGGAGGTCAGTCATCTCAGTTCCAGGATATCTCTGCAGGAGTTCCTTAGGGCAATGTCTGAGGCACAACCATCAAAACCTCCCCTCAATCAGCAGGTCAAAAATGATTATGCAATGTTTTGCAACATTCATGACTTCCAAGATACTGAAGCTGTCTATATTCAATTGCAACAAAACCTGGACAATATCCAGGGTTAGGCTGAAAAGTGGCAAATAACATTCATTACATATAAGTGCTAGGCAATGACCATCTCCAACAAGAGGCAAACTGACTACCACCCCTTGGCATTCAATGATGTTAGCCATCACTGAGTCCCCCGTTATAAATATCCTGGGTGTTACGATTGAGTAGAAACTGAAGTGGACTCACCATATAATGCAAAGGCTACACGAGCAGTTTGAAGACTAAGAGCACTTCATCAAGTAACTCGTCACCTAACTCCCCCACGTCTGTCCAAATCTACAAGGCACAAGTCCATAGTGTGATGGAATACTCCCCACTTGCCTGGATGAGTGCAGCTCCAACAACACTGAAGAACCTTGACACTGGGCAGGCAATGGCCTTATAGTGTTATCGCTGTACTGTTAATCCAGAGACCCAGGTAATGTTCTGGGGACCTGGATTCAAATCCCACCACGGTCGACGCTGGAATTTGAATTCAATATCGAGAATGAAAAATATAATGGTGACCATAAATTCATTGCTGATTGTTAAAAAAAATCCATTTGGTTCACTCATGTCCTTCAGTGGAGGAAACTGCCATCCTTATCTGGCCTAGCCTACATGTGACTCCGGACCCAGAGAAATGCCGTTGACTCTTAACTTAGGAATGGGCAATAAATGCTGGCTTAGCCAGAGATGTCCTCATCCCATGAATGAATTTAAAAAAAACAATCCAGAACAAAGCAGCCTGCTTGAATGGTACCACATAGGCAAATATTTATTTCATCCACAGTGAATGCTCATAGCAGCAATATGTACTCTCCGCAAGATGCACTGAAAAAATTCACTGAAGGGAATCAAGGGTATAATTATAGGAAAAAGGCAGAAAGTGAAGTTAAGAATTATCAGATAAGTTATCATCTCACTGAGATCAACCGTACCTTCCAAACCCATCATGATAACCCCATAGAAGGATGACAGCAATGAATATATGGGAAAGCTACCACCTGTAAGTTTCCTCCAAGCCACTCACCATCCTGAATTGGAAATATATTGCTGTTCTTTCACTGTCATTAGGTTAAAATCTTGGAATTCTCTCCCTAACTGCATCGTGGGTCTATCTACAAGACATGGACTGCAGCAGTTCAAGAAAGCAGTTCATCATCACCTTCTCAAGGGTAGCTAGGGATAGGCACTAAATGCTGACTCAGCTAGGGATGTCCACATCTCATGATTGTTTTAAAAAAAGGTTACTACAGTGCGACATATAGATAGTATGCACTTGTATAATGGTATTCATGTTAACTATGATGTCATGAATCATAACATGATTCCGACATCATTCAGAAAGAACACACCTGCCTAGAATGAGCATGTAAAGAGAGAGAGTTTAGACACTACACTAGAGAGCTGTTTTTGATAATCTATTATATGTAAATGTATATTTGAAGAACCTTCCTTAAGGATATAGAGTAATCAGGGACCATAAATGCCCAAACACCCCAGCTTAGAAGTACTTCAGACGTGTAATTCAATTACACAGGTAGATGTATTGACTCAAAGCATAAAATGAAGCATGCACTGCTGCCATTAAGCATCATTGGCGAAGGGAGTGAATGTTTAAGAGGGTAAATAGGATGATGATCAAGTGGAATGCTTTGTCCTGTGTTGAGTTTTTTTGTGTGTGCTGGTGGACCCACAACCACCTGAATAAATAGAGAATATCCCATTTCTGACATGTGCCTTGTAGACAGTAGACAGGTTTTAGGCAGTCAAGGAGAGAGTTTTTTTGACACAGAATTCACAGCATAACCTATGACCTTCAGACATAGAAGCAGAAGTAGGCCATTCGGCCCAATGAGTCTGTCCCACTATTCAATAGGTCATGGTTTATCTCATAATCCTCAACTCCACTTTCTGCTTTTACCCCATGATCCTTCATTCACTTAAAAATCACTTTATTTCAACCTTGAATGTTCTTAATTACTTAGCTTAAACAACTGTTTGTAGTAAAGACTACATATTCACTAGCCTCGGAAGAGATTCCTGCTCACCTCCGTTTTATGATCCCTTATTATAGGTTTATGCCCTCTTATCCAAGACACTATCACAAGAGTAAACAACGTTTCTACATCTACCATATCAACCTGTAGTCACAGTATTTATATGGCAAATTCAATTCAGTTTCTAGACAATGGTAACCCCCCACCACCTCCCACCCCCTCCCCCCAGGATGTTAGTAGTGGGAGATTCAGCAATAGTAATACTTTTGAATGTTAAGAGGAAATCGTTAGATTATTATTTGTGGAGACAGTCATTGCCTGACATTTGTGAGACACAAATGTTACTTGTTACTTATTAGCTTAATCCTGGATGTGGATGTAGGTTTGCTCGCTGAGCTGGAAGGTTCATTTCCAGACCTTTCACCACCCTACTAGGTAACATCTTCAGGCCTCTGGGCAAAGCACTGCTGCTAATTCCTTTTTTCTATTTAGATGTTTGGGTTTTATATAAATCCAAACTTATAAATAGAAAGCAAGAATTATCAGCAGTGCTTTGCCAAGAGGTCCACTAAAGATGTTACCTAGTAGACTGACGAAACATCTGGAAATGAACCTTCCAGCTCAGCGAGCAAACCTACATCCAGAATCTCAACCTGAGCTACAAATCTTCTCAAAACATATTAATCCTGGATGTTTCCAGAACTTCCTGCAAATGATCATAGACACCATCATCATTTGAGAAGTTGTAAATGGTACTGAACTTTGTTCAATCATCAGCTTACACCTCACAGTGGATTGAGTAAGTTGATGAAACAGCTTGAGAGTTTGTGCCTAGGACACTACCCTGAGAAATTCCTGCAGCAATATCCTGAGGCTGAGATAATTGACCTCCAACAAGCATAACCATATTCCTTGAAGCTAGGTATGACTCCAACTAGTGGAAAGTATTCCCCCTGTGACAATGTTGTGGCTTTTGTCCTGCTTTCCTTAAGAGAGAGATTGAACAAGATGCGACAAGCAGTCTATAACAACATAAACAGCTTGTGAGGCCTTGTTTTTTTTGAAATGTTGGAACAATAGAAGCGGCCTGGCTGGGTGGGGCCAGCTCTCACAGACCAACGTTTCTATTTTTTTTTGAAGCTGCGGGAGTCATGGTGAAGTAAAAGTTATTCTTTTTCGCCTTTCTCAGTTACAGCCAAAAGCTGGAGTTTCTCTTCCTACTGTGAGTGCTGCATGTGAGAAAATCTGTTTTCTGAATTTGCTTTTTTGCCAAGGTGTTTATGTGATGTTACTATATTGGAGTAGTTAATTAGTAATAGTTATTGTATCTATTATTCTGTCAAGTTTTCCAACAAATTTAAGTTATTCAAAGTTCTTCTTTCTTATGCTGTATTTTAACTAGTGTTTGAATAAATTATGTTTGCTTAACATCGAGTGGTTTGACCAGTCACATTGCATCTGGAACACTGCACTTCACATTTACCTTTAAAATAAGAAAAAGTTAGGGTCTAAGCTATCTTCTTAAAATATTTTGAGGAGGTCTGGTGTGATTCATAACATCTCTGATTTCCATTGATTTCAGTTTTGCTCAGATTCATTTGTGCCAAAGCCTTCCACAGCGGCAGAAGAATGTGTAGGAGTGAGATGATGGCTTTGTGGCACTATCACTAGACTATTAATCCAGCAAGTCCTGCCATGGTGGAATTTGAATTCAATAAAAATCTGGAATTAAGGGTCTGATGATGATATTGAAACCTTTGCAGCTATGGGCAGCATGGTGGATCAGTGATTAGCACTGCTGCCTCACAGCACCAGGGAACTGGGGTGGAGTTTTCACATTCTTCCTGTGTCTCCGTGGGTTTCCTGCCACATTCAAAAGATGTAGGCTAGATGGGGTGGTCATAGGAAATGCAGGATTACAGGAATAGGTTAGGGATCAGGTCGGTAGGATGGTCTTCAGCAGGGTCTATGTGGACTGAATGGGCTGTATGGCCTGTTTCCACACTGTCAGCATTCTACACTTATTAGGGAAGGATCAATCTGGTTCACTAATGCCCTTGAGGGAATGAGATAAAAGTGACTTCAGATCCATAGCAACGTAGTTGACCCTTAACTTCCCTCCGGGCAATTTGAGAGGGGCAAGATACTGTGAATTAATGTACAAAAATAAAAGGATGTCACAGGGGAGCCTGAGGCCTGGTACCCAGGGCTGTCTACTTCATAGACAAAACGTTGGAGGTCCAGAGAGCAATGAAAGGGTAATAGGATGAAACCAATTCATTATGCAGGAGTGGTACGTCTCCAATTCAGTATCATCTCATCCACCTCTTCTTCATGTTCCTTTCTCACCCTTTAATATTCTCAGGATTCTGCAAACTGAGCAGGACAGAGAAAGGGAGGAAAAGGTGAGTGTGTAGCATTATTGCTTAAAGAGTCAATTAAAGCTGCAAAGACAGCTGATATACTAAATGAAGCATCAAATGAGATCATATAGTTTGAGATCAGAAGCAAAAAAGAGGCAGTCACATTGCTGGGCAAGGTGCCATAAACCCTCAAATAGAAGGAAAGATTCAGAGGAGCAATTATATAAGTTTCTGATTGCAAAACTAACAGGGCAGCAATAGTAGGGCACTTCAACTATACAAATATCAACTGGGCTACAAACAGTGTGAAAGGCATAAAAAGGCACAGGGTTCTTGAATAACATTCAAGAGATGTTTATCAACCCAGTGCATAAGCTCAATGAGAGATGAAGCAACTCTTGAAATAATCTTAGAAAATGTGAGTGGATGAAGTAGCAGTGAGTAACAGAGTTAGTGCCGTTCTGGAAAGGGACACAAATAGAACAAGAGTTAACGTTCTAAACTGGGGTAGGACAAATTTTTACAAATTTGAAAGATAATCTTGCACAAATGGACTAGATACAGCCATTTCAAGGAAAGTCAGCAATTGATTAATGGGAAGTATTCAAAAATAAAATTTTATAAGCAAAGCATCGACAAAGGAAAACGGTAGCACTGCCAAATCTACATTAAACAGGTTATGGTACAGCAGAAAATAAAATCTTATGCTTATCTTGATAAAAATAACACTTTAGGAAGCTTAGCGGAGTATAGAAATTACGGGGTGAAATAAAAATGGAAATTTGAAAGCAAAGAGAGGGTACAGAAAAATATTGTCTGGTTAAAAGTAAGGATGCTTTATCAGCACATTAGGGGTAGAGGATGACTTGGGGCCTATCAGAAATGTACGTTGTAACTTGTGCATTGATGCCAAAGATGTGGGCAGGATTTTTAGTGAGAATTTAGTCTCTGTCTTCATAAAGAAGCAGAATGATGCAGATGTTTTTGTTGAAGTAGTGGAGTGTGAAATATTAGATACATAAGCAGAATGAGAAAGGATAGACCTCCTTGAAGGGATAAATCACTAGGATTAAATGAATTGAATCTTTTACTGTTAAGTCTTTGGGGCATTTAGAGACAGAACAAAAATTGTCTCTGCAGTTGATATTGAAGATATTGTTTGTTGACTCCAAGTTTGGTTGAATTGGTAGAAAAATGGCAATGGGATCCATTCTGGAGAAGGTGAGGTTATGCATTTGTGAAGGGGAGACAGAGCATCTTTTCTATAGTCCCAGAGTCCACAATCCATGCTCTTGTGAAGAGCACAGCAGAGTGCAACAGTGACCAAGACACATGCAGGTGGGTATTACAACATAAAACAATACAGCACAGCCCTCGATGTTGCGCCAACCTATGAACTAATTTAAGCTCATCCCATCATCATCCATGTGTTTATCCAAGGATTGTTTAAATCTGCCTAGTGTGGCTGAGTTGTCTACATTGCGAGGCAGGGCATTCCATGCCCTTACCAGTGTCTGAGTAAAGAACCTGCCTCTGACATCTGCCTTAAATATATCACCCCTCAATTTGTAGTTATGGCCCCTTGTACAAGCTGGTGTCATCATCCTAGGAAAAAGACATTCGCTGTCGACATTTTCTAATCCTCTGATCATCTTGTATGTTTCTAGCAAATCCCCTCTTAGCCTTCTTCTTTCCAATGAGAACAGACCCAAGTCTCTTAGTCTTTCCTCATAAGACCTTCCCTCCAGACCAGGCAACCTCCTGGTATATCTCCTCCACACCTATTCCAATGCTTCCACATCCTTCCTATAATGGGGCGACCAGAACTGTACACAATATTCCAGGTGCGGCTGGGCTAGTGTTTTGCATAATTGCAGCATGACATTATGGCTCCGGAACTCAATCCCTCTACCAATAAAACCGAACAAACTGCATACCTTCTTAACAGCACTACCAACCTGCGTGGCAACTTTCAGCAACTATGTACATGGACTCCAAGATAGCTCTGTACATTCACACTACCAAGAATCTTTCCATTGATCCAGTATTCTGCCTTCCTGTTATTCTTCCCAAAGAGAATCACCTCACGTTTAGCTGCATTGAACTCCATTGGCCACCTCTTAGCTCGATTCTGCAGTTTATCCAAGTCCCCCTACTACCTGTAAATTCTTCCACATTGTCCACTACTCCACCGACTTTAGTGTCATCTGCAAACTCACTAACCCATCCACCTATGCCTGCATCTAGGTCATTTATAAAAATGACAAACAGCAGTGGCCCCAAAACAGATTCTTGTAGCACACCAATAGTAACCGGACTCCAGGCTGAATATTTTCTATCAACCACCATTCGCTGCCTTCTTACAGAAAGCCAATTTCTAATCCAAACTGCTAAATCATTCTCAATCACCTGCCTCTGCATTTTCTCCAACAGCCTACTATGTGGAACCTTATCAAAGGCTTTACTGAAGTCCATGTACACCACGTCAACTACCCTACCCCTATCCACATGCTTGGTCACCTTCTCAAAAATCTCAATGAGGTTTGTGAGACATGACCTACCCTTCATGAAACCATGTTGACTATCTGAAATCAAACTGTTGCTTGCTCGATGATTATAAATTCTATCTCTTATAATCCTTTCCAAAACTTTTCCTACAACAGATATAAGGCTCACTGGTCTATAATTACATGGGTCATCTTTACTGCCCTTCTTGAACAAGGACACAACATTTGCAATCCTACAGTCCTCTGGTACTAAACATGTAGACAATGACGACTCAAAGATCAAAGCCAAAGTCTCCACCATCTCCTCCCTAGCTTCCCAGAGAATCCTCGGATAAATCCCATCCGGCCCCCGGGACTTGTCTACTGTCACTCCTTCTAGAATTGATAACACCTCTTCCTTACTAACTTTGATTCTTTCTAGTCTAATATCTCATACCTCATTATTCTCCCCTACAATAACCTCCTTTTCCTGAGTGAAAACCAATGAGAAATATTCACTTAGCACCTCCACAGGGTCCACATACAAATTCCCACTTCTGTCTTTGACTAGCCCTATTCCTACCCTAGTCATCCCTTTATTCCTCACAAACTTATAGAAAGCTTGGGGGTTCTCCTTTATTCTACCTGCTAAAGACTGCTCATGTCTTCTCTTTGCTCTTCTTAACTCTCTCTTTAAATCCTTCCTAGTTAATCTGTAACTCTCCATCACCTCATCTGAATCATCTCGTCTCATAAGCCTCCTTCTTCTGCTTAACAGAGATGCAATTTCTGCAGAAAACCACGGTTCCCTTGCCTTATCTCTTCCTACCTACCTGACAAGGACATACCTATCAAGGACACACAACATCTGTTCTTTAAACCAGCTCCACATTTCAATTGTCCCCATCCCCTGCATATTGCTACCCCATTCTATGCATCCTTAGTCTTGCCTAATCATATTTTAATTGCTCTTTCCCCTTTGATAACTCTTGTCCTGTGGCACGTACCTATCCCTTTCCATCGTTAAACTAAATGTAACTGAATATGGTCACTGTCTCCAAAGTGCTCACCTACCATTAAATCAAACAACTGAAGGGCACCATCAATCAGGCCAGGCGCAAAACCCATGTATTCAATATCCTGAATACTTTTTGATGAATTTTCATGATATATCGTTTGATTTGTATTTCTTTATCATAAAGTTTCAAAAGGCAAGGATTTTGTTTCATTTTTGACTTTTATGAGGATATCTCTGGAAATTTGTTTGAATGCATTTTTTTGAGTTTTTTTAAAAAGACAATAAACCCTTTGAGTTGAATAATTTAGTACTTGCAAAACAATGAGTAAAATAGAGAGAAAATTGGATTGTTGCCTAGCAACAAAGTATTCTGGCCACAGGGAGACTGAGACAGAAACAATTTTCTTGTAGGAAATTTGGGATCATCCAGAAGGGCAAGGTGCGTGCGAGTTTCTTTCAGGGAAAAGCAGGTCAATCAGGGATGAAAATGCTTGTAAAGGCAACCATGCAGGTTTACAGTCTCAAGAACCGTTAAGGCAGGAGAAAGCTTTTTCATGGTTTAGTCTCAATAAGGAAAAACAAGGCTAGCAATACAAAGATAATGCAACTACATCTGAATGCAGTGGTATCAGTTAGAGACATAAAGTCATAGAGTTATTAAGTTGAGAAATCCAACTCATCCATGCCAACCAGATATCTTAAATTAATCTAGTCCCATTTGCCAGCATTTGGCCCATATCTCTCCAAGCTCTTCCTGTTCATATACCCAGCCAGATGCCTTTTAAATATTGTATTTGTAACAGCCTCTGCCACTTCTTCAGGCAGTTCATTCCACGTACGCATCACGCTCTGCAAAACAAAGGTCCCCTTAGGTCCTTTTGTTTAAGGAATTCATATTAGGAAATAATTGAGCTGTATTACTATTTGTTTCAGGTTCCTATGAAAAGATATTAACTAACAAAGATAACAAATAGAAGTTTGCTGAAAATAAGGAAAATAGCTGTAGCAATTGAACAGGGAAATTTAAAATGGAAACAGGGTGAGATTTGAATATCAGTGACATTGATGTGAGAGTAAAAGGGTTGAATCTTTATTTCTTGATATTTGTATTAAGATAGTTTCAAATAGTTCTTACATAATGTAAAATAATTTGTGTTGTTTCCTTCATGTGCAAGAAACTTTGATGTTCTTTTGTTAAAAGTATGTTAGTAGCCTCTTGTGAATGTGTTCAGTGACTGATCACCACAGTAACCAATTGCCAAGATAAAACTTTAATGGCCTATCAAGCCAGATTCAACTCTATGATCTGACTTGTTCAGCATTACCATCAGCTGGGATCATAACAACTTGCTCAGTGACTGCCAATGCTAAGTAAGTCACATTGGCTTTATTGCCTGGGGTTCCCATACCAGGCTGAGAAGCCATTTCTTCAAGGAATATCTCTTGCCCCTAGAATTCATCAATGCACAGTGGGAGTGAAGATCTAAGAGAACCTGGATTGGCAGAAGATGAAGGAGTTATGGCAGCTAGCAGCAAAGAGAATGGAGACATGGAGGGAATGTTTGTTGTGGCCTGGCATAGTTAGACTTTGACATAGTGAAAGCCCTTCCTGTTGATTGATATCGCTGGCTGACCACAGGGGTGCCTTTATCGCCACAAGGGCAGAATCATTGATGCTTTGCACCTTGGATAATCCAACAATGGAGACCAAAACCAATACCTCCTGTGTGAAATAAATGTAGCTCTGATCAAGAGGTAACAGTGACCTCTGAGATGTTGTGGTTTGCTGCTATTTGCAGATTGCTATTCTGGCCTGTAGTCCATGCATGAAGCATGACAAGGCCACAGTGATGTTGACATCTATTGGTAAGGCCTGATAACCAGTGCAGGCAGGAGCAAGGCTTTTAGCTATGAGCACCATCTGCTAGAGAGTCTCAGTCTCCTACTGCATGGGTTGTCAGTCATCTCCAGGTGGCACCCATCTGTTGTAGTCAATCCTGTATTGTCAGTTTGGTCTCTATTGCCTGACCGATCTCCCTCCCTCTACCATATCCTTCTCATTCTTGGGCTTCCCTTTCCATGAAAGGTGTTGTCTCTTATTGCTACCAGACCAAACAATCGAAAAAGCTCACCGAGGTGCCAGTGAGGGGCCGAGCCAAACAATTTTCTTTAGCGTCCTTGACCTCTTGGTTCTTCTGCCCATGCAGTGCCAGGATATGTTAACCCCATTCCAAGTCGGAGTAATAAGTGCCCACTTCTCTCTGCCACCTGTGCCCTGCAGTGACATTCCTTACCGAGTGCCCAGTCTCACATTTAGCTAAGACCTCCTTATGATCTGTGGTGATGATCTGGTAAAGCCATGGTTGATTTCTCAGTCAGGACCACCTTCCTTTAGATGACCTGGGTGATCTGGCTGTGCTGTTAATGAATTTGTATTTGAATCCCTAATAGGTTATTAATGAGCTTTTAAAATCCTATTGATTGGCCTAAATTGGGAGGCAGGTAGGATTCCCAACCTGTCCTGGTGATTACCGATGACACCAACATTGACATCTTGAAGATGACACACCATCCTCCTTCAAACTTTCAGGGCACCCATCTCTAATCACAACTTCAAGTGGCCCTGAACATGCAGTTATATATGTTCACTCACAGATATTGTCTTCTGCAATCAAGGCCAGGAACTTTCTCACAGTTTTCTCTGTTTTACCACCTCAAATTCCACCTGACAGTGGAGACCAAATCCAATTCACTCAAAGTTATGTGAAGCTGTCCTCAAGTATTAGTGCTTCTTCCAGATTTACTTGTTGTTTTAAAAGGTGCTTGTATTGAAATACTGGTGACACTCTCACCCAAAACCCATTCATTACACAAAGCCCACTGCGTCCTGCTTAAAGTTTAAATACCTCTCCTGGTGTGTATTAAATAATCTATTTATCCTTCACCAAGATAAACTTTTATTACATTTTCCACACTTCATTAAAGCAATATATTCTTTGTTGTCTTTTTACATGAAAAAAAAATCCAACATCACGCAAATTCCTGCTTGGTGTTCTCACTATGGTTTGTACTGTTTTCTTTTACTGTCTAGCCTTCAACCCCACTGAATAATAGATTTATCTTATTATGATTACTTATGTCCTAATGTTTCACTGCATCTATCTTGCCAACCATTTCCAGCTCATTGCTAAATTATAGATCTAGTATCCTGTACAACCTAGCGCTTTGATTCATGTGCTAATAACTATCTTCAACCAGCTTTATGGATTTATTCCATCCTCTTGAAGCTAATTCTAGCAGTTTCCAATTTATTTTAGAATAACTATAAAGGGAATGCCTTGACTGCTGGTAATTTTTTTGTGCCCATTACCACCACTCAGGAAAAGACATTAGTGCAGAAGCTACTTCAAAAATGATATAATGTTGGTTTTCAAAATCCAATATAGATTTAGCTAGGTCATAAATTGCTGATAATAGTGGACTATAGACAGCAATTTTGCAATTATTGGGGGTTGGAGTCAATAAACTTGGATCTGAAATATTGAGACTGAAAAAGTGAGGCCCTTTCATCTGGGAAATCAAGGGCTGAAAGGCAAGCTGTTGGAAAGCTTTATAATTATTTAGGGTTTCAGTAGATCAGATCTTTCCACTTGGGGATAAGTCCAGAAATTAGGGTTCACAAATTAATTTGTTTACTCATATAATCAACTAGGATTTCAGGAAAAATGTATTTATCCAGAGCTGTTAGAATGTGAAACTAGTTACCACATCAAGTAATTACTCCATTTAAGGGAAAGTTAAATAAGAACATGGCAATAAAAGGAATAACAAGTAATGTTAATATTGTGAAATGAAGTTAGTTGTGAAGATGTTCATTTAGATCAAACATTACACTGGACCATTTAACTGGACTAAAGAACCTGTATCTGTGCCAAACATTCCATGTAATTTGACATAACTGAAGTCAGGCTTCAATCTCTAGCTGAACACTGCTTATCCTTATTCAGTGCATTAAATTATATTTACACATAGCATTCAATGCACAACAATAAACATTTGGTCCTTAACAGTGCTGCTGTACATGCTCTATTTGGATTAAAACTACAAACGGATGGCCTAACTGCAGCCAAAATACACAAGGGTAGGTTCAGATTTAGATGGAAATGACAGTCTTGGAGGCTGTTTACCAGAAGATCAGCTGAAGTTGAAGTCCTGCTGTATCGGGTGAAGATGAAGGAGTTGCAAAAAACCAAAGAATTTTGGATACTGAATATCAGGAACACAAATAGAAATTGTTGGAAAACCTCAGCAGGTCTGGCAACATCTGTGCAGAGAAAGCAGAGTTAACGTTTCAGGTCTGGTGACCCTTCTTCAGTCGTGTTGGGATTTACTTTGTTAATTTGGTGGGATTGGGTGAACAAGAGCAAAATATCTGGAAATTAGAAAGTGTTTGAATTTTCTGCAATTTTTTATATTAGTTCAAAATTCAGTTCATCAGATTCCAGCCATGAAACTGGCCGCATCTTCAAGTTGATATTGTGTATTTATGTTGATTGGCCTCATTACAAGAGGCTCTTCAAATTGTCCTCATTGCTATGTAAGGACAGCCACTTTTAAACGGTTTACATATTCAAAATTGTTTTTCACAAAATTGACTAGTGTATACCAATAAAATTAACAAACAGTTCAGAATATTTTATATTTAAAATAATTTTCTGTGATTTGAAATTAGTCTGCTGGCATAAAGGACACTCTTGTTAAAAATATTATTTTCAGTTGCATCAACTTACCCCTCATAAATACATTAAGAAACACAATTCGATGAAGCAAGTGGAGGAGGCTACGCAAATATCCACATCTTCAATGATGGGGAAGTGTAGCCCACCACTGAAAAACATAAGACTGAAACATTTGCATCCATTTTCAGTCAGAAGTGCGGAGGATATGATCCATCTCAGTGGCCTCCTGAAGACCCCAGCATTATAGATGCTTGTCTTCAACAAATTCAATTCAACTATCAGTTCTCAATCATTAGCAAAGTGATGAAAGGTGTCGTCAACAGAGTTTCAAGTGGCATTTGCTCAGCAATAACTCACTGATGTTCAGTTTAAGTTTTGCCAGGGCCATTTAGCTCCAGAATTCATTACAGATCTGTTACAAGCATGGACAAAACAGCAGAACTCCAGAAATGAGTTGATAGTGACTGCACTTGACATCCAGATAGCATTGGACCTAAAATAGCATCAAAGAGCCCAAGCAAAACTGAATTCAATGGGAACCAAGGGAAACACTCTCCACTCTTGGAGTCACACCTAGCATCAATGAGGATGGATGTGTTGGAGGAGGCCAGTCATCTCAGAGCTAGGACATTTTTGCAGGAGTTCTTCAGGTTTTGGTCCCCTCTTCAATTGTTTTAACAATGACCTTTCCTCCATAGTAAGGTCAGAACTGGGGATGTTTGGCACTGATTGCACAATGTTCAGCACCATTTGTATCTCTTCAGATACAAAGCAGCCTATGTCTTTCTGCAGCAAGACCTAGACAACATCCAGGCTTGGGTTGACAAGTGACAGATAACTGTAACATGAGATGTGAGTACACCGACAGCCCAATACTCATGAAACAGAGATTCTTTCTTCAACTGGCATCAGGCTGTCATGCATCAATATTAAGATAAATTAAGCTTAAACAAAAACACAGTATATACCAATGATCTTCCCTTCATCCTAAGGTCAGAACTGGGGCAAAGAAAAGAACTATAGACCAGTAAGCTTAACATCAGTGGTGGGTAATTTACTTGAGAAGATTCTGAGGGATAAGATATATATGCATTTGGAAAGACAGGGTTTGATTAGGAGTTGTCAACATGGCTTTGTGCATGGGATATCATGCCTCACAAATTTGTTAGCGTTCTTTGATGAAGTGACCAGGAAGGTTGACAGGAGCAGGGCAATAAACATAGTCTATATGGATTTCAGTAAGGCCTTCGATAGGGTTCCACATGGTAGGCTGCTCTGGAAGGTTAGATTGCATGGAATCCAGGATGCACTGGCAAAATGGATACACAATTGAATTGATGGTAGGAAGCAGAGGGCAATAGTAGAAGGATGCTTGTAGGACTGGATCCCTGTGACTAGTGGTGTGCCTCGGGGATTGGTGCTGGGCCCATTACTGTTTGTTATCTATATCAATGATTTGGATGAGAACATACAAGGCATGATTGGTAAGTTTGTTGATGACACTAAAATAGACAGTATCGTGGTGAGTGAGGAAGGTTTTCAGGACTTGCAGCAGGACTTTAATCAGCTGAGGAAGTGGGCCAAGAAATCGCAAATGGAGTTTAATATAGTTAAGTGTGAGGTTTTGCATTTTGGAAAGTCAAATCAAGGTAGGAATTTCATGGTGAATGATAGGACCTTAAGGAGTATAGTGGAACAGAGAGACCTTAGAGTTAAGGTGCACAGTTCTCTGAAAGTGGAGTCACAGGAAAACATGGCTGTGCAGAGCGCTTTTGGCACACTGGCCTTCATCAGTCAGATCATTGAATAAGAAGTTGGAGAGTTGTGTTGTAGTTGTACAAGATATTGGTGAGGCCGCACTAGGGGTATTGTGTTCAGTTTTGGTCACCTTGTTATAAGAAGGATGTTATTAAACTGGAAAGAATGCTGAAGAAATTTACAAGGATGTTGCCTGGACTCAATGGTCTGAGGTATAGGGAGAGGTTGGACAAACTAGGATCTTTTTCTTTAGAGCGTGGGAGACTGAGAGGGATTTTGTAGAGGTGTATAAGATCATGAGAGGCATGGATAGGGTGAATGCACTCAGTCTTTTTCTCAGTGTTGAGGAATTGAGGACTAGAAAGCATTAGCTTAAGGATAAAGGGGAAAGAATAAAAGGGAACCTGAGGGGAAACTTTGGTACAGAGAGGGTGGTACGCATATGGAATGAACTGCCAGCGCAAGTGGTTGAGGCAGGTACATTAGCAACATTTAAAAGACATATGGACAAATACATAAATAGGAATGGTTTAGAAGAATATATGCCAAGTGCAGGGAAATGGGGCTAGTGTGGATGAACACTTTGGTTAGCATAGACCTGTCTCTGTGCTGTAGGACTCTATGACATGAAATCAAGCTGTAGTATACGCCTGGTTGAGGAAATCCTTTGGCTTATCTGACTTTTACTCCAGAGTGGTTCAGCTGCCTTGCTCAGTACCCTCTCACACCATCACCATGGTTATTAGAAGCCCTGACACAACTTTTTCAGCTACCCTGCTCAGTGACCTCCCTCAGCATCGCCATCTACTACTGGAGCTTCCATTACATCCTTCTCTTTTTAAGACTGACTGTCCCAGCAATTACACAAAACACACAATGAGTGTTTGCTAGCTATTTTCATGATTAGCAGGTAGAATTGTGCCATGACAGCGAGAATGTTCAGGTAAACTTTGGTGGCAGCAGCCTGCTTTTGTATCACCAATGTTTGAAATGGTAAAGGTTGAAGTGATATCTAGCATTTGCTTGGCAATATTTTCTCACTTTATTTCTAAGGGATCCAGGCTCTTTGGAGATCAACACCACTGAAGCCATATGATCAGTGGCACTTGATGGTTCAATTCCCAACCTGCCAACAGGTCACCCCATGCCATTTTCCGAGTGGAATTAGGCTTCCTCACAGCCCATGGATTCACAACTCATTCCAAAATTTCTCATCATTATCCAGCTAGACCTCAATTGAGCCCATTACGCATTGTCATCTCAGATTTGTTGGTGATGCTGAGCGAGCTGCTTGCCTCCATATTATCCCCCAGATTTCTGGCCTTTGGCAACTCCTCTCTGTGAACAATTTGCTGAGGTTGCCCTCCAACTACCAGTTCAAAAACCTTAGTGTGGCTAGATGTGTCCAACCAGTCAATACGTCTGTGGGATCCAGGGCTCCACACATCATGTAGCTCATATCAAACCCTGATATTTCTGATTTTCATGAAATATCTTTTCACCCATGAAAGATAATTCCCAAAAGCTATCCAGTTGTTCAATGTTGTTCTTCTCAGTTTTCTTAGATACCATCTTGAATAGTTGGCTTAGCCTCATGTGATGCTCCATTATCCAGTGATTGAACTGAGCCAACTCAAGGAACTGATCCAGAGGAAAGACTGTGGGTGAGTGTAGGGTGCTATTAAAAACATAAACCAGCTCCATAAAGTACTCAGGCCACTTTTGTTTACTCTCAGGAGGCAAGGTATACAGGGTTATCCAGCATACAGTCGAATTGCTTGCACACACCATTACCCTCTGGATGATAGAGGCTGCTGTGACTCTTGGTAATCTCATGAACCCTGCAAAGCTCCTGTAGGATTTTATTCTTGAAGTTATGTCCCTGATCACTCTGAAACTGACATGGAACACACTAACACTCTGGCTATAGTTCAAGCCTTTTGGTCATGGATGGGAATGGCCTTCCTGAACTTGGTAGAGACATCTGTGGACATGAGAATATATCCACAGCTCAGTCTGTTACCACTAGGGTCAAGGACCTCCTAAGGCCTTTTGGTGACCAAGGACCCTATGCAGGGATGAAGACACTTCCCTGCTTTGGGTGAATTGTACCTCTCACAATTTTGAGGGTATTCTTCACATTAGCATCAATCCTGGGCCAGAAACATCATTCTCTGGTTAGGACAGTCAACCTCTCTGTCTCTTGGCATCCTGCTTCATCAGGAGCTGCTGCCAACACTTGACAACTGTGGCTATCGGGAAGGCTTGATTTGTTTCACCCTGCCCCCACACCCCCCACCCCCGCCATTGTAAACCACTCAATAAGAAACCAGACAGGCAAGTTATGAGCTGGATACTAACGAAGAGGTATTGATAGGTTAAGTAAATGAGCAAAATGGAGTATAACATGGGAAAATATGAAGTTGTTCATTTTAGAAGGGAGAACAAAAGAAGACATCAGGATGAGTATAGGAATAGGAAGGGTTTAGAAGGATATGGGCCAATCCCAGGACTTTACCATTAGGTCTGTAAGTACTGCACTGATTTGCCTTTCCAAAATGTAGCACCTCACATTTATCTAAATTAAACTCCATCTGCCACTCCTCAGCCCATTGGTCCATCTGATCAAGATCCCATTGTACTCTGAGGTAACTTTCTTCGCTACCCACTACACCTCCAATTTTGGTGTCATCTGCAAACTTACTAACTATACAGTGAGTAGCAAGTGGTTTAGAGGAGATCTAAGAGAAAACAATTTCACCCAGAGAGTGGTAGAAACATGGAATGTGCTACCTGAAAGGATGCTGGAGACAGATACTCTCACAACCATTAAGAAACATCTGGATGGTTATGGGGTACAATAGGCTATGGACCAAATGCAGGTAAATGGGTTTAGTGTAGTTTACTGTTTGGTGGTCAGCAAAGACATAGTGGGCCAAAGGTCCTATTTCTATGCTGTATAACTCTATGACTCCATCTGAAATGGCTTAGCAGTTGCAATTTAAGATTATCACCTTCTTCTTACTTAGGTGGATTCTATAGTATGTAAATTCAGCCCTATACCTCCATGTCAGATTTTCTATTTCAAACAAACCTCCTCCCAATCATTTTCATATAACTCAATCAGCGCATCATTTTCTTCCATTCTCCCTTATTGATTTATCTTAATTGCCCATGAACACATCTGTCTAGTTACTGCAGATACTAGTCACCATGCCTTCCCCAATCTAACCATCATCAAGGTGATGTGATTTCTGCTGAATTCCCTGGAAGATTCATAGTCCCTCTGAAATTTCTCCTTCCTTGAGATTATCGCTGTCTTCTTCTTATGTTATTCATAACTTTCCTAAGTGAAACCACAATGTCAAAACTTTTACTAACTTCTAAAAAGCTTTTACTAATTTCTCTTATAAATTGTAAAATTGGGAATCATGAACACTCCTAACCATCGCAGGAGTGACGCAGAGTATGGACCATTTGAGAAGAAATTGCTTGCTGAAGGGTTTTAATTGAAGTAATTGGGATTAGCTCAATACATATAAAACGTGCATAACATGTAAAGGGATGGGAAATAAATCTTTGTGCTGTACCTTTTTTGTAATTTATAACTTAAATGACCCTTGAAGCAAATCAGAAAAATACATTGATGGTTAGTTTGTCCTGATCAATAAAACAAAATTACGTTTATAGATGACTCTGCATTACCACATAAAGCTTTAATTTATTTGTACCATTTATTTTGATTGAATTATCCATTCATGTGATTAATCAGCTAAATTCTACAACAGCAAACAGGGGCAAGTTATAGTTAATTTAAAAATTGTATTGGCATTTCAAAAAAAAACAATATTCCTGCTTCAGTATGTAAGGAGGTAATCAGATGGAACAGATGGAATTTTTGATTTTTTTTCTATTTAAGCTTGAGCATTTATTATCAGTTCTCATGGGCTATGGGTTATATGGATCACTGAATCAATATGTTCCTTATCAACATTATCTGGAGTATAATAGAGAAGTACTTCAATGTCATTGAGAAATACAGGGTGACCACAATGAGTGATGCACTGGTCTTCAGTAACTAGTGACATAGCTTTTAATGAAATTTCAGAATAAAATTGGTTTTGGGACAACCAGGGGGGAAGAGTGTATTTTAGATGACAAGATAAATAAAAATTGTGTTGGCGTGCCCTATTGAGATGCAGAAAATACTGTCAACCATGATAGTTTAATGTAAAGTGCCACAGCAAAGCACAGCAGGTTCTTCTTACATCAGATATGTTTTACTTCTCTATACAAATACACACATGGGACTGGATTTGCCACAATTTCTCAAGGTTATGATATTTCATAAAACCTAAAATTTTACATGTTTTTCTTTCTCCAGCTGCAAACTGGCTGCTCCTAAAACCAGTCTTGCAGCAAATTAAAATAAGAAAAACATTCCAAAATTAGATGGTGTCACTTAATGAAATGTGAAATCTATTGTCTCACATGCATTTTTATTCGTGACCCTGAAAGATATGTTTTACTGGCAAGAGTTGTCATTCAAATCACTCTAAACTGGCAGCATTTATAATTGGGCGGCACGGTGGCACAGTGGTTAGCACTGCTACCTCACAGCGCCAGAGACCTGGGTTCAATTCCCGCCTCAGGCGACTGACTGTGTGGAGTTTGCACGTTCTCCCCGTGTCTGCGTGGGTTTCCTCCGGGTGCTCTGGTTTCCTCCCACAATCCAAAGATGTGCAGGTCAGGTGAATTGGCCATGCTAAATTGCCCGTAGTGTTAGGTAATGGGTAAAATGTATGGGTGGGTTGCGCTTCGGCAGGTCGGTGTGGACTTGTTGGGCCGAAGGGCCTGTTTCCACACTGTAATCTAATCTAATCTAATTATGCATATGCAGGTCAATTATGCATTGGAATCATAAATTGGTGACTTCTTGTTCCATTTTTTGCTAAGCATCCCAGGTCTTGTGGCAGATTGGTAATCTCTTTTCCTGTGGCCTAAAAGCTCTGGATTCAAGTTGCACACTCAGGCTGCTTGGAATTGTCATGGTCCAGTTCAACTGATTAATAATTAGCTGGGAAATCCTTCCACTACTACTTCACTTTTCTATGATACAGCAGACCTATTCATGAGCATTGGGAGTGAGGCAGGAATCCATCTCTTTGATGATAGATGATGAACAACTCCATCCATACAAGATGAGAAAGTCAGATACTGCTCAACAGGTGGCTAAGCAAAGAAATAAACATTTTCTGTTGAGCAATCACTCTAAACTGGCAGCATTTATAATTGGGTGGCACGGTGGCACAGTGATTTGCACTGCTGCCTCACAGCGCCAGAGACCCGGGTTCAATTCCCGCCTCAGGCGACTGACTGTGTGGAGTTTGCACGTTCTCCCCGTGTCTGCGTTGGTTTCCTACGGGTGCTCTGGTTTCCTCCCACAATCCAAAGATGTGCAGGTCAGGTGAATTGGCCATGCTAAATTGCCCGTAGTGTTAGGTGATGGGTAAAATGTAGGGGTATGGGTGGGTTGCGCTTCGGCAGGTCGGTGTGGACTTGTTGGGCCGAAGGGCCTGTTTCCACACTGTAATCTAATCTAACCTAATTATGCATATGCAGGTCAATTATGCATTGGAATCATAAATTGGTGACTTCTTGTTCCATTTTTTGCTAAGCATCCCAGGTCTTGTGGCAGATTGGTAATCTCTTTTCCTGTGGCCTAAAAGCTCTGGATTCAAGTTGCACACTCAGGCTGCTTGGAATTGTCATGGTCCAGTTCAACTGATTAATAATTAGCTGGGAAATCCTTCCACTACTACTTCACTTTTCTATGATACAGCAGACCTATTTATGAGCATTGGGAGTGAGGCAGGAATCCATCTCTTTGATGATAGATGATGAACAACTCCATCCATACAAGATGAGAAAGTCAGATACTGCTCAACAGGTGGCTAAGCAAAGAAATAAACATTTTCTGTTGAGCTGTGGCATGTCCAAACAAATTTATTGCAAAATTACATGCTTTACCTCTTGTGGCTCTTGGTGTAAACAAAATCTCAAGTACATTCACTGGTTTAAAATCCAGTTTCTGGTTGAAAATGTCTATTGCTGGAGTCCAGCATGCAAATGAAAAGGAACAAAGCTTTGAAAACAGGATTGCTCTGATCATTGTGCATTGCTGGAATATAGAAAGAAAATACTGCAGATGCTGGAGACTTGAAATGATGAAAAGAAAGTAAGGAGAAATTGAGCAAGTCTGGCAGCATCTTTGGAGAGAGTTGCCATGTGAGAAACAAAGCTCACTCACTTCAATAATTTCAGTCCGAGACAAGATCTGAATCAGTAGTGTCATTTATTTCACTCTTGCAAGAGGGTATGGTGGCCACTGTCCACAAGGCAGGGACACACACACACTGAATTCAACGAGTACACAGTATTTATGTAATTCGTTCCTATTCCATCCTTCCATTGCTCCTCCCCTGTTTACATCTCCCACTTCTCTAAGACCGGCGCCCATTACTCTTGCCTTATCCGGCCTTGTCTGTGACAAAATGCTTAATTCTGGCCTCACAAGGCTGTTTGACAACATCCTGCTGTGGTCCATTGTTAGTTTTATCCTCCTTCACTACCATCTGTTTCCCTCACTTGATATAACCTTATGACCTCATGACTTCTTGATTGTGGTTTGTTCTTGTTTTTGCAGAAGCAGAAAATAGATGCTTATAACTACTGTTTGTACAGGCATATCTAGCTTAACCCCCTCTCCTCACAGCACCTTATCTATTTGTCTGTAACATCTACCATTGTTTGCAGACACATTTTGTTCTTGTATGCACATTTTAGCTAATACAAAAACAATTATGTATCTCCTTCACATCGTTTTCATTCTTGTTGACTCAGCTCTTGGCTGAAACAATTGTACACTGGTGTGAGTTCATTTACCTTGCATAAGTAATTATGATTGCAGAAGTAACACTACTTTAACTATACCCCACAGCCAGGTCTATTGAGTTTCTCCAGCACACACTGTTGTTGTTCCTAGACCAATGCAGCTCTTTCCACTTCACCAGACTTTCTATTCTCTCTCTGATATTCCGCTTTGTCCACATGCACCTTCTTTGAGTTGCTTCCGTATTTGTTTCGTCATTTGTCCAGGACCTCAAATATTTATGTTAGTATTCTCTGTATCCTATCACAGGCCTATTACTTTTCCCTACTCCCCTCACCCCTTTCCCTTGTGTAAACAGCTCCCAATTATGATGAAAGTTTATCAGTCTGGAAAATGAGGTCTGCTACTTTCTTGTCAGATGTTGCACATTTTTCTGGTTTTATTTCTTATCGCTGTGTGTTTGTGGAAAACCAGAAGAGAGTGTCAAAATTCATGAATGAATGCATCCAGACTGTGACCGACACAGGCAAAGATTTAATAAGAGATAGTCGAACAATAGAGACCAAGTTAATGATACACAATTGAAGCCTGCACCATTTTTAAAAGTTAATAAGGCTCAGATTAAATATTGAGGACCTAGTATCCTGCACTTGTCCTTGTTCCCTCCATTAAGTGTTCACATTTCTCTCTGTTATCAGGCATAAGCTGTCTCCTGGGAGAAGCAGTTAAAGGTCTCAGCCAGGCAGGAGCCAGCAGTAATCCCTGGCTGGAGCCAAAAATTGCAACTAGACTGCTGTGTGAATGTACTCTGTGTCACTGCTCTTTAAAAGTGGTTTTCACAGTTACGATTGCTTCCTATTGTATAGCAACGTTTCCAACTGTCCCAGATATGGGAAAGACAGTATTACACTGATTTGAATAGTTCAATGCCAGGGCTGTGTTACCACTTAACTTTGGGTGGCCTCACCAAATGGAATCTTATTACATGAATTTTATTTTTCCAAGATTCTGTCATCTTGTCCACTTCCAGTCAAAGTGGAAGCCCATGAATGAATGACATAGGGCCATGTGTTTTGTATGTGAGGTTATGAAAGATCTACATTTTTGTGAATGAACAACAACAGGCTTTATTGCACATAATTATTTACAGAAGATGGTAAAAAGAAATATCTTACTTGGAGCCTTACAGAGCCAGACTCCCGGTCCATGTGATCTGATGTCACAATGATATAGTTCCTTTCTCACGTACTCAGTAGCTATACTTAGAATAAAGGTTTAATATTCCCTTTACTCTGCACTTGCTGCCCAAGTTCTATTATGGTGCTCTATTTTATCATTAACATTTTACATTTCTACTCCACTTTCTCCTCCACTTTTACGCCTCCCCCCACCACCCCACCAACCCATCCTCTCATATCTCTTTTAAATGAGAAGCTAATTTCCAAAAGCATTCTCTGTCCCTTTAGCGAATGGATGGGTTGAATGTGATCTCATTGGTTCCTTGGAAGTATAGTGGAGTGTTGGAGTGTGATGACAGTTAGTTTTTGGGCTGCAACATTCATAGAGACTTGAATGTAGCAGCAGCAGCAACAGCCAATTAAGAAAAAACTAACTGACAGAAGATTCCTAGACTCAAACCATGGATCGTAATCCACAGGACAAAGTGAGGACTGCAGATGCTGGAGATCAGAGTCCAAGAGTGTGTTGCTGGTAAAGCACAGCCGGTCAGGAACTACTCCCTTTGACTCATAATCCACAGATCAGCTATGGACCTATTGAAAATTGAATAGTTTTTTTTGTTTCCAAAAGCACATGAAAACAAAAAAAAAACTGACTTGAGAGTGTAAATTCTGAGCACAATGTAATTCAATGACTGTCTGAAAGGTGCATGTGAATTATTGCCTGCCTTGAGGGAGACCCTGGAATGTTCTAGTTGATAGATGTGAAGGAAACTTCAAAGAGAGACATCAAAAGCAGAAGTACAAGGTAATCCAATTACCTGTGGGTTATTTTCCATATTGGGGAGATGAATCAAAAAATATATTTCTGTTTGTATATTCCATAAATATAAAACACAGGAGTTATAAAACAATTGCAACCCCCTGTTAAAGGCCTGAAATATTAGTATGTAGGCTAGAATGAAGCAAAGGCCACAGCTTTGGGATCGCATTAAACAGCGCTGTACTTTTGGTTAAAAAGAAAAGATATTGTCTCGCTCCGAATTCAATTAGCCAATCACTGTTGAAAGGAAACAGGACAAAAGATTCTCAGCTAACCTGCAAAGCCAAGAATCTCAAAATTTACTGTTTAACAATCAACAGCAATGCTTATGTTAGCATCCATTATAATGGCCAAAATGTTCTGTAATTTAATCTTAATGAACAGTGCAAGAACTGAACTATATATTTTAATATCTTTTTGGATTGACTCCTCATTCATAATCTGTGTATATCATGCATTGTATTATGATTTCTGCAATTATGTATGATTTTCATAATGAATAAGTATGATTATATTACATAAGGACTCTTAACCAATTTTTATAGATGTGCCAAAGAAAGCATCCTATCTGGATGCAAACACGGCCTGGTATGGTAGCTGCTCTTCCCAAGACAGCAGGAAACTAGAGACCAGTGAACACAGCCCAGTTCATCACGCAAGCCAGCCTTCCACCAATACTGTCTATACTTCCCACCTCAGGAACACAAGAAACATAACCAACAGTTATACTGTCTTGCACCCTTTTCCATCGGGCAGAATATAAAGAAGTTTGAATACCCATACAAATAGTTTCCTCCCTGTTACTGTATTTCTGTGGCAGATTCTGTGCAATAGTCCTCAAATGAGATTGTTGGATTATCAGGGATAGTGTCACCTGATTCCAAAGATATGGGATGATCCAAAATAAATAGATGATCTACGCATTGGTTTCCGTCTCTGTAACTATATGCTGAGAGAATAAGCCACTGTATAGAATATCCTCAGGTGGCTGGTCACCACTTTCTTTGATGCCTTGTTTTCACACCAATTTCAGTTCCTGTTTTGAAAGAAATGAAAGGATTACCTATTTCACTTGCAACATTAGATTAGTGTCTGCCAGCTGAAGGATGTGACAAGATGGAGGCTGGAAGAACACAGCAAGCCAGACAGCATCAGGAGGTGGAGAAGTCGATATTTCAGATGTGGGTGGGGAGCTGCTGATGAATGGGAGGGGTGCAGGATGGCGAGGTAGGGATAGGTGAACACAAGTAGAGGGTACGACCTGGTTGGTCGATGGGAGGAATGAATCCAGTTGGTGGCTAGAAGGAAGGGTCGATGCAAAGAGCTTGAGGACTGAACAGATCACGGAGCGGTGACAGTGAGAAAGGGACCCAGTGAATGCATGTCCGAGGGAGGCAGATAACTTCTTCAAAGTGGCTATCTTTTGAAGAGACTTCACAGTGGTACAAACTTGGTTCGAGACAAAAAATCTGCAGGTCCTGAAGAAGGGTTACACCCAAAACGTTGGACTTCTCCACCTCCTGATGCTGCCTGGCTTGCTGTGTTCTTCCAGCCTCCTGCTTGCCAACCTAGGACCACAGCATCTGCAGTTTTTGTCTCTGAAGAATGTGACTAGGTGGGCAACCAGCTGCAATTAGTGAAGAATTGTAACAGGTAGAGATCACATCCAGGATCTCTGTAATCTGCTTTCTGGCATAGTGAATCTGGCCTTGGGCTCTGATTCTTGTACTTCATAAACACCAAAGTGGCTTCTTAATAAACTTATTCACACCCCTCAAAATCTTATATACTTCTTTCAGAATCCCGTCTCATTCTTTGCTGGTCCAAGGAAAAAGAAACTCAGTCCATCCATTTTATTCCTCAGCTCAGAGAGTTCAACTCAGGCAGCATTTTGATAAATCTACTCTGGATTCTCTCTAGTATAATCACATTCTTCCTAAAATTTGGTGACCAGAATAGTACTCAGTACGCAAATTATGACGTGACAAGTATTTCATATCGTCTCAATATGACCTTCTCGCTGTTATATACAGTATCTCAGCTAAAAAGAACAAGTATTCCAAAAGTCTTCTGAACCACCTTATCAATCTGGTATATTATCTTCAGGGTATCTGTATGCATGCACATGAACATGCCTTTGATCTTCAGTACTTTTATGACCTCACTATTATCAATTATGGAATCCCTTGTCCACAGTCCTCCCCAAATGCATTATCTCACACATTTCCAGGTTGAATTCCATTTGCCACTGCTCTCCCCACCTCACCAGTCCATTAATATCCCCCTGCAGTTTATGGTTCCTCCTCACTATTTACCACCTTTTCATTTTTTGTTACATCCATGAACGTCTTGTGTTTATGTCCAAATCAATAACATACACTACAAACAGCAAAGGCCCCTGCATCAAGCCCTACAGAACTCCACTGAAAATAGACTTTGGTCTCAGAAACGTTCATCTACCATTACCCTCTGTTTCCTGCCTCTTGGCCAATTTTGGATCCAATGTGTTACTTTGCCTTGGATTCCACAGGCTCTTACCTTCTCGCCCAGTCTGCCATAAGAGACCTTATCAAAAGCCTTCCTAAAGCCAATGAAAATCACATCAAAAGCATTACTCTTGTTGAATGCCTCCCACTGCTCTAAAACATATTTATCTGCAAGTAACTGCTCCCAAGCCACGTGGACCAAATCAAATTGCATCTTGATAAAATTAGCCTTGCCCCAGTTCTGAACTTTTATTCTCAGACCATCCTTATCCTGTTGTATAAACATCCTTAATCTAACTGAGTTATGGTCACCATTTTCAAAATATTCCCTGATTGATATGACTTCCAGCTGCCCAGCTCGTTTCTGAATATGAGGTCCAGAACTGTTCAATCCCTTGTTGCGCTTTTGATGTACTCATGAAATAATTTCATCTGAATACAAACTAAGAGTTTTGCTCCCTCCCTATCTTGCATACTAACACAATTCCAGTTTTATTCAAAGTTAAAATCTCCACCTATTTACACCATATTATTAGACTTGGCTAAAATGTAATTAGATATTAGATCCACTATCTCTCCCTGACGGGGTACCTGTAGTACACACCTAACAGCATTGTCTGTTTTATTTCTAACCATAATAACCTTATTTAGTGATCCAGCCAGGATATCATCCTTTCTCACTGCTAGAATTGATTCCTTGAAAAATATTGCCATCTCCTTCCTCTTTTATCCTTCTTTCTTTCTCATCTGAATACTTTATAACCAGGAAGGCTGAATTGCCAATTGTGTCCATTTTTCTCTGTCTCAGTCATAACTGTAATATCATATCCTATGTGCCAGTCTGGGTCCTCAGACTCCTTTAATGAAAATATATTCCATTTAGCCTTGCTGAGCTCATTTCTTTCTTATCTGACATAAGTGAGTCTGAAAGGCAGAGAAAACTTAACAGTGATTTAACTTTTAATTCCATCCCAGCTTTTATCCCCTCTGAACTATTGGTCAGGATCCCAATCCCTTGCTAACCTGGTCAGCATTAGTAAATCTCCCTGCAAGGATGTTAGTCGCTGTTCTGATGTTACCCATCCAATTCATAAACGTCTACCTCCCCCTGAAAAAGGCTTAATGCTTTAACATTCTTCCCTCCTGGGTAATCTCTCAAGCCACATATTCATCTGTTCCATCCTTCTATACCATCCTCACTATTGTCTAGCACAATGAGCAATCTAGAGATTACAGTCATGGAAATCCTGCTCTTCAATTTCTGACCTAACTCTCAAATGTCTGCTTGCAGGACCTCATTTCTCTTCCTTCCCATGTCACTGGTCCCAACATGGACCACAAGCTCTTTTTGTTCAGCCTCGACCTTCAGAATAGACAAAGGAAGGCTACAGCAAACCAGGCAACAGGATTATACCCAAAACGTTCACTTCTCCACCTCCTGATGCTGGCTGGCTTGCTGTGTTCTTCCAGATTCCTGTTTATCTAGTTTGGATTCTAGCATCTGCAGTATTTTTTCTGTCTCCCCCTTCAGAAGGTCCTGCGACTGTTCAGTGACATCTTTGACCCTGACACCTGGGAGACACCATACCATCCCAGAGTCACATCTATGGTCCAGAAGGCTTCACACTCTCCTCATAACAAGTCCCTTACCCCTCCTACCCTTCCACACCTCTTCCTCCCGCCACCAACCACGGGACCATCTACAATGGCTTTGGTTGGTCTTCACAGAAGAACTATCACCCTCACTGTTATTCAAGGCTAGAAAATGGTTTGAGAGTGAAATTCAGATGAGAAATTCCCTCACTACCTGCATGGTCCCTTCCTTCTGTCTGGCAGGCACCTATTTACTCTTTGGCTGCACTTCCTTAAACTCTGGGGTGACCACATTCAGACATGTGCTATCCATGAACCTCATGAACTTATTTTAACCCTAATACCTCTTGCACACGTAGGTATCCAGACTGGCAGGAGCACTTAAGAATTCCCACATACTGCAGGACGGGTAAATCAAAGGACTGAGTTTCCTAGATATACCTTAATGAAGTACAGTATAGAAACTTGTTTTTAATTAGTTTTTATTCTTTCTTTAGTACAAACTAAAAAATCTTACATTGTTTATTCCAGACAAACAACCCAAACCCCATAACTGTATTAAATGGAGAAATTTAGTTTTGATTTTCTAAAATATTTGTTATCAATGTTAAGTTTTCAATCTGTACTTACCGTCTTAAATAAATTTTCAGTCATAAGAGATGAGGGAGCAATATTCATCAATCTCCTACCTGCTCTCCTGTGGCAGCTCTGTCTCTAGCCTCATTACATCAGGGATTTCTGCTCTGTCTCTAATCCTTTTAACCTCTCTACCATCACTCCTGAGTCCCATACAAGTCGGCTACCAATTTGTCTGTTTCTGGGACCTATCATCTCTCACTGCTGTTTTTAATTTTGATTCTGCCACTGTTCAGACTCACACAGGTCTGCCATGGACGGTATTACTATGTACTGTCCTCCCTCAACAGTCCCGCCTTCAAGTTGAGAATACCCTCTATCGTGTTGTGTGGCACTATCACTGTGCTAAATTGGACAGACTTCAAACAGATCCAGCAAATTAAACTGGGTATCCATGAGGCTCTGTGGGCCATCAGCTGCAGTAGAATTGTACTCCAGCTCAAATTGCAACCACATGGCCTGACATATTCCTTGTTAAACCTTACCATCAAGTTAGGGGATCAATGGAGAGAGTAGGAGGCCATTTCAGGAGCATCGGCAGGCATAGCTAAAAATGTGGTGTCAACCTGGTGAAACTACCAAACAGGAATACTTGCATGCCAAACAGCAGAAGCAGCAATTGATAGGCAGAGCTAAGCAATCCCACAAACAGCAGATCAGACCTAAGCTCTGCAGTCCTGCCACATCGAGTTGTGAATGGTGCTGGATAACTTAACACCTCACTCAAGGAGAAGGCTCCACAAATATCCCTGCCTTCAATGATGGAAGAGCCCAGCATATCAGTGCAGCTCCTCAGCATTACAGATACCAGTCTTAGCCAATCTGACTCACTTCACATATATCAAGAAATACTTGGGGATGCTTAATACTGCAAAAAAACTATGACATTGGACTAGAGTGGACAAAGTTAAAAATCACACAACACCAGATTATAGTCCAACAGGTTTATTTGGAAGCACTAGCGTTTGGAGTCCTGCTACTTCATCACCTGATTTTTAACTATGGGAAGGTGGGTATGGTTGTTGGAGGTCAGTCAGCTCAAGTTCAGGACATCTCTGCAGAAGTTCCTTTGGATAATGTCCTGGGCCCAACCATCTTCAGCTACTTCATCAATGACCTTGCCTCCATCATAAGGTCAGAAATGGGGATCATCGCCGATGGTTGTACAATGATCAGCATCATTCCTGAAGCAGTCCATGTTCAAATGTAAAAAGATCTGGAGAATATCCAGACTTGGGCTAACAAATAACAAGTAATATTCACAGCACACAAATACCAGGCAATTACCAATAAAAGACAATGTAACCACTGCCCCTTGACATTCAACAGCGTTTACATCACCGAGTCCCTCACTACCAATATCCTTGGGGTTACCACTGACCAGAAACTCAGCTGGACTTGCCACATAAATGCAGTGGTTTCAAAAACAGGTCAGAGACTAGGAACACTGCAGTGATTTACTCACCTTCTGACTCCCCACAGCTTGTCAACTATCTACAAGGCATAAATCAGGAATATGCTGGAATCCTCCCCACTTGCCTGGATGAATGCAGCTCCAACACTTGACACCATCCAGGACAAAACAACCCATTTGATTGGTATCACATGCACAAACATCCACTTCCTACACTCGCAATGCTTAATAACAGCAGCGTGTACCACCTACAGGATGCACTGCAAAAATTCACCAAAAGCACCTTCCAAACCTATTACTGACTGAGCTGGTCAGGTGTGAAAGGACATCACTTCTGGACAGAATCTGTGACAGGTGGTAAGAAAACCAACAAGAGGGAAAAATATACTTGACCTAATTCTGACCAATCTGCCAGCTGCAGATGCATCTGTCCATGACAGTACCAGTAAGAGTGACTAGCACCCAGTGCTTGTGGAGACAAAGTCCCACCTTCACATTGAGAATACCCTCAATCATGTTGTGTGGTACTATCACCGTGTTAAATGGGACAGACATCAAACAGATCTAGCAACTCAAGACTGGGCATTTGTGAGGCGCTGTGGGCATCAATAGCAGCAGAATTATGCCCCAGCACAATCTGCAATCTCATGGCCAGGCATATTCTCTGCTAAACCATTATATCAAGCCACAGGATTAACCCTGTTTCAATGGAGAGAGCAGAAGGGAAATGCCAGGACCTGTACCAGGCATACCTAAAATGAGGTGTCAACCTGGTGAAGCTACCAAATATGAATACTTGCAGGCCGAGCAGCATAATCAGCAAGAGATAGACAGAGCTAAGCAATCCCACAAACAGTGGATCAGACCTAAGTTCTGCAATCCTGTCTAATTCAATAGTGAATGGTGCCAGACAGTTAAATAACTCGCTGATGGAAGAGGTTTCCTCAACTATGAAAGAGTTCCAACACATTATTGCAAAAGGTAAAGTTGAAGTATTCACAGCAATTGTCGGCCAGAAGATATTATCAAGCTGGAGAGAGTTCAGAAGAGATTTACCAAGATATTGCCAGCAATGGAGGGTTTGAGTTATTGGAGATAAGCTGGGACTTCTTTACACTGGGGTGTAGGAGGTTGAGGTGTGACAGCATAGAGATTTATAAAGTCATAAATGCTGTAGATAAGGTGAATGGCTTTTCCCTAGGGTGGTGGATTTCAAGACTTGGGGGCACATTTTTAAGGTAAGAGAAGAAAGATTTAATAACGACATGAGGCTTTTTTTTACACAAAGAATTGTGTAAAATGGTGAATGTGGGAACAGTTACAATGTTTTAAAGACATTTAGATATTTACACAAATAAGAAATGGTTGGAGGGATGTGGGCCAAGTGCAGGCAGGTGGGACTAGTCTAGTTTGGGATTGTGGTCGGCATAGACTGGTTGCACCAAAGGTCTGTTTCAGTGCTGTAAAACTCTATGACTCTAAGTATTAAGTGGATGATCCATCTCAGCCTCCTCCAGTGGTCTTAGCATTACAGATACCTGTCTTCAGCCAGCTTGATTCACTCCACATAATATCAAGAAACAGTTAGAGGTACTGGATACTGCAAAGTCTATGTGCCCTGACAAAAATCTGGCAATAGTACTGAAGACTTTTCTCCAGAACTTGCCGTTCCCATAGCCAAGGGAGTTACAATTCTGGCATGTATCTGACCAAGTGGAAAATTGCCCAGATATGCCCTGTATGTAAAAAGGACAACTTCAACACAGCCAACTACTGTCCCATCAGTCTGCTCTCAATTATCAGTGCAGTGATGGAAGGTGTCATCAACAGTGCTATCAAGCAGCATCTGCTCAGCAATAACCTGAGCAGGTGCTGCTTGATAGCATTGTTGATGACACCCCGGTTTAGGTCCACCAGTGCCACTCAGCTCCTGACCTCATCACAGCCTTGGTTCAAACAAGGACAAAAGAGCTGAACACCAGAGGTGTGGTGAGAGTGACACCTCTTGACATCAATGCTGCCTTCGATCAAGTGTGGAATCAGGATCCCTAGTTAAACTAGTATCAATAGGTACCAGGGGGCAAACTCTCTGCTGGTTGAATTCATAAATGGAACATAGGAAGACAGTCTTGGTTGTTGGAGGTCAGTCATCCCAGCTTCTAGACATCTCTGCAGGAGTTCCTCAGGATTGTGTCCTAGGCCAGACCATCTTCAGCTGTTTCATCAATGAACTTCCTTCCATCGTAATATTCCCACTTGCCTGGATGGGTGCAGCTCCAACAACACTCAACAAGTTTAGCACCATTCAGGACAAAGCAGTCCACTCCATTGGCATCATGTGCACATACATCCACTCCCTCCACCACAGATGTTCCGGAACAGCAGTGTTTACTATCTACAGGATGCACTGCAGAAATTCACCAAATTTTCTCAGGTAGCATCTTCCAAACCCACAGCCACTTTCATGTAGAAGAACAAGAGCAGCAAATACTATGCAACACCACCACCTCTAAGTCAACCTACAAGCCACTCACTATCCTGACTTAAAAATATATCACCGTTCCTGCACTGTTGCTGGATAAAAATCTGGTTACTCACTCCCTGAGGGCATTGCAGGTCAACTCACAGCATGTCGATTGCAACGATTCAAGAAGGCAGCTCACTACTATCTGCTGAAGGGCAACTAGGAACAGGCAATAAATGCTAGCCAGCCAGCGATGCCCACTAAATGAAAGAAACCTCCTCAGTAATGAGGCAAGTTGTACTTCTTTCTTGGTTTGCACTGATGGTAATCAGAGATTCCCTTACATTCCAGCAAGTCTGGAACTCTGCAGCAGTGCGATGCATGAATGTTATCACTGTGTCTGTTTTTAGAGTGATAGAGAGTCATAGAGATGTACAATATGGACCCTTCAGTCTAACTCATCCATGCCGACCAGATAACCTAAATTAAACTAATACCATTTGTCAGCACTTCACCCATATTCCTCGAAATCCTTCCTATTCATGTACTCATCCATATACCTTTTAAATGCTGCAATTGTACCAGCCTCCACCACTTCCTCTAATGATCCTTTTTTTATCTTTCTCCTCTCACCTTAAACCTATGGTCTCTAGTTCTGGACTCCCCCACCCCAGGGAAAAACCTTGTCTATTTACCCAAACCATGCTCCTCATGATTTTATAAACCTCGAGAAGCTCACCCCTGAGCCTCTAATGTTCCATGAAAAATAGCCCCAGCCTATTCAGCCTCTCCCTTTAGATCAAACCCTCCAATCCTGCCAACATCTTTATAAATCTTTTCTGAACCCTTTCAAGTTTCGCAAAATCCTTCCAATAGGAGGGAGACCAGAATTGCACACAATATTTCAAAAGTGCCCTGTACAGCCGCAGCATGACCTCCCAACTCCAATGTTCAATATTCTGACCAATAAATGAAAGCATTCCAAACATCTTCTTCACTTTCCTATCTATCTGTGACCCCACTTTCAAAGAACAATGAACCTTCACTCCAAGGTCTCTTTGTTCAGCAACACTCCGCAGGACCTTACCATTAAATGTATATGTCCTGCCCTGATTTGCCTTTCCAAAATGTAGCACCTCACATTTATCTAAATTTTTACTTAAGAAGTCTGATTTCCAAATTCCTGCAAAGTGGGTCGAGGCTACTAAAGGTTTAATAAAACACAACTTGGCTTGATGAGTCATTTACTAATAAGGTCAAATAGTCAAAATAAATTGCTTTAGGAAATGAAGGTGAAGTCATTAATTTCAGTTTCCACGCGACAACTTTAATGTCTGTCAGAGGTTTCAGAATTACTTAAGGGATCCTGGGAATAATCAGGGAATAATACACAATCTGATCTGTTTAGCTTTTGTCTTCTTCATTTCATACAGAAGCTGCGATGCCAATCAGCCACCTGAGGTTAGAGAATGGGAATATATAGACTGTTAATTTACATCAGATCCACATACCCTCCCGAACTATGAAAGCCTTGGTGGTGAACTCTTGATTACAATAAATGTTGTTTCTGAATCACGTCATGGTGTTAGATTTTCTTTCTAAGAGCTAAGAGTACCTTTATAGTTGGGCAACGTGAACATAGATAGCCTGACAGTTGAATGTTCCAGAGGCTTGATTGAAATTGCAAAAGGAATCTAAGTTTTGAGTTTAAAAATTGGCGTTGTCTTTCCTCATTCAGGTACAATTACCCACTTAAGCAGGTCTGCTCAAAATCTGGAACTTAAAAGTGTCCAAATTTACACAGACATATAACGCAGCCACAAGACTGACCCATTCAGGCACGATTCGGAGATGCCGGTGTTGGACTGGGGTGTACAAAGTTAAAAATCACACAACATCAGGTTATAGTCCAACAGGTTTAATTGGAAGCACACTAGCTTTCGGAGCGACGCTCCTTCATCAGGTGATCACCTGATGAAGGAGCATCGCTCCGAAAGCTAGTGTGCTTCCAGTTAAACCTGTTGGACTATAACCTGGTGTTGTGTGATTTTTAACTCCATTCAGGCATGTGTTAGAAATGATTAGATTAGAATCTCTACAGTATGGAAACAGGTCCTTCAGCCCAACAAGTCCACAGCGACCCTCTGAAGAGTAACCCACCCAGACCTATTCCCCTACATTTCTCTCTGACTAATTCATCTCACACTATGGGCAATTTAACATGGCTAATTCACCTAACCTGCACATCTTTGGACTATGGGAGGAAACCCACACAGACATGGGGAGAAATATGCAAACTCCACACAGACAGTCACCTGAGGCTGGTATCAAACCTGGCTCCCTGGTGCTGTGAGGCTGCAGTACTAACCATTGAGTCACCATGCCGCCCAGAGAGCAAATAACTTAAATGAAAGCAGCCCATAAACAACCACTTTTAAAATTACACTTCAAGAGTGCTTCACTGTCTCTAAAGTGCTTTGAGTTTGCAAAGTGTGGTGTTGGAAAAAGTACAGCAGGTTAGGCAGCATCCTAGGAGCAGGAGAGAGTTGGTGTTTTGGACATAAGCTCTTCATCAGGAATTTGGATGGGGAAGGGGGCTGGGAGATAAATGGGGGTTGAGGGGGTGGGGCTGGGGAAAAATAGGTGGGGTAACAATAGGTGGATGCAGGTAGGAAGTGATTGTGCTAGGTTGGTGAGGAGCGTGGAACAGATAGGTGGGAAGGAAGATGGAGAGGTAGGACAGATTAAGGGCGCTACCGGGCTGGATCTGGGAAAAGGAGGGGGGAGGGGAGATTTGGAAACTGGTGAGGTCGATATTGCTCTGAGTGTGGAGCTGAGGATCAGTAAGGAGAACAATTTCTGGAGGCTTTGAATTTGCCGTAGGTAGCAGTTGTCCCGGTCAGGTCCAAATTGTGATGGTCTGTGTGTAGTCCGGAGTCCATGGGGGATAAGTACCTCATGTAGGCAGGTGCTGAGGAACGTGATGTGGCTGTATTAGCAGGTTTGCTTCAGGACATGGTTGATGAGCTTCAGGGCAGAGGAGATGATCTGGGGGCTGCAGTAATTTGGACCTGACCTGGTAACTGTTATATCCAAAGCCTCCAGAAACAGTTCTCCCTATGGATTCTCAGCTCCACGCTTGCAGCAACATTGACCTCACCAGTTTCCAAATCTCCTCTCCTCACCTCATCCCAGATCCAACCTTCCAACTTGGCTCCGCCTGGAATCCAGGGAATTTTTGTAAATTACCACTAATGCATCTACTTTAACTTCCGCCATTTCTTTCAGCACCCTGGAATGCATTCATCAGGACCAGGGGACTTACCTATCCTTAAACCCTCAAGTTTGCTCAAGACTACCCCTTTAGTGATAACAATTAAATTGAGGTCCTCACCTCCCATCGTATCTTTAACATCATTCTTTGGCATGTTAGACACATTTTCCACTCTGAAGACTGATACAAAATAGTTATTCCAAGCCTCCGCCGTTTTAGCATTATCCAATGTCACTTCCTCTTTCTCATCCTGCAAGGAACTTTAGCCACTGTTATCTTTTTAATGTATTTACAAAAACGTTTCCTACTTGTTTTTATATTCTGAGCTAGTTCTCATTCATATTCTATTTTTCTTTATTGCTTGCTTCATGGTTTGTTTAGTTGCCTTTTAAACATTTTCTAAACTTCCTCTTTCCCACTACTGTTGGCTACTTTGTAAGTCTAAGCTTTTAATTGGATGTCTTCTTTTATTTCCTTGCCTATCCAAGGCTGCCTTTTCTTTCCCTTGCTATCCTTGTTTTTGACCGGAAAGTACTTTCCTTGAGCACTGTGAAAAATCTCTTTGAAAATCCTCCACTGTTCCCCAATTGTTCCACCATATAACTTGTGTTCCCAGTCTAATTTAGCCAACTCCTTCCTCAATCCATTATAGTCTCCCTTGTTTCAGCATAACACCCTGGTTTTTGATGATACTATTTCACCCTTGTTTTGTATCCAAAATTCGATCATATTGTGATCACTCTTTCTAACAGGATACTTAACGACGAGATCGTTAATTTTACCTGTCTCATTACACAGGACCAGATTTAAGATTGCACACTCCCTTGTAAGTTCAGTAACAATGCTGTTCAAGAATATTATCATGGACGAGTTTTATGAACTCCTCTTCAAGACTGCCTCTACAGATATGATTCGGCCAATCAATGTGCGTGTTAAAGTCCCCAATGACTGTTGCCATTCCATTCTTACATACGTCAGATATTTCTTGATTGATGACTTGTGCCACTGTAGCATTATTTTTGGGTCGTCTATAGACTACTCCCACCAGTGACTTCTTCCACTTACTATTCCTAGTCTCCACCCAGATGGATTCAACATTTTGCTCCTTAAATCCTATATTGTCTGTCCCTATCACCCTAATCTAATCCTCATTTAAGAGCGTGAAACCACCTCTCTTACCTTCCTGCCTACCCTTCCTAATTACCTGATCCCCTTGGATATTTAATTCCCAGTCATCACCACCCTGCAACCACATTTCAGTAATTGCAACTAAATCATACCCCTTTGTACTGATTTGCACAACAAGTCCATCAACTTTGTTTTGAATACTACGGGCATTCAGATAAAGTGCCCTTATACTCCTTGTCCCTTTAATATCAAGCAATCTCCCAGTATTTTGCATATGGTTCTGTCACCAATTTTACTTTATTCCTTTCTAACTTTTGCTCTGGTCTCTGCATTGCTTCGTTCTGCCATTCTGCCTGGACTCCCATCCTCTTATCATTTTAGTCTACCCTTACTTACAGTCTCTCTGCTAGTTTCATCTACCTTTACACCAACTGCTTCACCTTCTGATTTGACACTCTGGTTCCCACCACCCCCTACCAATCTAGTTTAAAGCTTCACCAACAGCTCTGGCAAGCCTGTCTGCAAGGATATTGGTCCTCCTTGATTTCAGGTGTAAACCATCCTTTTGTACAGGTCATACCTTCCCCAGAAGAAACCTGCAAATCTGAAACCCTGTCCCCTACACCAACTCTTCAGCTACGCATTTGTCTGTCATATCTTCTTACTCTTGCCCTCATTAGCATGTGGCGCAGGCAGCAACCCAGCGATTACTACCCTTGAGGTCCTCCTTTTTAACTTCCTTCCTAACGCGCTAAAATCACTGTTCTTGACCTCATCCTTTTTCCTAGCGATGTCATTGAGACCGACATATACCACACCCTCACCCTCCCCTTTAAGAATGCCATAGACTTGATTAGAGACATCCTTGACCCTGGCACCCAGGAGACAACATGCCATCTGGAAGTCTTGTTTTTGTCCAGAGAATCTCCTGTCTGTTCTCCTAATCAATGATTCCCTTATTACTATCGCTCCCCTCTTCTCCCCTATTCCCTTCTGAGCCACAGGCTGCGGTGGCTTTCCCCTGGCAGGTTCTCCCCGTCAACAGTATCCAAAATGGTATACTTGTTATTGAGGGGAATAGTCACAGGGGATCCTGCACTGACTGCCCATTCCCTTTCCCTCTCCTGACAGTCACCCAGCTACCCTTCAACTTGTAGCCTAAGTACAACTACCTTCCTGTAGCTTCTCTCTATCAACCCCTCAAGCCTCCTGAATGATCTGGAGTTCATTCCTGACATGAGTCCCTCTGCGATGTTCAGACCAGTTGTGGTGACTGCAGTGCCATCTCCCAGAATGCCTCTCAGGGAACAGTCGTGATGACTGTGGCAATGTCTCCCAGAATTCCGTTGTGATAATTCTCAGCCACCCTCTGATTCACCCCCATATCCAAGTAGTTGTTAATAATACTGAATATTGCAAACAACGCAAACATTCCCATGTCTGGTCTCATAATCCAGTGAAGATCATTGATGAAGCAGGCCAAGTTGGTTGATACTAGGAAACTGAGGAATACCTGCAGAGGTGTTCTGGTGTGGAAATGACTGGTGGAGAAAGTGAGGTCTGCAGATGCTGGAGATCAAAGTTGAAACTTTATTGCTGGAACAGCACAGCAGGTCAGGCAGCATCCAGGGAACAGGAGATTCGACGTTTCGGGCACAGGCCCTTCTTCAGGAATTACTGAAGAAGGGCCTGTGCCCGAAACGTCGAATCTCCTGTTCCCTGGATGCTGCCTGACCTGCTGTGCTGTTCCAGCAATAAAGTTTCAACTCAAAAATGACTGGTCTCTAACGTTGCATTTGTACCACATTTGACTCCAAGTAGCAGAAAACTTTCCCCTGATTCCCATTGACTTCTATTTTACTAGGGTCACTATTCCCACTAAATTTGCACATGTCAAATGAGATATCAAATTGAGGAGATAGTGAGGACGTCAGATACTGGAGTGTCAGAGACAATTAAGTATGGTGCTGGAAAGGGCCAATCTGCCTTCTGACACAAATATAGAAGTGTAAAAAGTCACAGGACAGCATCAAAAAGAAAATTAAAGGACTTCTACCGAGTATCCAACAAGTATTCATCCCCAACTAAGATTTTAAAAAATTGTCTGGCTCATTAGTACATTGCTGTCTGGGGAAATTCACTGCACAGAAATTGATGTTGTGTTTCTTACAGTTAGTACACTTCAATAAGTACTTTGTTGGGTTTCAAGAGGCTTTGGGCATATTGAGATGGTGAAAGACAATAGATTGTTAATAATTTATATGGATTTACATATATACTGGGTGCCTTCCGTACAGATTAGATGTGTACTGTCATATGGATTTTGCCTGTGAGTCTCCAGAAGAGGATTACCACAGTTTCAATGAGTTGGTGCTGATATAATGTTCACTATGGTGTGGGTTGCTTCAGCGAATACCAAATAATCAAGCTTATTTCAAATTCCCATGAGCTAAAACCGTATGTTGCTACAAATTTACTAGAGTGGTAAATTTTCTCTTGAATCACAGAAAACACAGCCCTATCTTCCTATTTACCTCCTCACCCACCCCCACCAGACCCTCTCCAAAGTATCTACTCTTTTGCTTTCCAATTAAGTAGACAAATACAATTATAATCAAAATTTCATTTACTGTTCTACTTAAAACAGTAAATCATTGCCAGTGCAAAATGATCAGACCACAGCTTTATTACTGAGCTTAACCATGTAGGTGGTCTTGTGGGAATGATTGCAGGAAATTTTGCAGAGCTGTGGTTTTTATTTGGCCGCACATTAAATAGACAAACTGTGCTTTGCCAACTTAATATGGAGCGAGGTAGGGAGAGGGAAGTTTTCACTGAAAATAATCTACATCACTGACACACAATGCTATATACTTATATTGTGTTAACCCTTTGAATACTGTAATGAGTGTGACTATCAAATCTGGGTCAAATCTGGAATTTGCATCCTAATAGCACTAAGGGCTGTCCCTACATCCTAGGCACTGCCTAGGATGTAGGGACAGTTTGAAAAAGCAGCTTACCATTACCTTCTCCAGGGCAACTAAGGACGAGCAATAAATGTGACTGACACCACATTTTTTTTTAATAATATATTTTTATTAAGGTTTGCGAGAAGATTTGTAGCTCGGGTGCTCGTTGTTGTGGTTCTGTTCACCGAGCTGGGAATTTGTGTTGCAAACATTTTGTCCCCTGGCTAGGTGACATCCTCAGTGCTTGGGAGCCTCCTGTGAAGCGCTTCTGTGATCTTTCCTCCGGCATTTGTAGTGGTTTGAATCTGCCGCTTCCGGTTGTCAGTTCCAGCTGTCCATTGCAGTGGTCGGTATATTGGGTCTAGATCGATGTGCTTATTGATTGAATCTGTGGATGAGTGCCATGCCTCTAGGAATTCCCTAGCTGTTCTCTGTTTGGCTTGTCCTATAATAGTAGTGTTGTCCCAGTCGAGTTCATGTTGCTTGTCATCTGCGTGTGTGGCTACTAGGGATAGCTGGTCGTGTATTTTTATTAAGAAAAAATAGATTTTTAAATATTACAACAAATACAAAACAATGCAATTCAAAACAGTACAAAAATAGTACAAACTAAAATTCCCCAACCCACCCTCCTATACGAATGTATAAACATATATAGAGAAGTATAAAATTTAAAAAAAACCTAAACTAGCTATTTAACTAAATAAATAAATGCCTAACAACAAACAAATAAATAGTAATAACTCAGCCCAGCCAAACAGAACACTCATACATTCACAGTTCCTCCTCCCTGGATATTGGACTCATGAAACACAATCGTTACATTTATATAAAAGCCCTTGTTAGTGTGGCAGATAAGTCTGTGTCCAGGTATTTCAAAAAGGTTGCTATGTCTTGTAAAAATTCTCAGTTTTGTGGTGTACCATATTTGTGAGAAAATCCAGGGGAATATGCTCCATAACAATCTTCCGCCAACCCGACAGGCCTGGGGGTTTTTTCTCATATCCAACCTAGCAAGATATTCTTCCTTGCACAGATCGTAAGAATATTGAAAAGTTTTTCCTTATGCGAGTCTGCAGGAAATACAATGGGTAGGCCCAAAAGGAGCGAAATAGGGTCCTTCTCCACCCCTACACCTAAAATCCTCTCCATTGCACCCACCACAGCACTCCAATATGTTTGAAGCCTGTCACAAGACCAAAGACAATGGGTAAGTGTCCCCGTACAGACCTTGCACTTGGGGCATGCTGAAGATACCCCTGGTTTAAATTTTGACAAACGGTCTGGAGCTAAGTGGACCCTGTGAAGAATCTTCAACTGTAAAGCATGGGTCCCATTGCAAATGGATATCTTCCTTGCATTCTCTCAAATATCCTCCCATGCCTCTGAAGAAACTTCAACACCCAGCTCTCTTTCCCACATCTTGCAGAGTTGATCAGACTCATCTGAAGTGGCACCCCCCAATTGGTGATATAGAGTACTGACAGAGAGTGTACTCTTAGCCCTTAGTACCTCTCTTTCTATGTCAGATTTGTAGGGATCAGTCAAAAGTGTGGTCTTTTTATGAATAAAATCCCTAACTTGAAAAAAA
>NC_057731.1:9306219-9367609 GCF_004010195.1 Chiloscyllium plagiosum | reverse complement strand
ATTTCAGTTGCTCCTTGTCATCCAAATGTGTCTTCTGTAACAAAGCAATATCCACCTTCTCCTTTCTAAGACTCAAGAGTACCTTCTTCCTCTTAATTGGTGAGTGACTTCCCTTGATATTCCAGGTACACCATTTAATCAAATCATTAGCCATAATCTTCTGCAATTACATTTAAATTCCAGAGAGAAGGAACCCGAACCACAAATTGCTGAGCCTTAGTGTCGCATGGTCCACCAAATATAAAAACTACATTAACTAAAACCACTACATTTAACAAACATACAAAATTATTAAAAATAAAAAAACAACAAAAACCAGAAAACAAACCAGCATATAAAGTGCCAATAGCGCTGAGTAGGGGAACTCACCCCCTGCCTGGAGGGGGCAACTACCCATCCCGAACTGACCATAAATAGGCATCTAACCATCACAACCACCTTCACTTCTCCCAGCTAGAGCCGCATCGCAAGCACAAGCTAAAAAGAATAAACAGCCCATAGAATATCAATATGAACAAAAAAACATTCTTTTATAAATAAAAGGGGATAAATACCCCACCCATCCTTTGGTATGTTCTAACTTAGAAATTTAAAATGTACATCTTAACCACCACCAGACATAGTTTGAACCAAATTATTATCATTAGAGGAAAAAAGAGGGGAAAAACAAAGTTCCAACTGGATTTCCTCCATTTCTTTTACAGAATGATAAACACATACCCAAGCAACAATATTTATACATACTACAATTGTTTAAATTGGGTTAGTTTGTCCACAAAGTTTCTTGCCTTCTCCAATGTGTCAAAGAGATGCATGGATCCATCTAAGCTGATCCGAAGTACTGCCAGATATCTCAGGGAGTACTGAATCCCAAGCTCCTTCAATCTTCTCTTGACACCATCATACGATTTTCGTTTCTGGATCACCGCTGCTGAAAAGTCCTGAAAAAACATGATCTTAGACCCCTCGTAAACTAGGGCCTTTGGATCCTTCCCCTGGAGTCTAGAAGCCTCCATGACTCTCTCCTTATCCTGGTAATGATGGAACCGCACCAGGAAAGGACGAGGGCATTGACCCAGACCCGACCTCCGCGCTGCAACCCGGTGAGCCCTCTCTATCTTCAATCCTCTCATGCCAATCTCCAAGTCAAGGAATTTTGGAAGCCAATCTTCAACAAATTCCGCAGGCTGCTTACCTTCCTTACCCTCAGGCAGACCGATGATCCGAATGTTTTTTCTCCTGCCCCTGTTTTCAAGATCATCCACTTGGTCACGCAAATTACGAACCTGCGTCTTCAGGGCTTGGATCTCTTCCTTGAATGAACTGGCATCAGCTTCCACCACTGTGACCCTGTGCTCCACCTCATCCGTCCTCTTCTCTAAGTCTCCCAGCTGCTGCTCATGCTTCTGCAGCATGAGAGAGACTGGAGCCAGCTTCTCTTCAATCTGTTTCCCCAACATCTCGCGAGATTTCGAGAGCTGGTTCACCAGGTTCTGGAGTGTAATTGGCTGCAAGGCTGCTGCAGGCTGAGCTGCAGGCCCGGCCTCAGATGCTCCTTTTTAGGCATTTCTGGACAGCTGAAAATACACATAAATCAATTTTTTAATGTTTCTTGGGGCTCCACAAACTTTCCAATGCCCCAAGAAATCCTGATGACCTGGGTTGGGTGGGTTAAATGACTGTCCTGCTCCTGTTGCAATGCGAAGCTCTGCAGTATGATCTTCTCAGATCGCCGCCATCTTAGATCCCCCGACATCCACATTTTGCCGACAATATTTTAAAGAAGTCTTGCATTTATAATATGCCTTTCTCCTCCTTTTCTGAGTCTTCAGATTTGTTACATTTTATTAAGATTTACTAAGCTTTCTAAACTCATATCATTGTGTAATATGTCATTCATTTGGATATCATTTCTATGTGAGATCTTACCCGAGCTCAACTGTGACTTCATCAAGTATCACACATGAACACTTTCACACATAAGGCTGGATAACACTCCGGAAGGAACCTAAGATAATCTTTCCAGCCAAACTAAAAGATATTGAGGGCAGTTTCAAGATCACCTCCACTTCATCTGCCATCCATTAATTTAGCATGAATTAAAATGGAACCCAAAATCTTTTGCTTAGCATTGTTTAATGCTACATCAACACATTGGTGGGAGGTCACTGAGAAATTAATTTTTGTGTTTCCTTTATTACAACACTTCAGAAGTGGCTGTGAAGTGCTTTGGGAAATTTGGTGATGGTGGAAGATGAAATATAAATGCAAGACATTCTTTGTACACCACCAAAGAAGCAAGTTGCATTTATATAGCACAATGTAACAAAGTGTTCCAAAGTGCTTCAGAGCAGCATCATAAAATACAATTTGACATCAATCCACAACAGGATATATGAGAACAGTTGACTGAAAGCATGGTCAAGACTGTAGGTTTGAAGATCAACATAAAGGAGGACTGTGAGATTTATGGAGAGAATTCCCAAGGCCACGGCAATGGCAATGGAAGGTGATGGAGCCATTATGCTCAGGAATACTCAAATGATCAGAGTTAGAGAAGCATAGACATCTTGCAAGTCAGTGGAGCTGAGGGAGATTAGAGATAGCAAAGAGAATTTTAAAATCAAGTCATTGCTTAACTAGGAGCCAAGTTGGTCCATGGGCACAGGTCTAATTTGATGCAAGTAAGGAAATGGGTAGAAGAGTTTTGGATGTCCATCAATTTGGAGAATGGATCATAAGAGGCAAGCCAATAGTTAGTTGGAATAACTAAGAGGAAGAATGAACAAGGTTTTCAGCAAATAGGTGAGATAAAGAAGAGATTGAGTCAGGTAATGTTTGAAAATCGAAATCAGCAGTCTTACTGATGGCACAATTATATTGCTGGAAGTTACTCTTGGGGTCAAATAGAACATGAAGTTTGCAAACAAACAGAGATTGATGAAGAAACTCAGTAGGTCTGGGAATAACTATTAGGTAGTATTTCAAGTCCAGTGTGACTCTTCAGAATATTGCAAATACTGTTTCAACCTCAGACAGTTGCTAGCTTTTTGTGGCTGGAGAATGGAATTTGTAGCAGGTCTAAAGTCAATGCCTTTAGTCTTCGCAACATTTAATTGAAAGAAATGTAAACTGATCCCATGCTGGAAATGATATATAAGTATTAATCTGCTGTTGAGATAGAATTATATGTTGTTAGGCCAAGAGATTTGTGTTTTATTGTTTGACAATGGAACTGAGTAATTTTGAAAATTCTTTTCAGTTTTAGGGAGAATGGATTAAGCATGCAGGTGAAAATGCCATCTAGCCTGGTCACAGCCATACTCACTTCTCCAAGCCTGTCTTTTTTTCGTGGATCACAGCCCTTTTCTGTTTGAATAATTTTCACATTGTGCGAAATTCTGATATTGCACTGTTTCTGCTGCACTCATTCCAATTTCTAGATATGAAAATGTCATTCTGAGCTTCTCTTTGACTATGCTGACTAGTCTGTCCCTTTAGCCTTTGCATGTATGTAGGAATAATGGCTGGTTCTTTGCATTGATAGACCATTATTTAAATATCATTAAATGTAATTTGTGGATGAGTGTTCTTTGATGCAGTTGATCATCAACTTGTGAAATTTTTAAATCCACGTGGAAAATATACCACCTTTGAGAACATATTTAAACATGGGCAATGACACACAGTTCCGGAAGGGAACTGTTCCAGGTGCTGCAGAACCAACAACTATCAGCAAATGGTTTGGACAAAATGTTTCCACCAATGCTCCTCTCTATTCTTTTTAAATAAATGATTTAAACAACCCTGATATGGCACTATAAAAACGAAACAGCCAAAACAACATTGGAAACTTATGAAACTTAAAGTAAAATGTCATTTCGTAGAACATAGAACAGAGAACAGTACAGCACAGTATAGGCCCTTCAGCCCACAATGTTGTGCTGAGCATTTATCTTAATCTAAGATTAACCTAACCTACACACCCCTCAATTTACTGCTGTCCATGTGCTTGTCCAGCAGTCGCTTAAATGTCCCTAATGTTTCTGACTCTACTATTACCGCTGGCAATGCATTCTACACACCCAACAGTCTCTGCATAAAGAACCTACCTCGGACATCCCCCCATACCTTCCTCCAATTATCTTAAAATTATGACCCCTCATGACAGCCATTTTTCCCTAGTCTTTGGTTATCTACTCTACCTATGCCTCTCACTAACTTGTACATCTCTATCAAGTCACGTATCTTCCTTCTTCTGTCCAGTGTGAAAACCCTGAGCTCACTCAACCTCTCTTCGTAAGACAAGCCCTCCAATCCAGACAGAATCTTGGTAAATCTCCTCTGCACCCTCTCTAAAGCATCTACATCCTTCCTATACTGAGGTGAGCAGAACTGGACACGATGTTTCAAGTGTGGTCTAACCAGAATTTTATAAAGGTGTAGCAAAACCTCGCAGTTCTTAAAATCAATTCCCTTGTTAATGAAAACTAAAACACCATATGCCTATCAACCTGGGTGGCAACTTTGAGGGACCTGTGTACATGGGTCCGAAGATCCTGCTGCTCCTCCACACTGCAAAGAATCCTGTCTTTAACCCTGTATTCAGCATTCAAATTCGACCTTTCAAAATGAATCACTTCGCTTTTATCCAAGTTGAACTCCATCTGCCATTTCTTAGCCCAGCTCTGTATCCTGTCATTGTAGCCTGCAACAGTCCTCGACACTATCTACAACACCACCGACTTTAGCAAACTTATTAACCCACCCTTCCACTTCTTCATCCAAGGCATTTATAAAACTACAAAGAGCAGAGGCCCAAGAACAGATCCCTGCAGGACACCACTGGTCACCTACCTCCAAGTGGAATACTTTCCATCCACTACCACTTGTTGTCTTCTTTCGCCCAGCAAATTTGTATCCAGACAGTCAAATTTTGCTGTATCCCAAAACCCCTAACTTTCTCAATGAGCCTACCATGGGGGAGCTTATCAAATGCCTTACTGAAATCCATATATACCATATCCACTGCTCGACCTTCATCAACTTGTCTCATCACATCCTCAAATAACCCAATAAGGCTTGTGAGGCATGACCTGCTCCTCACAAAGCCATGGTGAATATCTTTAATCAAGCTATATTTTTCCAAATAGGCATAAACCCTATCTCTCAGAATCCTTTCCGGTAATTTGTTAACCACAGACATAAGACTGATTGGTCTATAATTTGCAGGGATTACCCTATACCCTTTCTTCAACAGAGGAGCACCATTCACCTCCTCCAATCAGCTGGTACTACTCCTGTGGAGAGTGAGGAAGCAATGATCATTGCCAAAGGCACAGCAATCTCATTCTTCACTTCCTGTAGTAAACTTGGATATATTTGGTCCTGGGACTGATTTATGTTGATGCTTCCCAGAATTTCCAGCACATCCACTATCCTAATATCAATCTGTTCAAGCCTATTAACCTGGTCCACAGTGTTCTCACTGTCAACAAGGTTCCTCTCTCTAGTGAATACCGAAGCAAAAAACTCATTTAGGGCCACTCCTACCTCTTCAGACTCCAGGCACAGGTTCCATCCACTATCCCCGATCAGCCCTACCTTGTCTCTGATCATTGTCTTATTCCTCACCTATGTGTAGAACGCCTTTGGGGTTTTCCTAATCCTTCCCACCAAGGCTTTTTTTGTGCCCCCCTCCCCCCCAGCTCTCCTCAGTCCATTTTTGAATTCTTTCCTAGCTACCCTGTAATCCTCTAAAGCTGTGTCAGATCCTTGCTTCCTCAACCTTAAGTAAGCTTTCTGAGGGCAATGAAGCACCCCAGCTCTTGTCTTCACTGTACTAATGGGCCAGGCATATTCCCTCTCAACAGACACCTGAATGTAAATATCAACAAACAAGAGGAAGACACTATTGGGCACTACCATTCTCTCAAAGGCCCACTGCCAGGATCTGCAGATGGCTACCTTGGTCAGGACCAGGAGTGGAACCGTCTTTTCTTTTCCCCCTATTAAATGCACAATTATACTTTAGACAGCCCTGAGCAGGGCACTGTAACAAAAGGTCAGGAGGCCAACAAAAACAAAAATTCTGCTTTTTGTATTATTCATCCTGTTTGGACAATTTATGATCCACCTGGGACTTGAATCTGGACTGAAAGTCAGGGCACTATCACTGTGCACCAAGACCCTCAATCCTTTTGTTTAAAGTCAGCCTCTTCAGTGATGCTTTTACACATTTCTGGAATAGGTAGGACTTAAATCCAACTTTCTGGCTCAGAGGTAGGGACTCTATTACTACACCACATTTGTTTAACAGTGGAGGAGGATGAACCAGATTGAATCATAATGAAAAGAACCACTTGTCTTTCAGAGATATCATTTATTGCTTGATAAATATAAATATAGGTTACTTTAGCTCATTAGACATAATAATTAAAACTATCAGGAGACAGTGATAACACTTCTATCTTGATCAAAATCTTGAACTAGACGCTCATTTTCCCCATCGTCTGAATGACATCATTGGGTTGGGTGGAGCTTGAGACAGTCTCTAACATTAACCCTTTCAGAAGTATTACTGAATAAAACAGGAAGTGCAGAAGAACAAAACTGCTGAGAAAATTATTTTTTAATCTTAAATTTTGAACATTGTTTTCTGTTATTTCATCCCTTGGAGGAACTAATTATTTAATTACTTGCATCATAATTGGGGTTTTGTTGGCTAACTGACCACTGAGCGATAACGAAATGACAACAGAATGGTCATTGTACCCAATTCTGCTGTGAAATTGACAGGATCAGGTCTGACCTCAAATTGGAGCCAATAGCAGTAATAGCTGACCCCTTCCTGAGTTTGCTTTTTTGAGATTTCAGGTAAAAATCCTCCCAAGGGGCTCAGAAGTTTACATGTTGAACATTTATGCTGCAATCAATTAGAAAAACTCCCTTCTGACCTGAAAACAAAAACAGCTATAAACCTAGATCAAAGTGGCTTAGCAATTCACTGTTGCAGTTAAGGGCAAAAACATGGCAAATGGAATACATATGAGGAAAAATGCGAGGTTATCTGCTTTGAAAGGAGGAATAGGTGTGCATTGTATTTCTTAAATGGTGAGAGGTTGGAACGTGTAGAAATATAAAGGTGTCCTTGTTGATATACTAATATACAGGAGCAGCATGCTATGAAGATGGCTAATGGAAAGTTAGTCTTTATCAAAAGAGGATTTGACTACAACAGTAGTGAAGTCTTGCTTCGGTCATATAAGAAGTACTATGTGCAATTTTGGTCTCCTTACCTTCGGATATGATTGCCATTACAACAAAGGCTGGCCAGGCTTGTTCTCACGTGTGACTGTCTGATGAAAAGGAATTAGGTAATTGGGCCTTCTTCTGGGCCTATTTCAAAAAATGAGAGGTAATCTCTTTGAAACGACAAACTAGTTACAGGGATAGACAGGGTAGATGCAGACAAATTGTTTACCTGTTTCGGGAGTCTAGAATTGGTTGACACTATTTAAAAATAAGGAGAAAGTCATTCACGACCAAGGTATTTTACCAGGGAGTTGCAAATCTTTCAAATTCTCTACCCTAGAGGGCTATGGAATACGTTGAAAATAGGATTTGATAGATTCTGATTACTAATATTGTGAAGCATTTCAGAGATCGTGTGAGTAAAAGGCATTGAAGGATTTGATCAACATAACCATATAAAGGCAGAGCAGGCTCGATGGGCTGAATGGCCTACTCCTGCTTCTATTTCCCCTTGTTCCCAACCCAAGATCCCATCTGTCTGCTGGGAGGACGTGAAAAGACCTCGTGGTGTTATTTCAAAGAGCATCAGGGGAGTTATCATCAATGTCCTGGCCAGTCAACAATACAAATGACAGATTATCATTATCATATTACTAACCACATCAATAAATGTTGGTGACTATGCATGTTAGTCCCAGATGTCAACCAAAGCAGAGCACATATGGAGCAATTACATAGGTCATGTACTCTAATTACAGACAGAAAACAGTGCTGAGATCAATATTAATTACATCTATCATTTGAGCAGTTCATTCAATTAACTTGGTTCAAAGAGATACATGAGCTCAGTAAAAGTGTTCTGTCTTGGTGAAGAGGTTTATCTGCAGCTAATCAACATTTCAAGAGATCAACTACCTGTATAGCTGCAGCAATCACATTTTAGTGTTACATGATAGAGAAACACTGGCAACATCAAAATTCACACAATATATTATGGTTCAGTTGGTTAGATAGTTCTGATCAAGGACTTGAGGACAGGCTTAAAGACAAAAACTTGAGAGGAACTGAGAATGAGTACTGCACTATCATACATACTGTCATTTAGGTGAGATATTATAGCAGGGTTCCCCGTCTGCCCTGGCTTGTGGATGTGAAGTTTCCCAAGGCACTATTGTGAAGAAGAGTTATGAAGTTATTTCCAATGTTCTGGCCAATATTCATCCCTCAATCAAGACACAGAAACAGATCACTTTTATTTGAATTATGTTGCTGTTTATGGGCACTTGTTTCACTCAAATTGCCTGGCAGATTTTATTAATATTCATTCGAAGGATGTGAGCGTTGTTGACTTGTCCAGCAATTGTTGATGATCTCTAACTGAAGGTGGTGGGGAGCTGTCTTGAACCACTGCAGTCCATTTGGTGTCTGTACACCCACAATGCTGTTAGGGAGGGAATTCCAGGATTTTGACCAAGTGACAGGGAAGGAACCACAACATATTTACAAGTCAGGATGGTAAATGGTTTGCAAGGGAACTTTCATGTGGTGGTGTTCCTATGTGTCTGCTGCTTTTGCCTTTCTAGGTGGAAGTGGTCATAGGTTTGGTAGATGCTGTCTAATGCTCTTTGGTGAATTTCTGCAGTACATCTTGTATGGAGTGCATACTGCTGCTACTGAGCGCCAGTGATGGAAGGAGTGGATGTTTGTAAATGTGGTGCAATCAAACAGGTTGCTTTATCCTGGGTGATATTAAACTCCTTGAGTGTTGTCTGAGCTGCACCCATCCAGGAAGTTATGACTAATTCCATCTCATCCTTGACTTGTGCCTTATGGATCACTGACAGGAATCAGGAACTGAGTTATTCACTGCAGGATTCTAGCTTCCAACCTGGTCCTGTAGCCACATTATTTATGTATTCCAGTATTCTAATTCCTTTTCTGGTCAATGGTAACTCCCAGGATGTTGATTATCTCTATCAATATACACTATGATGAAGAGGTGCTGGTGCAAGACTGAAGTGGACAAAGTTAAAAATCACACAACACTAGATTATAGTCCAACAGGTTTATATTAATTTATTAACTTTCAGAGCAGTCCTTCTCATGAGGAGGAACATGACAGACACTTGAAAGTGCTGAAGGACCCCCTCAAAGTAACAGGATATAATGCTCAACTCATCGACCATCAGTTCCAATGTGCCACAGTGAGAAATTATAATGACCACCTCAGGAGATAGACACAGGATATGTTGTCCAGTACTTCCCCGGAGTGAAGAAACAACACCATGTTCTTCGCAGCCTGCAACACAATATCGATGAGGATGATTACTTCACCAAAACCTTCCCGACGCCTCCACTTCTTATCTTTAAGCAACCATCAAACCTTAAACAGACCATTGTTCGCAGCAAACTGCCCGACCTTCAGGACAACGTGGACCACAACACCCTACAACCCTGTCATGGTAACCACTGCAAGACCTAGTGGGCGGTACGGTGGCACAGTAGTTAGCACTGCTGCCTCACAGCGCCAGAGACCCGGGTTCAATTCCCGCCTCAGGCGACTGACTGTGTGGAGTTTGCACATTCTCCCCGTGTCTGCGTGGGTTTCCTCCGGGTGCTCCGGTTTCCTCCCACAGTCCAAAGATGTGCAGGGTCAGGTGAATTGGCCACACTAAATTGCCTGTAGTGTTAGGTAAGGGGTAAATGTAGGGGTATGGGTGGGTTTCGCTTCGGCGGGTCGGTGTGGACTTGTTGGGCCGAAGGGCCTGTTTCCACACTGTAATGTAATCTAATCTAACCTGTCAGAGTGTCGACATGGATACCACCATCACACATATGGGCACCAACATATGCGACAGGTACTCATGTGACCCGGCCAACATTGTCTGTCTCATACGCTGCAGGCAACGATGCCCTAATGCATGTTGCATTGGTGAGACCAAGCAGACACTACGACAATGGATGAATGGACACTACACAACAATCAACAGACGGGACTCTACCAAACGTGCACTCACGCAGATACACTCTCACACGCATGCACACACTCGCATTTACATTCTCTCTCTCTCTCTCTCACACACACACACACACTCTCTCACACACACACTCACATGCATGCGCACACACATATAAGTCTATGGGGTGAATTTGCATTTACAGAATTATATTTGCAGATACATTCTATTTTGCTCAAAAACACACAATCTGTAGGCAGTCAATCCATGCGACATTTTATAATTTCCTACTTTGGAAATAGAACCAGTCTGACTCAAGATTGGAATACAGACAGACTCTAAACTCACCTTTAATACATTGTCTGAGCTGAGATGTCACCTATTCTTATAAAATCTTACATTATCTCAGGAATGTGACTTGAAAGAAGTTCTAGGATTTACATATTAATAATTGGAACCTGCAACCCATTCTAAAAGATGAGACACTTAGCAGTAATCTAGGTTTGTTCAATATATCATTTCAGTTACTATGATCTTTGCTATTAATTCTGTGTCTTATGATCCTGTCCCACTAGCTACCTGATGAAGGAGCAGCGTTCCAAAAGCTAGTACTCCCAAATAAGGGACTATAACCTTGTGTTGTGTGTATTTTAAAAAATATACACTATACCATGGGGAACTATATTAAAGATTTTCTTCATGGTTCTATAGATGGTCATTGATATACAAATGCAAATGGCCATTACTTCCTGTCTCTTTCTCTAATTACTTACTTTCTCCCACATTTTCAACAATTATTCATAATGATGCTTTTTAATGGCTCTGCTGGTATTTTTACTGTTCAGGGCAGGCAATGGCCAAGTGGTAGTCTTGCTAGACTATTAATTCAGCAAAAGTTCTGGGGACCTGGGTTCAATTCGAACCATTGCAGATGGTGGAATTTCAATTCAATAACATAAGTTGGAATTAAGGGTCTAACGATGACCATGAATCAATTGTCAGGAAAAAAAAAACCCACCTGATTTGCTAATGTTCTTTCAGGGAAGGAAACAGCCATTCTTATCTGACCTGGCCTACACGTGACTCCAGACCAACCTCAATGTGGTTGTATCTTAACCGCCCTCTGGGCACTTAGGGATGGATGATAAATGCTGGCCTGTCCAGAGGCGCCCATATCCCTTGAGTGAATAAAAAATAATGGATTGGAGAAATGGATTATAAAGGATCAGAGTACCACCATTTACTATCCCAAAATTTGCATCGTTTCTCCTTACGTTGTAGTTTTTTCTATGAATAATAAAATAGAGCTAAGCCAGTTCTAATGTGGGTGTTTACTTCAGGAAATCAGTGAAATAACAATTAATGAAATAACTGAAGTCTGAAAGGAGTCATGTAACCAGATGATGATTTATCTTCTCTTCCCATCAATGGAATCGTCAGATGTTTGAGTCATCGAAATTATAGTTTAACTAACAGATCACAACAAACTCTGATCTGTCAGTAAATTAATTTGCATGATATATTTTAATGTCATCCATACTTTCGAGTGCCACAGTAAATGACACATTCCAAGACAGATGCTTTGTCTTTGTCTTGCTGACGATGCAGTTATTACAAATTTGCCATGGAATTATGCAGATATTTTGACAGCTGAAAAAGCCCTAAAACCTTTTTATGAGCTGAAACCTAAACCACTGTTGCCCTCCAGTGGATTCTGTTTGTAATTGATTGATTGACTGCAATCATGAATTAATTTTGAAAACAAAAATTTTTGTGTCAGCAATATTATTGAACATCTCCATAAATTCTGAATGAATACTTCATACTCATTATAGTTTTAGTTTAATGTTCTTAACAATTATTCTGAAAAATCTGAATAAGAGGTTCAATGTCATAGAACAAAGAACAAAGAAAATTTACAGCCCAGGAACAGGCCCTTCGGCCCTTCGAGCCTGAGCCGATCCAAATGTATTGTCTGATTTGTTTCCCTCTGCTCCCCACCTACTCATGCATCTGTCCAGACGCATCTTAAATGAATCTACCGTGCCTGCTTCTACCACCTCTGCTGGCAAGCGTTCCAAATACCCACCACCCTCTGTGTGAAGTACTTGCCGTGAGTATCCCCCTTAAACTTTCCACCTCTCACTTTGAAAGCATGACCTCTCGTTTTTGAATCCTTCACCCTGGGAAAAGCTTGTCTCTATCCACCCTGTCTATACCCTTCATGATTTTGTAAACCTCAATCAGGTCCCCCCTCAATCTCCATTTTTCTAACCGAACCTACTCAACCTCTCTTCATCGCAAGCACCTTCCATACCAGGCAACATCCTCGTAAACCTTCTCTGCACCCTCTCCAAAGCGTCCACATCTTTTTGGTAATGTGGCGACCAGAACTGTACACAGTATTCTGTATGAGGCCGAACCAATGTCTTGTACAATTTTAACGTGACTTGTCAGCTCTTATACTCAAGCGTACTATATGCCTTCTTGACCACTCTATCCACCTGTGCAGCAACCTTCAGGGTACAATGGACCTGAGCTCCCAGATCTCTCTGCCCATCAACTTTTCCCAAGGCTCTTCCATTCATTGTATAATCGCTCTAGAATTAGACTTGCCTAAATGCATCACCGCACATTTGTCTGGATTGAAAGCCATCTACCACTTTTCCACCCAACTCTCCAGTCTATCTATATCCTCCTGTATTCTCTGACAGTCCCTTATGCTCTCTGCTACTCCACCAATCTTCATGTCGCCTGCAAACTTGCTGATCATACCAACAGTGCCCTCTTCTAGACCATTTATGTATATTACAAACAACAGTGGCCCCAACACTGACCCCTGTGGAACACCACTGGTCACCTTTCTCCATTTCGAAAAACTCCCTTCAACTACTACTCTCTGTCTCCTGTTGCTCAACCAGTTCTTTATCGACCTAGTTAGAACACCCTGCACACCATGTGACTTCACTTTCTCCAATAGTCTACAATGGGGAACCTTATCAAACGCCTTACTAAAGTCCATGTATATGACATCAACAGCCCTTCCTTCATCTAACAATTTTGTCACTTCCATGAAGAACTCTTTCAAGTTGGTAAGACACAATCTCCCCTGCACAAAACTATGTTGCCCATCACTGATAAGCTTATTCCTTTCCAAATATAAATAGATCCTATCTCTTAGTATCCTCTCCAGCAACTTTCCCACCATGGACGTCAGGCTCACTGGTCTGTAGTTACCCGGAATATCCCTACTACCTTTCTTGTACAGGGGGACAACATGAGCAACCTTCCAATCCTCCGGCACCTCACCTGTATTTAAGGATGCCACAAAGATATCTGTCAGGGCCCCAGCTATTTCCTCTCTCACCTCCCTCAGCAACCTAGGATAGATCCCATCCGGATTTTTCAACCTTAATAACCTCTAGCATACCCAACACATCTTCCCTACTTATGCCAACGTGATCCAGAATAATCAAACTACTATCTCTAATCTCAAGATTCATCATGTTCCTCTCCTCAGTGAACACTGATGCAAAGTGATCATTCAGAATCTCACCCATTCTCTCAGGTTTGGCACACAGCCTTCCTTCATTATCTTTTAGTGGACCGATCCTTTCTCGAGTTACCCGCTTGCTTCCTATATAAGAATAAAATGCTTCGGGATTTTCCTTAATTCTGCTAGCTAAAACTATTTCATGACTCCTTTTAACCCGCTTGATTCCTTGTTTAAGACTTGTCCTACTCTTCGGATATTCCTCGAGGGCCTGTTCTGTTCTCAGTTGCCTAGACCTTATGTACGCTTCCCTTTTCCTCTTGGCTAGTTGTACAATTTCTCCTGTCATCCACGGTTCACGAATCTTGCCCTTCCTATCCTTTGCCTTCAACGGGACATGCTTATCCTGCACTGCCGTTAACCTATCTTTGAAAGTAATATGTCATAAATTATTACAAAGTTACTTCAAACATTTTTTACAATCAAGTGTGGCAGCTAACCAGGAGTTGTTTTTCTTCTGCTAATTCTTCCATTAACTATAATTTCGATTACTGGGTTTGAGAATCCAGGTTGCAAAATTACTGATTGGTATTTCATCTCACAGAAAGAATGTATTGCAGCTCTGCTATTTTGAAGATCATATTTCAAAACGTAGAGTGTAGATAATTTAATTAAGAACCCTCAGAGACTGTCACTAAGGATATCTTTCTGCTAATATAATTTTTTTGACTGTAAGCTTTCACATATTTACCTTGGTTTCACTTTTAGGCAAAACTCACAGTCAAAAAATGACAATGCATCTAATGTCAATCATCCTTATTTATGCACAAAGCTCAAAGCAGCTTCAGCCAAAGGCAGATATATGGTTTTACATGAAATTCTAGCAGTGGTTGACTGTTTGGTGTTAGCTTTCTGGAAATGGCACTTGCTGATGGATTTCTCATCATTCGTTTGTGTGGAACACCATGAAATCCCTGCACTTATTTAATGGTTATGAACTAAACTCACTACTGTAAGTCAGGCATTATCCCTTTCAGTCTAAGTGCCGTTTTTAATTATTATGCATGCCTTAATTACTTCTGAGCAATCTCTTTGTGTCTGAAAATTAGTCTTTACCAGTGTGAAATAATTTTACTTCCACTTTTAAGGGTTTTAAAAATGTAAATATTTTATGAAATTTTCCCTTTTGCTCTTTTATCCTTCTGTCTTATATCAATCAGTCTTTCCTTTTCTTGATTTTGCATTCTACATATTTGTTATTGAATTGAATATTCTAACATATGTCCTTGTTCAGCTGAGAAGAAAATGTCAAACGAATTGGTTAAAAAAAAAACAGGAATTTCTGAATGGTTACTTGTGACATGTACTAGTTTCCTTTCTACAGGTCACTGAACAGTTCCCATGTCCTACTTACACCAAATCATGCAACAAAACCTCATCATCATTAAAAAGACTTGTTTTTGTTCATTCCAGGTGTGGAAGGTTTGAGTTATAAAGAAAGGCTGGATAGGCTGGGACTTTTTTCATTGGCATTTAGTAGGTTGAGAAGAGTTGATGGTGGTTGTATTTTCCCTTGGATGGGGGATTTCAATACCAGGGGGCACATTTGTAAATGAGAGGAGAGAGATTTAAAACAAGACATAAAGAGCACATTTATTTACACAGAGGGTGGTTCGCATGTGGAATGAACTTCTTGAGGAAGTGGTGGATGTTGATACAATTACAATATTTAAAAAACATTTGGGGAGGTACATAAATAAAAAAGGTTTGGAGGGATATGGGTCAGGAATAGGCAGGTGGGATTAGTTTAGATCGGTACTATTTCAGCATGGACGTCAGCATTGTTGCTTAGGCCTAAATTTATTATCCATTCCGAATTGCTCTTGAGAAAGTAAACCATCTTATTCAACTATTGCAATCCACAGGGCACAGGCATAGAAGGGAGTTCCACCTATCAATGGTGAAGGAATAGGGAAATTTATTTAAAGTGTGGTGTGTTGGTCACTGGGGACTGTAGAGAATGGTCCAGTCATGGTCATTTACAGCCCACACGTTTGTCAATCCAAAGCTATCCTTGGAATTGAACTTTGACAGAGAGGCAGGACACATTTGTGAATGGCCATAAATTCAAGCAGAGCATTGAATAGTCTGGAATTTACAAACACAATGAGTTGAATTTATTTTCTCCTAACCCTTCAAGACTAATTATTTTTGTGTTGCAATAATGGTGTGATGAGGTTGACAGGGCAGCTCCACCCTCAATGAGCAAAGGGTCCAATTGCCTATCCCTTTAGCCAATAGCATCCAGAGATAAAGAAAGAGACACAATAAATGATTGCGAAAGAAATAGGGTGAATTGGAATCTTATTCAGGAACTTGTGGTGATTTGCAAATTATTTTTTCCACCCAGAACTTTCTCACTGACAGGATTTGCAAAGGCATTGTTATCTGAGCAAATTCTGGGAGAATATCACAGCTCCGTTAAGGTCTGACCTTGCTGTATTTGTGAAAGCTCAGTGGAAAATAGGTGGAAATATGCTGTGAGGGAACCATGTAAACAAATCTTCTGTGTTGTTAAAAATAGAAAATGCAGCAGCAATTTGACCATCTGAGTAATGTTATCTTGCAGGCGAAACATCAAGGATCAGGAAATGAACAAGCCATTAAAGAACTTATTTGTATCTATTTCCACAAGAGAGACAGACAAGGATACTTCAAATCCTGTCACTATGATGTCTAATATTTCAGCAGAGCCTATAATAAACTCTGATGTCTCTGCATACGCTTAACAAAAAAACACCAGTGAGCTGAAGGTTAATGGACATCCTGGGAATTTCTCAGGAAATGTAGGAAGAAGCAGACTGATCTTTGATAGATAAAAATGCTTTATAACTTTACATGTTGGGAGATGATACAACAGGACTGAAGCTAATTTTCAAATTACAAATGCCACTTTATAACAAATGCTAGTTTATCGGTTAAAATGTATCCAACCACAAGTTATTAAGATAGTCTAGTTTTGGGAATATAATATTGTGCTCCACAACATACCGTGGGTGGAATCTTTCCAGGTACTGAATGATTTGTGCATTGATGAAGAATTTGGGAAAATCATGTGAGATCAACAGGAGCCTTCCAACACTACTATTTTCTAACCCAATGTTGAAGGTGAGATACCTATTTGAATGCACGAGCATATATTAACATCTCATGATTAATTAACTTGCCTCATTATTATACTGTTTCCCCTTTACCCACCCAACAGATAGAAACTAGATGGCAACAATTCCTGACTTGAAAATCAGAGCAGTTACTTGATGGCTACAGTACACAACTTTCTCCTTTAGCCCTCCAATTTAGACATCAGTCACAAACATCTCAGGTCACACTCCATGGATAGTAACTGGGCAACACGGTGGCTCAGTGATTAGCACTGCTGCTTGACAACATTAATAACCTGGGTTTGATTCCAGCCTTGGACGACTATCAGTGTGGAGTTTGTACATTCTCCCCATGCCTGTGTGGGTTTCCTCCAGGTGTTTTGGTTTCCTCCCAGAGTCCAGGTGAGGTACATTGACCATGCTAAATTGTCCATAAATATCCAGGTGAGTTAGTCATGCTAAATTCAGGCTTACAGAGATTGGGGTGGAAGGAATGCTTTTCAGTGGGTTGGTATGGACTTGATGGGATGAATGGCCTGCTTCACACTGTAGGTATTCTATGATTCTAACTGCTAGCAATCCTCAGTCTCAGACATTGGCATCTGACATGTACGAGACTCACTGTAATATCATGGCACATCTCTGATCCACACCCAAGACTGTTTAACTTGGGAGTGCACGAGCATCTTTCATTGCAATGCTGTTGGCTGACCACTTTGCACAAAGACAGATAACCAGATCATGGCACGTCTCTGAGATCTTCACTTGCTTTCTTAGTGCTTTCTTACTTTGCACCAATTCCAAATTTCATGGGTATCCTTGCTTGCCTTTTTGTGCTCTCCTCCCTCAGCCAGACCTTAAAGGATTGCAGTACCTCTGTCTTGCTTTGCTAATTAGCTCACACGCAAAATTTTTCAGCTTGTCAGCGTTGTCATCAGTCAAGGCTGTGCTGCTGTCTGACGCTATGTTACATCAGCTTCACAACTGCCTGCCTGACACCATATGTTGGCAGCCTTCGCACCAGACACTTTGCAATAATAAATACCAGAACACAAGGGTTATCCTCTGCAAACACGACTGATGACTCTCTTACACACTGTTATACAGTGACTCAGTGGTTAGCACTGCTGCCTCATTGTACCAGGGACCCGGGTTTGATTCCAACCTCGGGCGCCTGTCTCTGTGAACTTTGCACATTCTCTCTGTGTCTGCGTGGGTTTGCTCCAGTTTCCTCCCACAATCCAAAGATATGCAGGTTTGGTGAATTGGCTATGCTAACTTGTCCAAAGTGTTCAGGGATGTGTAGGTTATATGCATTAGTCAGGGGAAATGAAGAGTAATAGGGTAAGGGGATGGGTCTAGGTGGGTTACTCTTCAGAGGGTAGATGCGGATCTATTGGGCCAAATGGCCTGTTTCTACACTGTAGGGATTCTATGATTCTAATACCCTGACTGAGACCAGGCGCAGACACAATGCAGCCCATTCTTCAACTAGGGACAGTGGGGGCAGAGGAAAGGCCTTCTGAAGCTGAGATTCCATTACCTGGATCAGTCTTGGTGGGTCAGGATGTAGCAGGAGCCTTGTAGTACACTCCAGGCAGAGTGTGTTGCGTAATTCAAATATGCATGGGATATGATGGACTGTGAAGAGCTGGGAGAGTAGGCACATTGTGTAAGAGGAGCATCACATTTTGCTTGATAAATGGCTGTATCGTCAGGTGCTACAAGCCAGACAAGATCTAATTGACACTCGGTTCCAGTAAATGAGAGCTGGCTGCAATGATCATTCGCTTACTGCAGATGTGTCACCTGTCAAATGGCAAGCAGTCCCTTGCTATCCTCGAGGACAAATGCAGCCTCTGTTCGTTAGTTTATTGTGCACTTTTGCTGAATAAAAATGAATATTTTGAGCCAATCAAAGACATTCCTATATGTGATGGTTCCTCAATGAGAAGATGTTAGGCTACAGTGGGCATTGTGGAAAGAGTAGCACTCCCCAGGTGCTAAGAGATAGCATGAGGCTAAAAGTGGATAAACTGTGTGTCGGTTTGTAAACTTCTTAAATAGAACAGATTTACCAATGAATGTGCAATGAAGTGTCAGCCATGTCGCCTCTGATCCCAGAGAAGCATTGATTTGTAATTACTCTCCCACCTCATGCACAGTTGAGCTCAGCTTGGACTGCCAGCACTTGACCAGTCTCATAGCCAGGTTTAAAGATAGTGCCTGCACCAGTCATCCCGAGGTATCCCTGCAGTGGTGAGTACTTCTGCCTATAGTGAGTGGGAGAATGGAACAAGTGGGCTGGCATAGCTGAGTGATGCAAGTTTTGGAAAATAGCCTGCAAAAACTCGTTCAGCCTCACAGAGAAAAACCCTCCATGAAATTCGCCAGAAATTGTCACTTAGTCGTTTTCTGTAGGAAAACACAACTTTTTGTTTCTCTGTGCAATTTAGTCAGTTAAGTGTTAGAAAAGTAGAAGCTGCTGTTAATCCAATCCACTGCAAATAAAAGTGATAAAGCAATGCTTGGCTAACTCAGCCTGACCAGAAGGGAATTTGATGTGAATGCATTGAGCATTCAAATGATAACACAGTAATTTCCAGACTCCAAGTTCATGATACATTGGAGTTGACATCTAATAGCAGACATTTAGCATGGCTACAACCTTGTGGCATTAAGGGCCAAATCGCTAGTAATTAAATACAAGAGAAAATGAAAGAGAATGAAGACTACTATTAGATCAGCTAAAGGGATAATGAAAAAAAAATCATTGACAATTGTGGAAGTAATGGGAAAAGCTTGTTCAATTGTAGCAAGAGTCAGAGAACTGTCAAGAGTTGTATTGGACCAGTGATGAATGCTTCAGGTCAGCTTAATCAGTATGTAGTAAATAGTACCTGCGAATGTTGCATTGGTCTTCATTCTTGAAGATGATTGATGCCTGTTAGAGGTTAATGACGATGTTAATAGCAAAACTAATAATGAGAACACAAATAAGTGTATTGTTTTCGGTAGAAGTAAGAAAACTAGAGCAGTGGGCTGGATGATATCCAACTGATGGTTCTCAGGAAGGTGGGAGATAAGCTGTGTGAATCTGTGCCTGTATTCTCAATAACTGATGGTACACTGAAATGGTCTCTTATACTGTATGGAAGCTAAAATAGACCCCAGTCTTTAAAAAAAAGTCATGATTTGGAGATGCCTGTGTTGGACTGGGGTGTACAAAGTTAAAAATCACACACCTGATGAAGGAGCAGTGCTCCGAAAGTATTTCCAAATAAACCTTTTGGGCTATAACCTAGTGTTGTGTGATTTTTAACATCAAAGAAAAAGAAGATTGTATTGGCTACTTATAAGTCCACCGGTTTAAAATACACAGTAGGAAAGGTGATTGAGGAAATCGGTAGATTACAATTGGGTCACTAAAATTGACTTCAAAAAAAAAGGTTCTGTCTTAGAAATTTGATTATGTTTATTTTCAAAAGTTACAATCGTATTTAATTGTACAACTGTTTGGTAATGCGATGACCCTTTATTCTGTGTGCTCTAATTCAATCCTAGAGATAGAAAGGACTGTAGAAGCTAGAGAAGCCAGAGTTGATAAAGTATGGCACTGGAAAAAGCACAGCAGGTCAGGCAGCACCTGAGGAGCAAGAGGATCTTCATTTCGGGCATAACCCTTCATCAGGACTTCAACCCTGTCAAACAACAGCAAGAACTTGTAAGCAAAGAGGTATAGTTAGTAAGTTTGCAGATGATGCCAAAATTGTAGGTGTAGTGGACAGCGAAGAAGTTTACATCAGATTACAATGGGATCTTGATCAGATGGGCCATTAGGCTGAGAAGTGGCAGATGGAGTTTAACTTAGATAAATGTGAGGTGCCGCATTTTGGGAAAGTAGATCAGGGCAGGGCTTATAAACTTAATGGTAAAGTCCTGGGGAGTGTTGCTGAACAAACAGACTTTGAGTGCAGGTTCATAGCTCCTTGAAAGTGAAGTCGCAGGTACATAGGAAAATGAAGAAGGCATTTGGTACGCTTTCCTTTATTGGTCAGAGTGTTGAGTACAGGAGTTGCAGGTCATGTAGCGACCGTACAGGACGTTGGTTAGGCCACTGTTGGAATATTGTGCGCAGTTCTGATCTCCTTCCTATCGGAAAGCTGTTGTGACATTTGAAAAGATTCAGAAAAGATTTACAAGGATGTTGTCAGGGTTAGAGGATTTGAGCTTTCGGGAAAGGTAGAATAGGCTGGGGCTGTTTTCCCTGGAGTGTCGGAGGCTGAGGACTGACCTTATAGAGGTTTATAAAATCATGAGGGGCATGGATAGGATAAGTAGACAAAGTCTTTTTCCTGGGGTGGGGAGTCCAGAACTAGAGGGCATAGGTTGAGGATGAAAGGGGAAAGATATAAAGGAGACCTAATGGGCAACTTTTTAACACAGAAGGTGGTACATGTATGGAATGAGCTGCCAGATGAAGTGGTAGAGGCTGGTACAATTGCAACATTTAAAAGGCATCTGGATGGGTATATGAATAGAAAGGGTTTGGAGGGATATGGGCCAAGTGCTGACAGGTGCGACTAGATTAAGTTGGGATATCTGGTCAGCACGGACGAGTTGGACTGAAGGGTCTGTCTCTATGCTGTACATTTCTATGACTCTATGACTCAAAGAGAGAACAGACGTTTCAAAACCGTCATATACTAAACTCTTGTTTACACACAACACTCCAGGTTCTAACTCTGCAATTTTCTGAGGCATAAAGACTCAACAAATGGTAATAAAAATGAAAACAGTTTAACAGTACCAGCTCCAGCACCTTTCCTTTCTTTGTTAGGAGAGAGAGGTGCTGTGGGATTGACGGATTTCTACCTCTCACTACGAGGATGGACAGTCCAAATGTAACACCCAACAGCAGTAGTACTTGTACATTGTGTCAGAGCAGTCAAAGCATCTAATAGAAGATATGTTTGTGCTGGACTCAGTGAAGAGTGCTGTTGAAAGGTACTGTCAGCTAAAGAAAAACGTAACCATCAGATTATGTACATTCTGACAGAGATACTGGAGAATGGGCCAGCTCATGGGAGCAGAACAGCAGGGGACTTCAAAATACAAATTCGGCATTGTTGAGAAACGAATTTGTGAAGAACGTTTTGAAAAGGTTTCAATTTCCCAATTTAGAGATTGCCTACTAATGGAAAGTAATGATTTAACTTTGGAGAAAACCACAACTTTGAAAGTCCAATTTGCCATATTTGATTCAAGGAGGTTGGACAGAAAGGAATGTTTGGATTAAGGGTTGTAGACACAGCTTGACAGCCAGCTCATATTGGAAGAGTTTGCTGGGTGGCACAGTGGTTCAGTGATTGGCACTGCTGCCTCACAGCACCAGAGAGCTGGGTTTCATCACAGACTCAGGTATGGAGTTTGCATGTTCTCCCTGTGTCTGCGTAGGTTTCTGCTGGGGGGATCCACTTTCCTCCCACAGACCAAAGATGTGCAGGTGAGATGAATTGGCCATGCTAAATTGTTCATTGTCTCCAGGGATGTGCAGGCTGGGTGAATTAGCTATGGTAAATGAGGGGTTACATAGGGGGCCCGAAGAGTGTGGTGCTGGAAAAAAACAGCCGGTCAGGCAGCATCTGAGGAGCAAAAGCATAAACTCTTCATCAGGAATGAGGGGTGGCCCAAGAGGATAAATGGGAGGGGGTTAGGCTGGGGGCAAGGTAGCTGAGAATGTGATAGATTTGGTGAAGTTAGAGGTGAATGTGATAGGTCGGAGAGGAGAGTGAAGTGGATAGGTGGGAAGGGAGATGGACAGGTAGAACAGGTCAACAAGACAGTGCCAAGTTGGAGGGTTGGGATTGAGATAAGGTGGGGGAAGGAAAAATGAGGAAACTATTGAAATCCACATTGATCCAGCATGGTTGGGGGGGCCCCAAGCAAGAAGATGGGGTGTTCTTCCTCCTGGGTGGTAAGGGTTTGACGATGGAGGAGGCCCAGGACTTGCATGTCCTTGGGGGAGTACGATGGGGAGTTAAAGTGTTCAGCCACAGAGTGTTGAGGTTGTTTCATGCGTGTGTCCTGGAGATGTTCTCTGATGTGTTTTGCAAGTAGACGTCCTGTCTCCCCAATGTAGAGGAGACCACATCAGAAGCAATGGATAGTTTAGATGATGTGTGTGGAAGTGCCGGTAAATTTCTGTCGGATGTGGAAGACTCCTTTGCTGCCTTGGATGGAGATGAAGGGGGAGGTGTGGGCACTAGTTTTGTACTTCTTGCGGTGGCATGGGAAGGTGCCAGGAGGAGAGGGTGGATTGGTGGAGGGCATGGACTGAACAAGGGAGTCACAGAGGGAATAGTCATTACAGAATGTCAATAGAAATGGGGAGGGAAATTTGTCTGGTGGTGGGATCTGTTGGTAGATGGCATGGGGTGGGGGGGGGGGTGTGGGGCGGGCAGGTCTGAGTGGGGTGTCCTTCAGTGCAGGCTCAATGAGCTGAATGGCCTGTTTCTGTACTGTACTGTATGAATTCTAAGAGTTATGGACAGAGTGACTTCAGAAATCTCATCAGCCAGTGCCTGTAACCATAAAATACCCTCTAAAATGTCTCTAAACTATGGAAGTGTTCATCAATTTATAGCATCATGTCCAGCTCAAGTGGAGAGCTGGAAGCATTCAGTGTGAGAGATCATTTCCCTTTCCTCACCTGCAGTGCAGGAATATTTTATTAAATGGTGAAGCAGACTCAAGGGGCTGAATGGTCTACTCTCTATCCTTGTTAATAATATCACAGAAGCTAAAATGACTTGCAGCAGACAGCCTCATTGAATGAATCAACTCACCTTCTAAGGGTATGATAAGCTATCTTGCACCAGTGTTCTTAACCTGTGGCCAATTATCTCCAACTCCAACACAAAAGAACACCCTGCATTCAATTAAGTTTCCCCATCAGAGCCTCAATTTTCCACCTTCAAGCCTTGCCATGTCTTTCAATAACCACAACAGACTCACAAGAGTGAAGATAGCCAGATGGGAAACCAATGCAAGCACATAATGATTGAGCAACTCAAAGTTTAAATAAACTGAACAAGCTAACATTGTATAATATACCCAGGTTGTAAGTGTGAATCACCTGGTTAAAAACTCCACCATTCTTACCAGTCTTGCTGAAATGGGACTATCTGAATTGCTGCTTAGTTTGCATGAATCCTCTAGCATCGCATCCTTAAAGTAAAGAATCTCCTCTGAGCAGTCACCAACCATCGCCTGTGGGATTCCTGAATTCCTGATGGGAGATTAAAAACATGAAGACTGGGTGACAATGTTTGAAGTGATCATTATGCAGGTGATCATATTCCAGTGGCTGCTGATATCCAGTCAACATTAATGAGTGCTGCATGCTGGGTGACTATGTAATGTCTTATTTTGTCACCAGGTAGCTGAGTGGCCCTGCTCTGACAATCTGCTGGTCTGACATGCTGAGATCCTGCTCATCTCCAACACCACTTCCTCTTCTGCAGCAGCCAGTACGGAGCTATCTGCATGGAGATGGCTGGAGGACCACCTCCAATTCATTGTCCCTTCCTGACATTCTATGTTCTCTTCTCCAGTAAAGGGGGATAGAGCGACAATAACTATCTCTCTTAATGTGTTAATCAGATCGATGGACATTTGTTGAGGGTGATGATGAATATTAGTGTTAAATAGACCAGAACTGGGATGTTAGGAAATGCATAGATAGAGACACATTGCTGCACTTGCTAGTTAGGCTAGTGCAAGCAGGGATGTGCCACTATAGACTTGGCAAGAAAAATGGAGGTTTGCACAACACAATATTTTTTTTTTGCAATTGCCCAGAGGGTAGTTTAAGAGTCACCCACATTGGAGTCACATGTAGGCCAGACCAGGAAAGTACAACAGATTTCCTTCCCTAAAGGCCATTAATGAAGCAGATGGGCAACAGATTCCTGGTCACCATTATGCTCTTAATTTGAGATTTTTTAAAAATTGAATTCCAATTCCACCTTCTGCAGTGGCAGGATTTGAACCTTGGTCCCCAGCGTATTACCTAGGTCTCTGGATTAACAGTCTAGTGATGGTATATCTAGGCCATCACCTCCCCTATTTATTTTTCTCACTGTTCCTGTCCTGATTAGGTCAGAAACTATTTCCAGCATTTTATGCCAGAAGGTGTTCACTACATTCTAGCTGCTCACCTCCCCAGTGATCTTCAGTCAGCTTCATGCCCTGTGGCTGACGTTTCGCTTCATGGACAGGGAAGAATGTCTCTTTATGGGCCCTTACAGAGTGCAGCATCAGTTTTTGAGAGTGACCTGTAAGCAGAGGAAAATCTTACTACTTCAGAATGCCATAATACCAGCCAATCCATCTCACACCAGTGCCTCCTAAATGACTCAGTTGAAAAAACTACTCACTTGCATTGGGTCATTGGGTCTGCTTGTGTTAGTTGATTGGGAAACCTCTTGCCTAGGATTTGAGTCACATGCATTTCCCAACAAATCAATGTATCAAACAAATAGTTGCTGCAGATATAGTAATTATTAAGGATTACACAAGATAGATGGCACAGAAACAGGCCATTTGGCCAAACCAGCCCATGCCAGTGTCAATGATTCACTTGAGCATCTCCCATCTTTTCTTATTCATAAGTATCCCTTCTCCTTTTTGAGTGCTTGTGCCTTGTTTCCTCATGTAACACCCGTACACATCAATCACGTTCTGTGGGAACAAGTTCCCCATTTTCATCACTCTTTCGATTTAAAAAAGGAGTTTCTATTGAGTTCCCTAGTGGATCTTTTGGCAACTTTCTTGTGCAGATGATGTCTAGCTATAATCTTGTCCATAAGAGGAACCATTCTCTCCCCAATCAAAAACCTGCCAGAATTTTAAAAACTTCCAGTAGGTCACTCCTTTACTTTCAAGAATAATAGAAAAGTCATTGATGTAGTGTTCTTTGCACAACTCCAAGTCAAATTACAGATATATGTAAACAAACGTGTTCAGAGATGGAGTTACACTTCTGGAACAGGTGAGTCTTGGTAGTGTCCAAAGGTAGGATTACTACCATGGTGCTACACAAGTCCTTACATGTTAAATTCCATCTGTAGAGATGTAAGACCAAACTTCTGATGTGATTAAGCAAATTGTATCTGCAATATGTTAATTCACAGCAAATTGAGTTTGATCTTAGCAGGAATCAATTATTCGTTTTCAAGCTTCATCTATCAATAATCTCAATCAAGACTTCATGCTGAGTGTCAACATGAGAATTCTAATTACATCTGTCCTGACTAGGACTGTCTTCATTAACAAAATGAGGATAAAAGTGGTTGAACACATTACAACAATGAAGATCAAATGAAACATTTCCCTCAGGACAAATGTGGAACTAAAGAACAACGGTTGGAAAGAAACAATGCAATCAAAATTGATTCTTTTTCTTCTGATTAAATGTAAAGACAATGAGGTAAATTTTCATCTTCATTGCCTGAGCCTGCGGGATTGCACACTCATAGAACCTGATGAATGTGCATTTAATTGAAATGGAAGGCTCAAAACTCAAATGATTTTAAAATAGGGCAGTAATCTTCTGCACCAGATTACTATTCAAGCAGTGGAAATGGAAATCAACACCAACTGTTCACTCCAAATTTCCAAGTGTCTATAACAGACCTATTCTGCTGTAATTCTTGTGTAGAACTTGAAGTGACACTTAGCTTTCTCACTCATTCCTGACATGTCAAAAGGTTAGCATTAATCCCGAGAGGAGTGAGACAGCAGATGATAGTCTGTTGGCTTTTAATTCCTATCTTCCCTGGTCCATTGGATTTACCTAATGCAGTCTCAATAAGAGGGTACAACCAATGGTTCTTTATTTAAGCAATATATTGTAATAATAGTCATGCATTACCAAGTTTACTTGAACAAATGCTTACTGGAACTTTTCCTGAAGCTGTCCGAGATTCAGACTGAAACAAGTGATCATCCTGCTCAACCTAACATCCCATCATTGATCAAATGATTCCTGTTCATGGGCGAACTACCTACTGCTCTGAGGTATGTTGTCTTATACTCCTTTCCACACATGCAACCAGTATGATCAATCATTGAGACTGTCCAGTCTTCAGGCATTGATCAGTTGACCACTCACAATCATCACAAGTGCATGAAGTCTACCTGATAAGTTGATCTTTCACTCATTAGGTATCTACTTCTTTTCTTTGGAAGGAGGCTTATCTCCTGATTTTAATATTGAGTCTGCCTGCTCAGGCTTCTCATATGGGCTGTTTCCTTTCAACGTTTGTGTCATCCAATCAACAGATTAGACAGCATGGTCCTGTAGTCACCAACACTTTGTTTTACTGACAACAGTTAATTATTGCATCTGTCCTGCATGTAATTTTAACAGAATTTGACTCAGACACTGCCTTCAGTTCAATCCACTACATGCTAAGTTACAACACTTAATTTAAATACACATAACCCATCATAAAGCACTTAAGTCACTATCTAACCAATTGACCATTCACAAGACTGTATTTCATATGTATTGTTCTCATTTAGTGTAACTCAACAAATGCAGGATTGCTATCCTGATGAAGGGCTTATGCCCGAAATGTCAATTCTCCTGGTCCTCGGATGCTGCCTGAACGGCTGTGCTTTTCCAGCACCACATTTTTCAAAATTGCTATGTATAAATGTAAACGAGAAGAGTTGGTGTGTGAAGAGTAAGAAAGCGGCACGGTGGCACAGTGGTTAGCACTGCTGCCTCACAGCGCCTGAGACCCGGGTTCAATTCCCACCTTAGGCGACTGACTGTGTGGAGTTTGCACATTGTCCCCGTGTCTGTGTGGGTTTCCTCCTGTGCTCCGGTTTCCTCCCATAGTCCAAAGATGTGCAGGTCAGGTGAATTGGCCATGCTAAATTGCCCGTAGCGTTAGGTAAGGGGTAAATGTAGGGGTATGGGTGGGTTGCGCTTCGGCAGGTTGGTGTGGACTTGTTGGGCCGAAGGGCCTGTTTCCACACTGTAATTTAATCTAAAAAAAAGAAAGGCTGAGCATAATGTTGCTTAGGTAAGTCTTAGCAGAGCAGAATGAATCATGTACGCTGAAGTGTAAAACACATGGAACAATAATAATGAATGTGAGAGAGAGACAGAGAGACAGAGATACGGACACAGACAAACAGAGAGAGACAGACAGACACGGAAAGAGAGAGACAAGGTATGAAAGTGAGGGTGATAGAATGAGATGACAAATTTGTGACAGATAGGCTATAATGGAGTGGGAAAGTGAGCATGACACAGTTGGATATAGCGAGTGAGTGAGTTTGAGTGTGTCAAGGTGGTGGCATGAGAGTATGAGGATGATAGAGTGAGAGAGTGAACAAGCGAGTGGAAAAGTGATGGTGGTAGAGTGAGACACCTCATCTGAGGCTTGATTTAGAAGACGGCAACAACAGACAGTGTACCAGATGTTTTCTGTGCGAAACATAAGAAAGCAAAGCCAAACATAAGGCAGAATTTAGGAGGGGCTCGTGTGGCACAGTCCCAACGTCCCTACCTCTGAGCTGGAAAACCTGAATTCAAGACTTACTGACTGTGTAATTTCTCAACATTTCTCAATAAGGTTGATTAAAAATATGTAAGTAAATTGCAAACAAAGAGTTCTGAAAAAGAAGGCGCTGTTATGAGAGGTAAAAGGATTCTGAAGTGCAGAGAGTTGATGTACGATACAAAGTGACAATGTGTGAAGGAGCAGAAGTGATCATCTTTGTGGAAATATTTTAAGTGAAATTGCAATAATAAACAAAAAGAGTTGTTAAGTAAAAGCTGCAGAATAATAAAGTGGAAAGACAAACACACAAAGATTCCACCTAAAGCAGTGAATGGAATACAGCATCATTAATTTTTTTAAAATGGAATTCAATTAAATGAACTAATCTACACCCGAATGTTCAATCAGTAACCATATCCAGTCAAATAGCAGGAGAATCTCATTGGAAATGAAACAAAAAATCACAAACGTTAAGTATTGCTGTTTTAGAAGAAAGCTGGATACTGCTCTGATATTGAGGGGAATACAGAAAATGGTAGTGGTTTGACAATGTTGTTGGTCCACATCAACCAGCCGCATTGATGAAACAAGAAGTGTTTTCACATATTGAATGTGCACAGTGGACAGATCTTCAGAATGCAGGGACGAATACTGAATGCATTCTATTGCCAGGGTTATTGGTCTCCAATGATGCAATGCATGCCCATTATTGAGTGAATGTTTTACCTGGCAGCATATGCCAAAAGCATCTGGAGAAAGAGTGTAGATACAGGACTAGCTCTCAAAGAATATTCTCTCCAAATGGAGTTCTATTTCTATTATATCCCAAAACTCATCATTAACTCACATAAGCAACCTTCGTCTCCACTTCCCTTGATTTGGTTTCTTTCAACTGATAGAAGTAAAACATATTGCCACATTAAATTATGTCTGAGACTGATTTCCAAAGCAAACACTTAACTAAATAATTCAGAAACAAAAGACGCAGATGAACAAGATAATTTCATGATTTCGCACTCCCAAACTTCATCTAAACACATTGCCTGACAACAATAGATTGCATGATTGGGAATGTGCATCTTTGCAGTAGAATCACTCCTTAAAACTGCAAAATATTCCTTGCAATTGAAACAAGATCAAAACGCAAAAGAATAAAGATACAAAACAAATAAAATAATTATTGTTGGAAATAAACCATCAGTGATACTTGCCTTCGAGGTCACAATGTGATGAACTAATGCTAAGGACATCATGAATCAGTGGGAGGCTGAGGGAGAGAAGGGTGTTTCAGTCAAAAACCTCTCAATGCAATGAGAATCCAAGTGCAGCGATTTGTCTTGAATACTGGTTCAGAACTAGTGCTTTCACATTATTTTTATTCAATTATGGGATGTGGATACCACTGGCTGGGACAGGATTTACTGCCCATCCCTAATTGCCCTAGAGAAAGGGGTGGTGGCCTTCTCAAGCCACTGCAGCCCATTTATAGATAGACCCACAGAGCCGATGGTGAGCGACTCTACATCATTGGAGGAACTGCGATATGTTTCCAAGTGTGAATGGTGAGTGGCTTGGTGGAGAACTTGTAAGTGATAGTGTTCCCATGTATCTGTTACCATTGTCCTCCTAAGTCACATTGATCATGGAAGATGCTGTCTAAGGAGCTTTGGAGAATTTGCGTTGTGCATCATGTTGATGGTATACACTACTGCTGCTGAACACCCCAGGTGGAGGGTGTGATCCATCTGGATCAAAGTCAAAGCCAATCAAGCAAATTGCTTTATCCTCAATGGTGTTAGGTTTCATGACCAGCTGTAATTGAAAGCGTCTAATGTTCAACTCACTTCTAGTCAAGGAAGTTAAAAATCAGACCCAACATGTGTGGCTATTTCCAAATTGCCCATTTGGCACCATTAGCTAAGTTGAATTTTTACCCTTTTAGAGCCTTATTCTCTGCAGTATAATTACAATCAGTATGAGCTTTACTGATTTATGCTCAAACAAAATAAATCAAAGAGCCCAGACAATTCTACAGGTTTTGTGAAATTAAATCAGTAGACAGGAGCAGCTCATTACTATAATTGTCAGTCTGTGTTGCTTGAACTCTGGGTGTTGGACAGATGGAGAATATTATAAAATTATTCAAACCCAGAATAGGAAAAAAATCTAAAGTTAATGAAGTCCACAGTGTATTCATTGTCAGCTGTCAGTAGCTACGAAATGATTTCTGAAACATAATCTGGGAACTCAGTGTGGGCTCCTAAACATTTTTCAGCTGAAGTGGATACATGCACAGGCATTTCTGTTAAATGACATTATTTTCTCTCAGCACAGTTTGTGCAATTGTGCAAAACAAATCTCAAAATTTTGAACACAGGTTTTATTTAGTTGAATTTCAGCAATTTACGCACTTTTGAGCTGGGTGCTGGCCACAAGTCTCGTCATGCTCAGAGTAAATTAATCACCCTTTGGAAGTTCCCACTTGACCATAAGAACATAAGATATAGGGACAGAATTAGGACATTCAGTCCACTGGTCTATTTCACCATACAATCATGACTGATAAGTTTCTCAACTCCATTCTCCTGCTTTCTCCCTGTAACCTTTCATCCCTTTACTAATCAAGAACCTACTTATCTTTGTCTTAAGCATACTCAGTGACTTGGCTTCCACAGTCTTCTGAAGCAATTACAGTCAAAACATGTGGTGCTGGAAAAGCACAGCTGGTCAGGCAGCATCCAAGGAGCAGGAGAGTTGACATTTCGAGCATAAGCTCCTCATCAACTCTCCTGCTCCTCGGATGCTGCCTGACCTGCTGTGCTTTTCCAGCACCATACTCTCAACTCTGATCCCCAGTATCTGCAGTCCTCACTTTTTCATAGTTAATTATGACCTTATTGTGAAGCCTCTTCCAAGGATGCTTACCTTGAAGATGTTCTCCTCCTCTCTCTACAAGGATCTCAGTGAGTCTCTCTCTCTCTCTTGCACTGCACCTCCCCCCCCCAGGCCATCTCCTGTGCCCTGAATTTCGTCAGCCAGACTCGCTACTACAACCACATCTCCTTCCTCAGCGACTGCCTACGGAACCAACAGATCCTGCATGGATTCCAGGCTACATTCAGACCATCACAATTTGGACCTGACCAAGACAACCACTATCTACAACAAATCCAAAGCCTCCAGATCCTCTGCTCCAGCCAGTGCCACCAGCTACTCTGCCTGCAATCAGCCCTGCCCCAGCTCAGGGCCACACTATCCCAGACCTACGAAGGATATTTGCTGTTCTTCATCCTTAGAAGAATTGCCACACTCAACAAATGCTTTTTCTCCATCATATCGGATGATGAAGAGCTTATACTGAAAACATCGATTCTCCTGCTCCTTGGATGCTGCCTGTTCGGCTGTGCTTTTCCAGCGCCATACGTTTTGAATCTGTTCTCCAGCATCTGCAGTCCTTACTTTCTCCCTCTGTAGCACTAGGTTCCACAGCTTCTTCACCCATTGGCTGAAGAAATTCATCCTTATCTCAGTCCTAAAGGGCTGTCCCTTCACTGTGAAGTCAGATCCTAGTCTCTCCTACTAGTGGGCCCAAAACTGCTCACAATGTTCCAAATATAAGCTCACCACACCTTTGTACAGTCTCAGAAGTACATTCCTGCTCTTGTACTCCAGCCCTCTTGAAATGAATGCTAAAATTGCATTACTCCAAGAAATTCCTGCCAATGTTGCTTTACCATCTTCCCTGTTAGGATCCCCTTCCAACTCTGGCCGGTTTCTCCCTCTTGTAGTTACTTTTACTCAATTGTAATACCATTACTTTTGCTTACAGCTTCTCTCTCTTTAATTGCAGGTTGAATTCAGTCATATAATGGTCACTGCTTCCTTCTTTTACCTTAGCTCCTTAATCAAATCTGTCTCATTCCACATCACCCAATCCAAAATTGTGAGTTCCCTAGTGACTTCTACCACTAGCTGCTCCAATAAAGCATCCAGTAGACATTCCATTTCATTTTAAGAAAGGAACTCCTTTTCGTGAGATCTGCTACCAACTTCTCAGTCCCACTTGGTTTTGTAATGGTGTCTTTCTTACATGGCTTTTTAATCTCAATTTATTTGCAGCCCCACATCCTGACTACTGCTAGGTCACCCATGCACAATTGTATTCAGGACGTTTTTGTCTTTGCAGCTTCTCAACGCTAACCACACAGATTCTATGCCTTATGACTTAATATCAATCCTTACAATTGATTTAATTTCAGTTCTTACTAACAAGGGAACCCCATCTCCACTGCACATAGTTAAAAATCAAAACACCAGGTTATAGTCCAACAGGTTTAATTGGAAGCACTAGCTTTCAGAGCACCGCTGATGAATGAGCGGCGCTCCGAAAGCTAATGCTTCCAATTAAACCTGTTGGACTATAACCTGGTGTTGTGTGATTTTTAACTTTGTACACCGCAGTCCAACACCGGCATCTCCAAATCATCCTCCGCACATCTATTTATTGTTTGATAGGACGTGTATCATTGAATATTTAGTTCCCAGCTCTGGTCGTCTTGTAGTCAAGTCTCTGTGACATACGCCAAAATTGCGCTCGCCAATTTCAATCTGTGCTACAATCTCATTTACCTTGTTTTATGTACTGCGTGCATTAGACTACAATGCCCTCAGTTCTGCATTGACCACTTCTACACCACCACCCCCCTTCATAGTCTATTGGATCTTCTAGTTATTAATCTTCCAGGAGAATCCAAAACTTAAACTGGAAATAGTTGTTTCTTTCAAATTTACTTAGGAACAACAAATAAAAAATAGTTGTGGCTTTTTAAAAATGTCATTTTCAACACATTAAAATTGGGTTACTCATGATGACCTTGTTTGCTAAAAATATTATTTTGTGACCAAACCATTCTTATCTAAGTTATTAAATCCAGTTACTGCTCTTTAATAGAGGAATGCACTTTATTTCAAAAGAAGACATTTTCTCTTTAAAAAAGGATTGAATTTTATGATGTAGCCCATTAGTGCCAGTTCATAGCAAGCTTTTGATTTATTCACCAGACCAGCAGTTACATCCTTTAGGATTTGACCAACCAACGGTAGCACTAACCTCATGGCATATAGCTGAAGGTAACAGACTAGATGCACAATAATTAAATGACAGTTCCTTGCTGATGTAGGTCATTGAGTTAATCATCCTGTCACTGAGCCATTATGTTGATTCAACCAATCTGACTCCTTTTGATCCCTCAGTTATTAACTGTATTTATTAAGATTGTGAACCTTGCTACAGACAGGAAAGCCATCAAGAAAAGTAATATCTGTGGCTTCACTATTTCTGGTCCTAACAATTTTCCAGTCTGTGACAGGAGCTTAACTTGTGACACAAATCCCAAACTCCTGCACAGCCAAGTTAGCTCCTTTGATAGTTAATGGGTCTTAACCCAAGAGTCATTGTCTAAACCCCCTGGTGGATGATGTTTTATTGAGTTGATTTTTATTTATTTGTATATTACTGTTCAAAATGCTGAACATTTGGAATGAATAAAAACCCTTGCTACAGTGACAAGAATTATAAAGTGTGAACGGACTCTTTCATCATTGAGTATGGGGATATTTGTGGACCATCCTCCTCCAGTGAGTTGCTTAATTATCCACCATCATTCTTGACTGGATGTGGCAGAACTGCAGGGTTTAGATCTGATCCATTGGTTGTGGGATTGCTAACCTCTACCTATCACTTGCCGCTTATGCTGTTAAACATGCAAGTGATCCTGTTTGGTGGCTTCACCAGGTTGACACCTCATCTTCAGGTGTGCCTTGTACTGCTCCTGACATGCTCTCCTGCACTCTCTATCGAGCCAGGGTTGATCCCTTGGCTTAATGGTAATGATCGAGTGGGGGACATGTCAGGCCATGAGATTGCAGATTATGTTGGAATACAATTGATGGCTCACAGTGCCTCATGGATGTCTAGTTTTGAGTTGCTAGATCTGTTCAAGGTCTGTCCCATTTAGCATGGTGATAGTGTCACATAACACGATGGAAGTTATTCTCAGTATGAAGGTGGGACTTTGTCACTGGCCAGGCACTGATGCCAGCATCCCAAAGATGAACAATTTAAAAAGTCCCAAGACATCCCAGCCACCAAAAAATAAACAGACAGACAAGCCCTCTTGTTCAAGAAAATCACAGATAGAGTTCTCAGAAAGGGTTACAATCCAGGGAAGAGGAACTAAACAGTCCTCATTAGAACATCTCTGATCTGCTGTGCCTCAACAGGCAAGTAAACAAGGCAGGCTTACTGAACACCCAACTCTTTTTCAAACTAAATTGCTACAATGCTTTCTGGGAACAGACCTCGATTATCACATCAGTAAAGCCCTGGAAAACAATTTACACATTTATAAGTAGATTCTCCCCACTAATTTCCAACATGGGTGCATTTCCCCAACTGGTTATAATTGAAGCCTGTGAGATTGGCAACATAAACAGGGCAATGGTAAATGGCTAAGGGCAGTTTTGAATGTCCTGCCTTTTCTGGTTCTATCAGTTGGATGGGGTTAGAATCTTCGAGGAGAAAGTGAGGTCTGCAGATGCTGGAGATCAGAGCTGGAAATGTGTTGCTGGAAAAGCGCAGCAGGTCAGGCAGCATCCAGGGAACAGGAGAATCGACGTTTCGGGCATAAGCCCTTCTTCAGGAATGGGTTAGAATCACCAATTTGCAATGAACAGGAGCCATTCTGGCTTCAGAAAATCATGCAAGATGGATGGTGTAAGGCCAGTTATCCATAATAGATCTCTCTGAATGGTAATTTCTTTGAGTTTCATAACTACCCAATGTTTAAATGAGCTGCAATGTGGATGCTGACTGAGCTATCTATCTATAAAATCTTTCACAGCAGAGTGGGAAAGAGATCCCAGTCAATTGTCATTCTTGTACTACCTTCAGCAGTGATGAAATGAGTGCAAATCAATCACTGGCTCCATGCTGATTGACTTTTGCAAACTTGGAGGGAATTAGCTTGAGCTTGTGGAGTTTGTTAACCTATTAACAACTGTCCTGTATGTTATTAATTCACAAGGCATGGCAATTTTGTAGTTACCCATCTCCTTACTGCTTCAACATTCAACAATGGGAGACCACAGAAGGTGTCTATTTATCTGATCATATTCTTTAAAGAAGATGGCCAGTTAGCTCTTCTTCTGCTTCTCTCCTGTAGCCAATTCCTTTTTCAGTGAGTGTGTAAAGTGCTTCTACTAAATTTTCAAGTAGTGCATTCCAGATCATAGCAACTTGTGTAAAATAAAATCTAACCTATTTAACCAATCAATCTAAATTGGTATCTTTAGTGACTAGTCTTGTTGATGTCAAACACACAGTTTATCCTTATTTATTCCATCAAATCCCTTGCTGACACTGACAGCATCAATTTAAGCATCTTCTAATTTTCTCTGTTGTAAGAAGAATGACCCCAGCTTCTTCAACCACTCCACAGAACTGAAGCCCTACACCAATGCATAGTCTCCTTTGCATAGTCTCCAATGCCTCAACATTATTCCTAATGTGTAGAACCGAGTGTTTAATACTCCAGTGGAAGGCTGACCTCACTAGATAAAGTGCATTGAATTAGAACTGTGGTGATGAAGTTTGTGAGCTCGGTTATCGGGTGCTAGCAACTGGTTAAGTCTGCTTCTTTAGCTAAAGATATTGGACTACTTACTGGCAGTTGTATATGTTTCTGAAAGGCTATTGCTGAGGAATGCTATAAGCATTACCAACATTGATGATGTTGTATGGACAAGCTGGTAGAACAGTTTAGGATCTTAAAGTCCCTGGGGGGCTGAATTTTCCTATGTTTTAGTCAAATGTCAATTTGAGGGAGCTTCATTGGCTGGTTTCCTCTTAAAGAGCTCTAGGGACTTTCTGTATGCAGCTTTCCATTGCTTACCTCATTAAGAATGCACTCCAATTTCATGGCAGCACTCTTGAGCAAGCTTTGTAGCGGTAGATGTGCTTACATGTGCTAGTGTTTACAAGCGCCATATTTAAAAACCAATAGCGCATCATTTCAAATACCATTTCTTTGCTTCAGACTGTGTATATGCTAGTTATTGGAAGTAAACTCCCCTTAAACGGGTTGGTGATGATTCACCGCGGCACATTCGCCGCCGCCGATTAGCCACTGCCGGTTCGCCACCAGCGTTTCTCCACTGGGGTCATTCGACCTCTGGAGACTATTCGCCACTGGAAATATATACATGTACTGATTGTTTTCCCTCCCACCTGTTCTTTCATACTTCTCACTCCCCTTTATTTATACAACAACATAGTACATATTGATAAAATATGAGGTGAAATAAATATCATTTTATTGGTTTATACATAAAAATGAGTTACAAACACATGCAGTGGCGAATTGTCCTCAGCGGTGAAAGGGCAGTGGCTAATTGGCGGTGGCGAATAGTCCCATCCCGCCCCTAAACAGGTCTCCTCAGTCAGTTCCTGAATATATAACGTCAGCCTGGTCTGAAGTGAACACCTGGGCCAGTGCACTGTCCATGACCCTGGAAACATGTGCGGGCTAAGTGCTACCATTTTCTCTCTGCTCGCCCGGACTCATTCCAACTCCACTGCAGTGCCCACCTCTCAACCATACTCATGGTCTAGCACTCTCACACTTGATGCAGCATATCCTCATAATGTTCCTCACTCACCCCATCCGTCCAAACTATCTTTTCCATTTATATATATTTATTAGTTGCCAGTTAAAAATAGCTGCTTTGTTGACTGCAGCATACAATATGCTAAGACATGTGGGGAAGAAGAACTGGCAACTGCAATTGATAGAGTAGGAGAAAGTGAATTGACTTAGAGTGCCCTGTATTGATCCTTTGGAGCTGGAAGAGGATTTGACAGAGTTGTCAATTTTTATACTTTTAAAGGTCAGGGACATTATTGGCACATCTGCTCAGTCTGTCCTGCAAATAAATTGGCAAAACTGGATATGTGTTTGCTTGTTAAAGCAACTCTACTAACCTCCAATCAAAATGTCAAAGCAAAAGCATTTCAGTTTGAATACAAATTCAATGAGCTGTGCTAGAGCTTGAGGCAGGATAGCTGAGAAGAAATTCAATGGTTCATGCCCAGCTTCCCACTGCCACTTGAGTGTAAGACATTCCAGCGCTGAAAATGTGTTGCTGGAAAAGTGCAGCAGGTCAGGCAGCATCCAAGGAGCAGGAGAATCGACATTTCGGGCATGAGCCCTTCTTCAGGGTGGCACGGTGGCACAGTGGTTTGCACTGCTGCCTCACAGCGCCAGAGACCCGGGTTCAATTCCCGACTCAGGCGACTGACTGTGTGGAGTTTGCACATTCTCCCCGTGTCTGTGTGGGTTTGCTCTGGTTTCCTTCCACAGTCCAAAGATGTGCAGGTCAGGTGAATTGGCTATGCTAAATTGCCCATAGTGTTAGGTGGGTTGCGGGTCGGTGTGGGCTTGTTGGGCCGAAGGGCCTGTTTCCACACTGTTAGTAATCTAAATCTACTGTAAAATTTATTGCCCATCCTTCAGTCCTCTAGAGAAAGGACTGGTGACCAACTTTCTTGAATTGCCTCAACCCTTTTGGTGTAGCCATACTAATAGTTCTGTTATGACGTCTTCCAATAAACCCTCTGTCCCAATTCTGTTTCCCACCATTTCGTATTTTGCTGCTGGACAGTGGCTACTCATTTCTAGGCTATCAATTTTTTTTAAAAAGGCAAGTATTACTGGTTTCAGGCATTGGCATTGAACCTCGCTTGTCTATAATTAAAACCAGTGCAACATTTGAATCATTGAAAGTAATTTTAATTTCTGAGTTGAGAAATCATGAGCCCATGAGATGCATGTTACTGGGAATGATTAGCATTCAAATGTTGAGATATCTCAAAATGATCTATTGGTTTGAGATCTGTGTACACTGAGGGGGCCCATAAGTAAGTCTTAGTTGAAGGAGGAATATTGTGCTTGGGATGTTGATGCAAAGTGGAAAAGGTTTAACATAACTTACAGAAGTTGGCAAATAAAAATGTTGCTTTCTGACATCGGAAGGAGCAAACCTACTTCTCGTGATCAAACGAAAGTAAGTTTTAACTTTACTTCACAGGATCTACACTGGATCTCTGTAGCTGCTCTGCTCAGTGATCATTGAACATAATGTAAAGATCCTAATGACAGTATGGGACCCAAACTAACATAAAGTGATTCAGCTGTCACGTGAGGGTGGTAGATACCCCAACAACTCTGGTAAGCAGCTTTATTAAAGTTGAAAGAATGCAGTATAAAATGCATAGGTTCAAATTTTAACTCCATTCCACAGAATTGCCATTGAATGTGGAGGCAGGGGAGTTCAAATCCTGTGGGCCGTATAATTAGTGACTCTCCTTTTTGAAAGTTTAGTGAAGTGAGGAAATGTGGGGAGCATAAGTGGTAGAAATTGATACTGATGAGGTTGTTGCGTGGATCTTGCAGTGAGCAGCCAATGAACCATTCTCACCAGTCATTATGTTTACAGATACCCGTAGAGATTTCATATGTTTTTGAAAGAAAACATACACCGCATCAGTTACCCAATAGAGTGCAGCAACTTCTCCATGGGATCTGGGGCCTGTGTGAACCGGGAAGACTGTTAATCTTCAACCAATCAACTGAAGTCTGCACTGGAATGTGTAAGCTAAAACATTTAATTTAATATAAAATGTCAGAGTTAAAATGGAGGAAATGAATTAAAAATTGAATTAAGAGAGAGAAAGTATTTGCTTAGTTTGGAAAAACCAAGAATGAATTTAAGACTAACATTTTAATCTTAAATAAGGACAATGAGTGGGCATGAACCAGCTGAAGTGAACGAGTTTGCTATGATAGATCAATAGAGAATCAGTGCAAGTTATTTAAGAGATATTTCAAAATACACAGAGTAACTATATTCCTAATTTTAAAAAAAATTTGAAGGGGACGATGTCATGCATGATTACCTAAAGAAGTTAAGGCAAGAATAACAATTAAGGAAAAGCAAGTAATTATACAACAATAACCGGAGGGAGTGATGATTGAATAGAATGTAAAGAATGACATAGAATAACTGAATGATTAATCAGGAGAATGGAAATTCTACAAGTATCTAAAAAGGAAAATAATATGTAAATTGGCCACTGTCCCTCAAAAGAATAGTCAATAAGGAAGTAGCAGAAGAAATGTTCATATATTTCTCTCTCTCTTCACTAGAGAGGATGCAAAAACAAAATTCCAGTAATAGCTGTAAATCAGGAGGTAGAAGGGAAATTACAATGATGAGGGAAGTGGTACCAAACAAATTTTAGATTACTTAGAGTGTGGAAACAGGCCCTCTTGCCCAACAAGTCCACACTGACCCTCCAAAGAGCAACCCACGCAGACCCATTCATCCCTTCACCTCACACTATGGGCAATTTAGCATGGCTAATTCACCTAACCTGCACATTTTTGGACTGTAGGAGGGAACCCACACAGACACGGGGAGAATGTGCAAACTCCAAACAGACAGTTGCCCAAGATGGGCATTGAACCCAGGTCTCTGGCACTCTGAGGCAGCAGTGCTAGCCACTGTGCCACTGTGCCACACACCCAAATAGAAGGAGCTATGCACTGACAAGTCTTCAGCTCCTGGTGGACTTCAAAAAACTAGCCAACAAGGAAGTAAACATGTTGGGGCTGGTTTTCCAAAATTCGCTTGATTCCAGAAAGATCCCATCAGACTGGGATTTAGTAAACACAACCCTTCTATTCAAGAAGGGAGAGAGGCAGAAAACAGGAAATGATAGGCCAGTTAGCTTAGTATCCTTCCAGAAGAAAGTGGTTAGCATTGATCATTAAGAAGGTTATAGCTGGCTCATTAGAAAAATTCAAGGTAATCGGAAGGTATGGTAGTATCAAAGGCAAATCATGATTTATTGGTGTTCTTCACATGCTGTGGATAGAAGACATTTGAGAAGGTGCCACATGAAATGTTCTCATGCAGGTAACATAGTAGCATATATTTAAGAAGTGGCAAAAAGCCAAGGGCATCTAGGCGAAGCAATCCAGGCGACCCAGGTAATGTTCTAGGGACTTGGGTTCGAATCCCACCATGGCAGAAGGAGGAATTTGAGTTCAGTTTTTGCAAAAATCTGGAATTAAGAGTCTAATGATGACCATGAATCCATTGCCAAAAAAAAATCTATCTGGATCATTAATGTCCTTTAGGGAAGGAAACTGCCATCCCTACCTGGTCTTGCCTACATGTACCTCCAGGCCCACAGCAAAGTGGTTGCCTTGTAATTGTCCTCTGTGTAATTAGAGATAGGGAATAAATGCTGACATAGCCAGCAATGTCTACATCCTGTAAACAATGACAGGATTCTGGGTAATCCAAGATGAAGGACAGGAAAAGTTTGTGGCTGTAACAGCTGTTCCTTTTTTGAGGTATTTTAAGTATTGGAGGTGATTTCCTCGAATTCCAGGAGCAGTAATTACTATTTTATAAACTGTTGCATTTCGTTTTGGAACTTTAGGGGAAAATAGATCAAAACAATGGCACTTTAAAAAGGAGGAAGAGAAACAAAGGCAGAGACCACATGGTCAGAGAAAGAAGCCTGCACTGCTGTCTGACACAGCAGTGAATCTGCACAGTTACTGCCTTTGCTGTTTGAGTTCAGGTATATCTGGACATTGGCGTGTGTCTCACACAGGATTAGATAAGTGCATCATTTTTAAGTGTGACCTTGCTATAAATCTACAATAGTGAGTAGAGTGGATTCTTTTTTGATTATATGCTTTATTGACATCTGTCTCTTGATTAAATTTTTAAAATATAAAACAAAGGTATTAAATTAGCCTCGAACAGTGATTTTTGGAGCAGTTAGACAGTGCTATTTTCTGGGTTTGTAGATAGTTCATGAGCAAATATGACTTTGAGTAAAGTGATGGGCTTTTCCTGTTGGATATGGGAGTTTAGGGAGAGTTTCCACGTTACTGATTATTATGTCTGCAGGAAGTGTCTTTAGTTGTGAATCCGTGAATCAGATCACATGGACCAGTTGGAGCAGCAGTTAGAGGCAGTAAGGAATTTCTAGGAGCTAGGGGGTGTGTTGGATGACAGTTATAGAAAGAGACGAATACAGTCAGGTAGATGGGTCACCTCCAGGAAAAGTAGGCGAGGGAAGCAAGTAGTGCAGGAGTGTCTTGTGGCTATTTCCATCTCAAACAAGTATGCTGTTTTGGAAAATGTCAGGGGTAATGGATTCTCAGGGGAATCTTGCACAAACAACCAAGTTTCTGGTAACAAGACTGGCTCTAATCTAACGAGGGGTATGTCAGGTTCCAAGCAATCGATGGAGATAGCGGACTCTCCAGTCAGGGGCGCAGACAGATATTTCTGTGGCTGACAGCAAGAAATCAGAATGGTGTGTTGCCTCCTTGGTGCCAGGAGGCTGCAGAATGTTCTCAAAGAGGAGAGGGACCAGCAGGAGGTCATTGTGCACATTGGAACTAATGACATAGGAAGGGGAAAAGATGAGGTTCTGAATGGAGATTACAGAATGTTAGTCAGGAATTTTAAAAGGACCTTCTAGATTACTCCTGCTGCTACGAGCTAGTGAGGTAGGAATAGGAGGATAGAGCAGATGAATACATGGCTGAAGAGCTGGTGTAGGGGAGAAGGGTTCATATTTTTGGATTATTGAAATCTCTTCTCGAGTAGAGGTGATCTGTATAAGAAGGATGGATTGCACCTGAATTCGATGGGGACTAATATACTGGCAGGGAGATTTGTTAACCCTGCTTGGGAGGATTTAAACTAGTAAGGTGGGGGGTGAGGGAATCCGGGGAAATAGTGAGGAAAGAGATCAATCTGAGAGTGGTACAGCTAGGAAAAGGAGCAAGTCAAACAGTCAGGGCAGGCAGGGACATAGCAGAGAATGAGGTAGGACTGATAACTTAAACTGCATTTATTTCGATGTAAGAGTCCTAACAGGGAAGGCAGATGAACCCAGGACATGATTAGAAACATGGGACTGGGATATCACAGCAACTACAGAGACATGGCTCAGGTAGGGACAGGATTGGCAGTTTAATGTTCCAGTATATAAATGCTACAAGAAGGACAGAAAAGGGGGCAAAAGAGGAGGGGTATTGATATTTTTGATAAGAGGTAGCATTACAGCTGTAAGGAAGGATTTAAAGGTGATGAAGACAGGAAATGGAGACGAGATTGAAATCTTGAATGTGAATGAGTTTGTCCTGTGAGGAAAGGTTGGACATGCTTGTTTCCATTGAAGAGTGAGGGATGACTTGATTGATGCATGTAAGATTCTCGATGGTCTTAACAAGGTGGATGTGGAAAGATTATTTCCTCTTGTGGTTGAGTTGAGAACCAGGGGGCATTAGTCACAAATGCAGACTTCCCTTTTAGGACATGTATGTGAATATTTTTCTCTCTTAGACAGTTGTTTGACTTTGGAATATTCAGTCTCAGAGCATCGAGGTGGGGTGATTGAATATTTGTCGTATGGAGGTCAGGAGATTCTTGTTAGGCTAGTGAGTCAAAGGTTACTGGGAGTAGATAGGAGTATATCATTCAATAAGCTAACTGCTTAACACATAACCTGATTAAATGGTGGAGGAGGCTCAAGGCACCCTTAATTTAACTATTTGCCTGCTCTTAGAAGCAATGCTTTCATTTGAATTTTCACAGAATATAATCATTGTATCTCTACAGTGTGGAAACAGGCCTTCAGCCCAACAAGTCTACATGGACCCTCTGTTGAAACTTTATTGCTGGAACAGCACAGCAGGTCAGGCAGCATCCAGGGAACAGGAGATTCGACGTTTCGGGCACAGGCCCTTCTTCAGGAATGAGCAGAGAGTGTTCAGCAGGAGAAGATAAAAGGTAGGGAGGAGGGACTTGGAGGAGGGGCGTTGGAAATGTGATAGGTGGAAAGAGGTCAAGGTGAGGGTGATAGGTCGGAGTAGGATGGAGGCGGAGAGGTCAAGAAGAAGACTGCAGGTCAGGAAGGCGGTGCCGGGCTGGAGGGATTCGGCTGAGACAAGGTGGGGGGAGGAGGGATGAAGAAACTGGTGAAGTCCAAGTTCATCCCCTGTGGTTGGAGGGTTCCCAGTCGGAAGATAAGACGCTCCTTCTCCGACCGTCGCGTTGTTGTGGTTTGGCGGTGGATGAGTCCAATGACCTGCATATCCTCGGTGGAGTGGGAGGGGGAGTTGAAATGCTGTGCTACAGGGTGGTTGGGTTGGTTCGTCCGGGTGGCCCAGAGGTGCTCTCCCTCTGAAGAGTATCCCATCCAAACCCATTCACCATTACTCTACATTTATCCCTGACTAATGCACCTGACCTACATATCTCTGAATACTATGGACAATTCAGCATGGCCAATTCACCTGATCTGCACATCTTTGGGCTGTGGGCGGAAACCGGAGCACCCGGAGGAAAGCCACCCAGACACAGGGAAACTCCAGCTAGACAGTCACCCGAGGCTGGAAGCGAACACAGGTCCCCAGAACTGTGAGGCAGCAGTGCTAACCACTGAGCCATTAGAGGGAAATAATTTTCAAATTACTTTAAAATCACCATCTCTAATTAGAACCGAAAGAAATCAGACTATGCACTTGTAAAAGTTAATTTCAGCCCAAAAGCAGTTTTTCTGTCAGAGTTGAATCTAATCATGGCATTTTAAAAAATCAATCATTTACACTTGAATGGATAAGCTCTTACTTTCTCTGGCATTTTAATTTGGTGTCTAGTGAGTAAGTGCTACAACTTCATGTTCTTCATATACATAAATCCAAATCTCTTAGCAAATTACCCAATGTAACAAAGCTTCTTGTGTTTGTGTGCAGACACCAGAGGTTGCTATTGAGAGACTCTATATTAACACTGAATACTGATAAGCTCACCACTATAAAAACCTACTCATTGTAAAAATATTCTAATCAACCCTTTTAAAGGATGGTATTACATCATTCTGGAGTAAATGGAACTTAAACCTGGGCTTTCTGGCTCAGAGAGGCAGCATCCGAGGAGCAGGAGAGTCGACAATGCGAGCATTAGCTCTTCATCAGGAATCTTGAAACATCGACTCTCCTGCTCCTCAGATGCTGCCTGACCAGCTGTGCTTTACCAGCGCTACACTCTTCAACTCTGATCTCCAGCATCTGCAGACCTCACTTTTTTTTCCTTTCTGCCTCAGAGGTAGAGACACTACTGCTGAACTACAAAAGCCTTCAAGAGTGGAATTTCAGATAAGAGCGATTTGCCCACTGTGTATTTAAGAGAAAGTGAGGACTGCAGGTTCTGGAGGGTTAGAGTCAAAGAGGGTGGTGCTGGAAGCACAGCAAGTCATGCAACATTCGAGGAGAAAGAGAATTGACGTTTTGGGCATAAGCCCTTCATCAGCCATTCCACATGAAGGGCTTATGCCCGAAACATCGACTCTCCTGCTCCTCGGATGCTGCCTGACCTGCTGTGCTTTTCCAGTACCACCCTTTTCCACTGTGTATTTAATCAAATTATGTCTCACATCCAATGTCAGAATGTCAAGCAAGGCTCTATATAAAGTGTGTCCTTCAAAAATGATAGGCTACTGTCTGGGGAAAAACTGGTGGTTTCAGCTTAAATATGTTTCTTCAAAGGAATATTATTTTAATTGCTGTTCAAAGGTTTTTTAGTGGGTTTGCAATCAGATTTTGCACATTTGGTCAAAGTAATTAGTTTTGCTAAGTAATCATCTGCCATCGTTACATTTTAATTCTGCTGTTAGTTTAATTGTGGGATACAAAATGGTGATGGTGGGCGTTCCTTTGGGATAATGGTGAATGAAAAGCAAGTTAATTTCACCAGTGCTCACCAATTCAGGCTCAGAAGTCCCTGGAATCTACTATCAATATCCATTACTACATCAAGGACTGAATTTGTGGACCACCATCCATGCACTGGAACGTGGCAGAGGAAACTAATGTGATGTGATCTGGTATCTGGAACTCATTATTTTATTCACATACAATGCAGTTAACCCTGCTAAATAAAAACCCAGATCTTCACTGCCTTCATGATCTGCTGTAGATACAATCTGCGTTTTAACTCCGACATGCTCTTGGTACCTGATGATGTAATGTTTATGTTGGCTCCTGGAAGGACAAGACAAGTGTCACATATAGACCATAAGACCAAAAGACCTGAAGAACACAAGACATAGGAGCAAAGGTAGGAGCTGCTGGCTGGGCCAGCATTTATTGTCCATCCCAAGTTGCCCTAATGTTTTTGTAATGGTACAGTCCTCTGAGTGGGGAATGTTCACAATACTGTTTGGAAGGAAATTCCAGATTTTGGCCCAGTGAAGGAACTTCTGCTAAGGTTTGCGATGAACATATTCACTAACTTAGCATTATCTATAAGTTTAGCTTCAGTGTCTACATCATTCGAACTGGGATATGGGCCAGAGGCTGGCAAATAGGACTGGATTTATTTAGGATATCGAGTTGCCATCGTCGAGTTGGACCGAAAGGTCTGTTTCCGTGCTGTATATCTCTGTGGCTGTAAGTACACTATTCAGCCTGAGTCTACTCCACCATTCAATGAGTTCATGGTTGATTTGATAATCTTCAATTCCACTTTTCTGCTTTTTCCCTTTGATTTTTTTACTGATTAAAAATCTATCTCAGCACTTAATGACACAGCCTGAACAGCCCTGTGGTAAAACATTCCACATGTTCACAACCCTCTGAGAAAAAGAAAATTCCCCTCATCTCTAGCTTAAATATGAGACAACATATCCTGAGTTAATGCCCTCTGGTCCTTGATTTTCTTACAAAAGGAAGCCACTTTTTTTATATATGAAAATCACAAGCTGTGTCTAGTCTAGTACTGAGCAAGTTGGTTTCAAACCATAACATGTACTCCTCAGCATGTCATGCTGCAAATGGCCCCAATAAGGTGGAGACTGAGACCTTCATACCATCAGGTCACATGCTATGACATGCTCATAATATACAGTATAATACAGCACATGAACAGGCCCTTTGGCCTATCAAGTCTATGCCGATTTAATCCTTATTTAGACCAGTTACATATTACCCATGTGTGGTTTCTAGCCCTCGGTTTGCCTACTGTTCATGTGTCTGTCAAGATAGGCCATAAAGTTTGTTAATATGGCTGCTTCCACCACCCTCTGGGTGAAACATTTTCTCTGCGCTTCTTCTGTGAACTTTCCCCCTCTCACCTTGAACCTGTGCCTTCCTGTAGTTAAACTGTTCACCTTGGGGAAAAAGCCTTTGACTATCCACCCTACCTATGCCTCTGAATTTTGTAGACCTCTCAGGTCACCCCTCAACGTCTGTCTTTCCAATGAAAACAATCTGAGTTTATCGAACCTCTCCTCATAACTAAAGCCCTCCAGACCAGGTAACATCTTGGTAAACCTTCTCCGAAGTATCCACATCCTTCTGGTAGTGTAGCTTTCAGAACTGCACACAATATTCTAAATGTGGCCTGACTAAAGTTTTTTGTCTCGCTGTAACATAACTTGCCAGCTTTTATATTTCATGCTCTGGACAGTGCTCTCCTCTGCAAAGTAGTAGCATCCACTGAAGTAGCTTTGTTTCTGATGTCAAACAGGCACATCCTGCTTCTGAGCAGCTTTCAGCTCCTTTAGAAAGGTATTAAGTTTCCTTCTTGCTCAATCACCTCCTTCGTGATTAATACCTCCAAGCTCAGGAACAGGACCTGGATATAGTATTCATCTGGGTCTCAGGTTCCCAACACAGCTGTGAAACTGCATTCCAAAATCGAACTCTGGGACTTCACCAGACCATCTTGGCTGAAGGTTTGGTACAGTACTGAAGAATTAACATTTTTATAAGTGCCATCTTTCAGATGAATTATCAGGCCAAATCTAGGTGTTCCGTTGATGCAACAGTTCTCAAAAAAAATTTGAAGAACATTTTTCCTGATGTTCTGGTCAACATTCAACTCTGAATTAATACCATCAAAATATTATCTATTAATTGATTCTTGTCTTCTACCTCCTCTAGCAAGACAAGAGTATCAGCTTAGATGTGATGGAATAGCATGCATTGAATTAATGGGCATTGATGGTGTCTAGTACTTTGAAAAATATGCCTAGAGGGCAAAATCTGTGCAAAAGTGAGGAGTACACCACTTTCCTCTTCTTGGTCATGCATTAAGAGAAAAAAAATCCCCTCATCTCTTAATAGTAGTGATTATCTTAATAAACGAAATAGATTCTGGATTACCGGCGAAAAAAAAAACTCCGAAGTTTGATCTTGCAGCTGATAATTTCTTAAGAAAGGTTTACAAATGCAACCTTTCTCAAAGGTGTTCCTTCAGGGTCTGTGGGGAAGATGTTTAGACATAATGCTGTTACACATGAATATCTCAAGGATTTGGTTACAGCATCAATGTGGGAATGTGCTGATAAGCCTGTAGGAAGTCAGTGTGGTGACACTTTGAGGTTTCTTTACAGCTGTCCTAAGAGAAATGTAATCTTTCAACTCTTGATGGGTCAAATCATCTGTGTTTGTCCTTTATGATGTAAATAAAGAAAAGCCTAATTTACCTTTCTGCTCTGAAAATGTCAGAGATCAGAGTAACCTGTAACAGTAAGTTGATGCATAAAAAATAAATTTCTTCATGGAGCATGTAGCAAGCATATAATCACAAGCCTCCATACTTCTGAATGTTATTCACTTGTCCACAAAAACACTTTTATCCCTACATTTGGGTCAACCTCTAGAATTATGGAGTTTACCTCATCTCTGCCAAATCTCTTGTAAGCTGTTTGCTCAAGCCAATGATTCTTTTTCTTTACCATATCATTACCGTGGCTATCCACAAAACAATATGGAAATAGGAAGAGGAGCGAGCTGTTCAGTCCCTTAAACCTATTCCACCATTCAGTAGGGTCATGGTTGATCCACATTCATGCCTTTTCCCCACAACCTTTGATCAAGTTTTGATCAAGTATTGATTTACCTATGTCAGCCTTAAGTTGACACCCTTTTATTCTGAGAGTATGCCTTCTTGGTCCTAGACTCTCCCATGAGAGGAAGCATCCTCTCAGCACTTACCCTGTGAAGCCCCTTAAGAATCCTATATATTTCAATGAAATCAGCTCTCATTCTTCTAAACTCTAGTGAGTAGAGTTCCAACTTGTTTAGCCTTTGCTCATTAAGACAATCCCTCCATATCAGGGATCATCCTAGTGAACCTTTTCTGAACTGCCTCCAATGAAACAATATCTTTTCTTAAATTACAGGACCAATACTACTCACAGTAGACCAGATATAGTCTCACCAGTACCTTGTACATTTGCAGGAAGACCTCCCTATTATTATACTCCAACCTCTTTGAAATAAAGACCAACATCCCATTAGCTTTCCTGATTATTTGTTGCACCTGTGTGCTAGCTTTCTGTGTTTAAATACAGGTAGCCTCAAGTCCTGAGAGAATCGTTGAGTTTACGTTTTTGTAATAATATTAGTTAATAAACAGGCGAAGAATTTTTTTCATAAGAAGTAGATGAAATAATCATTTTCTGGCCAAACGCTCTGATACCAAATTGGAGATAACATCACTTCCTGACATATATGGTTCTTGAGATGGAGTTTAAGCAGTAATTAAGCAGCAGGTAAAATGCACCAGCAGTATTTTAATGCTTGCCAAAGCAGATAATGACACACAACTTAATTTTTGGCATTGTGTCATAAATGTCATTAATTCAGCTGCAGAGCATTCAGTTGTGATAGAAAATAGTTCATTTCCAGCAGAGAAAGTGATAGAAAGACAGAACCTACACATAGATATATGGGATGTCCCAAGTGCCTTATTTTGAATGAAATACTTTTGAAATATAGGCACTGTTGTACTGCTGAAAACATGGCTATTTGTGCATTGCTAAGTCCCACAAATAATAATGTGATAATAAACAGATGAGTTGTCCTAGTGATGTTGATTGGGAGAAATATATTGCAGGCATTTCATTAAGCTGAGGGTGACCAATTCTTCACAGAGCCCTCTACCTGAGATGTAATTTCAAAAATACTAACTCAGGGTAATTATATAAATTGACACTCCTTTAGCTATCTTTGCAAGCAGTATGGTTGGGACAAGAACATCTGTTTAAAGGCTATTATCCCGCAGATTGAAGGGTGAGTTCAGCCATCATGAATGCACGGGCGTCCTCTGAATTGAATACATTTCTGAGGGACCTCTGCATAATAAACCAAGGACTTGACCTAAATTTGGAGATAATTCTGAAGTGGAGTAGTGCTATCAATGCTGACACTTTGGAAACCAGTGTCAAGAATGTGGTGCTGGAAAAGCACAGCAGGTCAGGCAGCATCCGAGAAGCAGGAGAATCGACATTTCGGGCATAAGCCCTTTATCAGATTCTCCTGTTCCTCAGATGCTGCCTGACCTGCTGTGCTTTTCCAGCACCACACTCTCGACTCTGACCTCCAGCATCTGCCATCCTCACTTTCTCCCAGTTTGGAAACCAGTGCCTGGATTGCTGTAGTCACAGGCTGGCCAACCAGGATGAAAGGCATCAGTAATTGAGATGGTTAATCATTCTAACTGAAGCTCAACAAAAGGATAAATATCGCAAATATGAAGCAAGTTACAATCATCCATGATGCTCAATTGGAAGGAGGTGGATATCACCCAAAGGCAATGTGTGGCCTTCCAAATAAACAAGTGGCAGGGGATTCTGACTATAGACATTGTCTTGTTGTTCTTTTGTCATTATTATTGAAAGCAAGAGGCAGAAAATGCTAAGAAACACTGGATATATGTGCAACTGGGAAGTTTATTTCTTCAACAGCTTTTGAGGAATTTGTGGACTAGGCACATGAAATTAAGAAAGGTTACTTTAACTTTGACACATCGAGCTTAATCTTTATAATAATGTAATGATGAATTGTGAATATGCTTTCAAATGTTCTTTGCTCAAGTACTGTGGTATCATTGACTGAACAAACTCACAGTTTCCCCTAGGGAGTCCCCTATATCAAACATAAGTGCAATGTTTCTAATTAAACCCTTAACTTCACATCCAAGCCCAGTTATACATGCACGATTCTCACAGCAAAGACCAAATCTGAAAACTGACTGAACAAGTAAAGGACGAAGAAGAAATTAATGGATTAAGAGGTAAAATGGGAGAGGATAGTTTAGGTTATAGTTGCAGAAACATAGTCAATGAGGCTGCTCAGTGATTATAATGTTACAGGCGAGGAATCTCATTCTCCAGGATTGTGGAGACAGTGAGGCAATAAGGTAACCAGACACATCATTCCGGATGTGGGAGCACTGGGAAGTATGCCCCAGAGGGTCCACATCTATGTTCTCTTTGCTTAAGGCAAAGAAGTGCATATTGGGTGCAACTGCACTTGCACCACAATCAACAAGTTAAGCAGTATCCTATTCCAGTTGATATTGGATACCTGGTATTGCAGAATACAGTTGATATGCTATTACAGACAGGTACAATACAGGAGGACACCCCTATAACCATTTCACTTGTTTTTCATGTGAATAAACTGAATGGGAGTTTGTGTTTTATACATTACCAAAAATGAAATTTGATGATTTCAGTCTGCTGTCTAGGGGTAAGAAAAATCCCTTAGTTATTGTACCAAGGAAAGAAAACCAATTTTCACAACTTGATGTCCCAATAGATTCTGGAGTATTTTTATATTGAGATGGCAAATATAGACTTGGTTGCAGACCTGGGATTAAACAGGCCGTCTGGACTTTGAGATTTGTTAAATCCCCTTTAATTTTTCATAAGAGCATGAATCGGCAACTTTTCACACCCAGATTACTTAATACATTATGTTGATGATTTGCTTTTGTCGAGTAGTCTGTGCTGAATAGACACAGCCTGTGCAGGAACTACTGTTGCTGTTTCCAAACGCTAAGCTTAAATTAATTCTAAAAAGACTCATCCCCTGCAAAATTACGTTTCTGGGTCTAAACAACTTCAATGAAGTCAGGTTGAATTTCTTATTTTAAAGGATGGCCCTTATTTTGGCTATTTGTTTCGTGTCCTTCGATGGAAACCTTTTGCCTTTTTTTTAGGCCAGTCTGTGGGCAACTGAGCCTGCAATCACAGTGGTATTATTTGAATGGGACTGTAAGTCAGCAGTCAGAGAGATCATAGTGTTGTAAATTGTAAGATACGGTTGCTTGAAAATCCCATTACCAATCACCATCACCCATTCCTCCCCCTTATGGTCAGCAGAACCAAACCCAAACCCCCACCCCACACTCATCAAGTGACTCCAATCATTCTTATGGTCATCAGCGTACCCCCACAATACCAGTCCCATGGTTGAAATATCCCTTGTTATTCTTCAAATGAGCTGCTCTCCCTAGATATGATCCAGACACTGCTTCTACCCACCTCTGTCTGATCTTTTCTGGGGCTGTTTACTGAGTTTATGTATCACAGTTTACTGAGGCAGCCTACCTCTATTTATGCAGTTTACAAAATTATCTGTAAAACCTACACCCTGCTCCTCAGATCCTTAGACTTCAAGTCCTTAAAGCAACACAGCTCGATATTCTCAACACTAATCCCTCATTCATAGTATGTGAAACATTCTCAAACTAAGAGGTAAGATGGGAGAGGGTGTTTTGGGTTATAGTTACAGAAACATAGTCAATGCGACTGCTTGGTGATTACAATGTTACAGGCGAGGAATCTCATTCTCCAGGATTGTAGAGACAGTGAGGCAATAAGGTAACTAGACACATCATTCTGGATGTGAGAGAACTGGGGACCATGCCTCAGAGGGTCCACATCTATGTCCTCTTTGCCAAAGACAAGGCCTTTTAATCCTGCTTCCCTGCAAAGTGGGTGCAACTACAGTTGCACCACAATCAGCAACAAGGCCAGAGTTGTCCAACACTTCTAAGCAATCACAGCATTGAAGTTTAAAAAGTACATTTTATTTAAAACAATAGTTAAAAATGACACCAACCTCAATCAATGAGGAAAGCTAATTTGCATAGGTGGCCCATCACCCTGGAATTGATTTGCTCTGAGGCTCTCACCTTGTCAGACCTTTGGCCTGGCTTCCTCCTGTCTCTAAGTGACCTTCTGGCCCATGTTAGAATCATCATCTTCTCCTTCCTTACCAGAGGAGACCTCTTGCTTCTGTATCTCTTCCTCTGCACAGACATCTCCCCTTGGCTGAGTGAACTGGTGAAGAACACACTACTCTGCAGGATTGTGTCTGATGTGTATCACACTGCATTGCCTGAGCTGTCCAGGCTGATTCTGATCTCCAGGAGTTCTGCAGTCTGTTCTACAATGGCTCTTATAGGGGCATACAGCATTGCACCTCTCCTCGACATCAACCAAGGATTCCTGACAGGCACCATCAGTTTGATGTTTTGGGGATAGCCCGTGTCTCTGGGCAGCTAGCCCTGTATGAGACAAGGGGCACCCTGAAGCTGTGAAAATCCTGGTCAGAAGTAAAGTTGACTGCCCTGGTGCCTGACCTCCTACAACTAGGGGGAAGTGAACAAACTTATAATACATTTCAGCAAAGGGAGTTTCGGGCTCCTTCCTGATACACATACAAATGGATGACTGTAAAATTGCACAGAGGTTCCCAGTGGCTCCTTGAAACAAGTCATTTGCATAAAAGTTGAAGGTTACTGAGTTTCTGGTTTGCTTTTAAAGTGATGGGGTCTCCGTTTGTTAAAGCCCAGCTCTCAAGTGCATGGGGAAAGGACGCCTTACTGCTCTTAGTAGATTCTTGGCAGGATGAACTTATTTGGGGCTGGTGTGGTGCAGTGATAGTGTCCCTAACTCTGGGCCAGGAGGTCAGGGTACATGTCCTACCTGCACTGGAAATGTCTCTCAATATGTTCAAACGAGTAGATTCAAAATGCTTAAAAGCTGACGGCCTCTCCTACACTTGAAGGAACCCAGAATGGGATTGCCTTCTCGTCCATGCAGCTGTATGTGCTGGTTCAGCTGATGTCAGATGTAGAAGACAATGTTCCACAACAACATCTACATTCCCTCTTTGTCAGTTGAATGTAGTGACCAGAAGGGTTGAAGAAGGTTTCCTAGCTAATGCATTTCCTCAACGTGGTCCCTATTGCTCTCCATGTTGTGTGTCTGATGCTTCTGCTCCTGTACCCTCTGGCCCTGTTCCTTCTCAAATACACAAAGATCAGAAGCTGCAATATTCCCTACCCTGCCCTCTTTCCAAGCAGCAAATAACAAAGTCTATCAAGTGCGATGTTAGAAGGTGTTTCTTTGCGACTAAACATTTACATGCGTGGAGACAGCAGGGTACTTAAGATGCATCTGTGCACCACATCATTCATGGTAATCAGCATCCCATCAGGGAGGTAACAATTGAACCATTCTAATTCAGCTTCCCTCCGTATAATAGAGCTGCCGCAAGTACATCTCCCCACTTCCCCACTCCACCTCTCCCAGCCTTACCCTCGTCTGGCAGAAATTTCCAGGCAGGATTCCAGAGCTTACAGACCTTCTGATAGTTGCCCTGCATCAACAAGGCACCTTATGGATTTAGAGTCAGAGAGTCATAGAGATGTACAGCACGGAAACAGACCCTTTGGTCCAATTCGTCCATGCAGACCACATATCCTAACCTAATCTAGACCCATTCACTGTAGCTCTATTCCCGCACAGCTACATCCATACCTTAGACATCACAAGATGGCCACAGTGTGGTTCTGTGACTTCCTGGGATCTCATTAATGTGCGGTGACATAAATTCTGGAGCTAAGCTGGTTCGCTGAGAATGGACTGTCCATTCACTGGTGTCAGGGTAAGTTGGATATACCTTAAGTTGACCTGAAATTCTAAATTTAAAATCTTAAACTAAAACATCCTCCTCCACTTTGGGTGTAGCCTTTTCAAACCAAATGGCAGTTTAGCTAATAATCTAAAGGTGGTGAGCTGGGCCAATGGGCCGAGGAATAGCAGTTGGAGTTTAATTTAGATAAATGTGAGATGTTGCATTTTGGTAAGATAAACTGGGGCAGGATTTACATGGTTAATGGTAGGGCCCTGGGGATTGTTATCAAATAGAGATCTAGGGTTGCTGGGACATAGTTCCTTGAAACTAATGTCCATCATGACCCTTTATCCTCCTACCGCCAAAGTACCACCATCTGCACCATAACATTCCATGGTTCCCCTCCCATTCTGCATTATCCCTGACCCTAACCTACCAACTCCCTGTGGTACCAGATCCAACTCCTTGCTATGTCTCTGAACCTATACATCTCAACCCAAGACCATGAGTTACATCTTTGTCCACCAACTTCTGGCAGCTAGGGCCATACCATGGACATCCAGCTCCTTATGTGTCTCACCAACAGACACAGTCCACAATGGCCCAGGCCAGGACTGAAATTGATCCATGGCCCAAATTATTCACCCAACTATAGTCAGTGTCTTCCTTTGCCTGAACAGTGTCTTTCCTTACTGATCTTCCTTCCCCTTTCTGCTTTCATAACAACCTGCACATCAGGTATAGTCACCCTCACTTCCTTAGCCACTATCACTTCAACCTGACACATGAACACATCCGTTCTCCTTGTTTTAATGCTGTGGATGCTGGAAATCTGAAACAAAACAGAGAGAATGTTAGAGAAACTCAGCAGGTCTGGTGGTATTTGCAATGAGAGAAATAGAGCTAACATTTTGAGTCTAGTATGACATTTTCTCAGACTGTTCCTTTCTTTAGACCCTTGAGCCACACCCAAATTGGGAGGAGGATGTTTTAGTTAAAGATGTAAAATTTAGAGTTTCAGGCCCTACTGAAATGACATCCAACTAATCAAGGAGATCTTCACCACAAATCAGCATGAACATCATTTGAAGCCCTATCACTGTAAGGACAAGGTAACAATTACTGACCCCAAAGCCCAGGTAAAAGTGAATGTCACATTTGCGTATATCATGATGAGTATCAAAATCCCAAAGTATTAGAGATATGTTTAAACTTTTAATCCCAAAATGTGATTTTAAAAAGAGAACAGACAATCATTAAAGATGGGTGGTCACATTGTAAACTTTTCACTGTACTCCTGTATCCCTGTACTTGACTACACGTGACAATAAAATCTAACTCTTTATAAGGTTGTAGATATAAATTCAGTGCTGTGTGGCAACTTCCTGTTTAGGATCCAGGGAATGTCAAACCTCTGATGGTGGGGAACTTCAGATAGGGAGAGAGAGAGAGAGGTGTAACAGAAAGACATGATGAAGAAACTGGCCGCCTTTACTATCTCAGCAGAAAATTACCTTTATTAGATTACTTACAGTGTGGAAACAGGTCCTTCGGCCCAACAAGTCCACACCGACCCTCTGAAGAGTAACCCACCCAGACCCATTCCCCTATATTTACCCCTTCACCTAACACTATGGGCGATTCACGTAACCTGCACATTTGTGGACGGTGGGAGGACACGCAGACATGGGGAGAATGTGCAAGCTCCACACAGACAGTTGCCTGAGGCAGGAATTGAACCTGGGTCTCTGGCACTGTGAGGTAACAGTGCTAACCACTGTGTCACTGCCCTGCCCATACAACCTCCTACAGGTTTTCTTTTGTGTTTTGCCCTTTTACGAATATACAAAAAAGGGTTAAAAACTGACTGCATTCCTGGTCAGTATACTGTTGTGGAAGAAAGTAAGCCTGGGTTTCAGCACTTGTGTGTTTCGGTGGCTCAGTTGAAAAGCCATTTATTAGTTAGCCTGCATTGCAGGTAAAATAATTCTATTATTCCAAGGGCCAGAAGTTATCAAGCCAATGTAAATGAAACAGGAACACAGAAGTTTTTTTTATTCTAACTGCTATCATCCAGCTACCAACAAAAAACTGGATAAAAGCATTTCAATTAATCTGCAAAAGCTAGTTTTCTCAAAATGAACTGTTAACTGTAAAATTTCAATATCTGTGGATGATCAATGACTCAGGAGATTGATCAGCACTTTTTATTTTATTTTATCATTTTTGGACTCACTTTACTCCAAATCTGTATACATTGTGTGGTGCACTATTATTTGGTTTGCATTTAATAATTAATAACTCACTCTTTTGATTTAAAAAAAAAATTAATTGGCTCATTATAAGATGTAAATTTTGTTGGTCCACAAGAAGGATAGAGAGAAGGGAGAGGATCCTTTTACAAAATAATCTAACTTGGCCCAACTATGGGGGCGGGAGAATAAAGCAGGAGAGGGAGTTTATCCTCCTCAGCCAGTGTCTGTCTGGAATCACCTTGACATGGAGAACCTCACCCAGGGTCTGGCCATAATAGGTACATGAAGAGTTAAATTTGTTGATTGGGTAGAAGTTAATTGTGAGTGACCACTTAATTGTAGCAAGTTGTGTTTCTAATAGGATGCAAACATACACTGAGAAACATTGTGACACCAGCAGTCGGGAAGGGTGTCTCAACTTTCAAGGTGGGTGAACACCATCGCAGAAGTATCCCCCCTGTGAGAATCTATGTTTTACACTCTCACCACATAAATGCACTCACTCACCAGTTTTCCGCCCTGCTCTGAAACTGGAAAATTGCAGTCCATCATCCTTTGTGGTGATTAAAGATTGGTTCGTTGTAATTGTTACACAGAGACACTGGATGGTGCTACTGACTGTACGAACTGGGAGATCAGTGTCAACCACTAGAACAGAGCTTGCAGTAAGACTTATAACAGAGGCTGAATTTGGTGCTACAAGTTCAGATTTTTAAAGACTTGTCAATAAAGTCAGTAATACAAGAGATGAATGTACCTTGGTGGGTCATTCTGTTACTTACAATTGTCTAACTTATTTCATGACATTCTATCCAATAGTCAATGAACTTAATGTTCTACTTTTACAATGATTGAAACCCTACAGTTTGGAAGCAGATCATTCGGCTATTCAAGCCTACACGACCTTCCAAAGAGCATCCTACTCAAACCCACCCTATAACCTTGCATTTCCCACGGCTAATCCACCGAGACACTATGGTTAATTTAGCATGGCTGACCTATCTAACCTGCATATCTTTGGACAATGGGAGGAAACTGGAGCACCCGATGGAAACCCACTCAGACACAGGGAGAATGTGCAAACTCCACACAGACAGTCACCCAAGGGTCAGACTGAACCCAGGTCCCTGGCACCATGAGGCAGCAGTGCTAACCACTGAGCCACCATGCCACCCTGGCCTGTAGTGGAGAAACAGACATGTGACTGATGTACAACTATCAGATCTTTGAATGATCAAATAACTACTCCTCAGTTTGGAAAATTAACTATTTAGATTTTTCCCCATACCACTAGCTGAAGTTTATTCTGCAAATTCCAGCATTGAGCTTTGAGTATGCAGGGCTAATGTGCAAAACTATAGCACACTAAGCCCTTCTCATCCACCTGCTTTGGACATAAGGTTGTGATGTCAGATTGGAGGCATTTTATTTAGTTTTGTTTTAAATCATTTCTAATTATATATGTAGATATTTATTGGGAAAATGAATTTGCTGTTTAGTCATTTGGGCAACTATCAGGGGCATTAACAGTACATTAGTTACCTGACTGCAAATAGACAAGTAACTAATAATGACCAGAAGCTTTCTGAGTGAATTGGGAGTCAGATTTTACACAGTCACCTGGTGTTACTGTAGTAGGTCAGTGATTGGGTTGGGGAAGTAATTGTTCCACTAGCTCCCCATTATCTACCATTTCCCAAGTGACCCTCAGCTAGTGACAGTGGGTTCATAGAATTGAGAATCACTACGGCATGGAAGCAGGCCATTCAGCCAATCGTGTCTACACCGGCCCTCTGAAGAGCATCTTACCCCTCTACCCTATCCCTGTAGCCCTGCACTTCCTATAGGTAATTCCCCTAGCCTGCACATCCCTGGACACTATTGGCCAATTTAGCATGACCAAATCACCTAACTTGCACACCTTTCGACCGTGGCAGGAAACCGGAACACCTGGAGGAAACTCACGCAGACACGGGGAAAATGTGCAAACTCCATGCAGACAGTTGCCTGAGGATGGAATCAAACCCAGGTCTCTGGCACTGAGGCAGCAGCGGTAACCACTGAGTCACCATCCTGTGTTTGTTTAAGTTTGGACAGACAGTTTGTTATGGAGCACCAATGACAAGTAAATGCTACCCAAGATATGTCCTGTTATTTGTACCATAGAAACACTAGGTATTCAGAGTACCAGCGTATTCCAAGTGTAAAGTCGTACGGTGGCATCTGGTTTGGGGATGGAATTTAGAAGTCCTCAAGGAGATGCAGTTTATTGCAATGTCCCTGCTCAGTAGTTTTTTTTGGCACAGGCTCACCCCCATATGGATGGGTATCCTATTGGGAAACTAACAAGCGTGTTCAACGATTCATTGTAGCGTAAGTTAGCCAAGAAAGAAGACCCATCATAAAGGGGTACAATATCTATTAACTGCTGACTGGGGAGGTAAATGTGAGACTATGTAATTGGATTCTAGGCTGCTAAGCTCAGGTTTGAAAAGGATCTCTTTGGTGATAATGTTGTCTACTGTTAACCACTGAGCCTGAAGGAATTGTGTACGTCTGTGCAGGAACGTTATGTGGGGACAAGGAGCATCCAATCAAAGTTGTCCTCCACCCCAACACCCACTATCAAATGGTCTATTGACCCTCACCCTTAATCATGGTTGAGTGAGATGTCCAGGTTTTACCAATTTGCATCCAGAAACCTTATGCATTTTTTGTGGAGATGGGGAGATAAATGATAGAATGGTGCCATCACCCTGGCGTCCTGGAGAAAGTGGGTCCTGTGCCTGCAGTTTCATGTCATGGAACCATCTCAGTGATTTACCACACAGTTTACCACACAAACTGATTGCCTTTTGGATCACTGTCCAATGAAGGATATTGGGCAGGCTCCTGGCCCAGTCACTGGATCAGTATTTTCCATCATTCAGTTCATTTCAGGGGTGAACCGTACAATAACATCCCATTTTGTAAAGCTAATGACAGGGTGAGGATAATCTGGGCAATAACTTTGCATTTCTGTATTTAATCTCACCTCTGTCCCTATGATTCAGGGAGATCATAGAATCCCTACAGTGTGTAAACAGGCCCTTCGGCCCAACAGGTCCACTCCAACATTCTGAAGAGCATCCCACAAAAACCTACTCCCCATCCTATATCTACACATGACTAATGCACCTACACCCCTGAACACTATCAGCAGTTTAGCATGGCCAATTCACCTAACCTGCACATCTTTTGATTGTGGGAGGCACCGCACAAATGTGCAAACTCCAAATAGACAGATGCCTAAGGCTGGAATCAAACCCAGGTCCCTGGTGCTGTGAGGTAGTAGTACAAATCACTGAGCCACTGTGCCATCCCAGATATATGTACAATTTACATACAATTACCAGAGTCCACCATTAGTCTTACTGTTACTTTGACTGCAAATTAAGGGGGTTAATCTCACGTTTTTTTGACTAAGAGTCCACTTGATTGAGTTTCATGTGAAATTTCACTCCTCCAGGCCGAGGGTTGTCAGTGTCCTGTAAGATTCCACCAGGGTCCAGTACTTTAGGTTAAATTAATAAAATCAGATATTATATGTTTTTAAATAGGCAAAGAAAAATGCATTTGAAATGATTTTTAGAACTTCCTGTGATTTAGGAAATATACACCAAACCATTGGAGGAAGGTTTAAAAAGCCTTTATAAATTCCTTCTCCCTTTTTTTAAGTAAAGACATTGGATGGATGGGATTCAATGGAGAGGGTGGTCTACCTTTGTTTTGACCATGATTATTTTCTTTGGCACAGACAAAAGATTGAAGGAATTCAGGAACAAAATAAGGGCAGAAATGCAAAACCTTAGTTGTCTCTGCATGACTGAGCAGTCGTCAGAGCTTTTCAAAATAATTTGTTGTATCGAAAGCATTGAAGGACCCAGAGAGCTGTGATAAGTTTAGTCTTCTTGCTAAGTTATCCATGGTTTCCAGAAAAAAACTCATATAAGGTTGATAAGCATTAAAGGTTGGATTTGCATCAATTAGATATGTAATTCCACAGACTCCACTTCAGCACAGACATCACTCTCATAGTCAACTATGCTCTGATATCAGAAATAGTATTTGCTTTCATATAGCACAGATCATATCAAACCCACGTCTACGCTTCGAAAAGCAATGTCTCCTATGTAAGCAATTGGACATTCACTTTCATCTGGGATGGCACAGTGGCTCAGGGATTTGTACTACTACCTCACAGCACCAGGGACCTGGGTTTGATTCCAGCCTCAGGCATCTGTCTATGTGGAGTTTGCACATTTGTGCGGTGCCTCCCACAATCAAAAGATGTGCAGGTTAGGTGAATTGGCCATGCTAAACTGCTGATAGTGTTCAGGGGTGTAGGTGCATTAGTCATGTGTAGATATAGGATGGGGGGTAGGTTTTTGTGGGATGCTCTTCAGAACGTTGGTATGGACTTGTTGGGCCGAAGGGCCTGTTTACACACTGTAGAGATTCTATGATCTCCCTGAATTTAACAGCTAACAAATAATAATTTTAACAATGGATTTTTTTTTATTCCTTCACAGAATGTTGGCATCATCAGCTAGACCAGATTTATTGCCCACCTAATTGCCCAGAGGGCAGTGAAGAGTAGGTAAAAACAATGACTGCAGATGCTGGAAACCAGATTTTGGATTAGTGGTGCTGGAAGAGCACAGCAGTTCAGGCAGCATCTGAGAGGCAGCAAAATCGGCGTTTCGAGCAAAAGCCCTTCATCAGGAATAAAGGCAGTGAGCCTGAAGCATGGAGAGATAAGCTAGAGGAGGGTG
>NC_057731.1:9273651-9305392 GCF_004010195.1 Chiloscyllium plagiosum | reverse complement strand
GTCATTAATGGAGAAGGAGAGGTCCAGGAAGGGGAGGGAGGTGTCAGAAATGGTCCAGGTAAATTTAAGGTCAGGGTGGAATGTGTTGGTGAAGTTGATGAATTGCTCAACCTCCTTACGGGAGCATGAGGTGGCGCCAATGCAGTCATCAATGTAGCGGAGGAAGAGGTGGGGAGTGGAGACCACATTGCTGGCCATCTGAAGTCAGGCCAGATCAGATATGATAGCAGATGTCCTTCCTTAAAAGACTTGCATGAACCAGATAGGTCTTAGTAGCAATCAACAGTGGTTACATGGTCACTGTTAGACTTTTAATTCCCAATTTTTATTGAATTCAAAAGTTCCAGCATCTGCCATGGTGAGATTTGAACCTAAGTCCCAGAATTACCTACATCTTTGGAATACTAGTCTCGTGATAGAACCACTAAATTATCATCTTCATGATTGCATCCAATTAACTTTCAGGTCTATATGAACTGTATTTACCAATTCAAAAATGGTACTTGTTTTGGAGAAACTAAGAGAAAGGGAAATGTATTTGGAGAATTCTGGATTGCTCATACATAGTTGCACATCGAAATATTCTAGAATATTCAGCTGCATAAAATGTCAGTGGTAGTGCCTCATTTTGCTTCCCTTGATCCTTGACAGTTCATCAGTAAATTGGATTGGGGGAGTAGGGATCCCTGTATTGTTAATTCATTTCTTGTCACAAAAAATTAACCCTATGGTTGCAATCAAAACTCGTCTGTACAAAGCAATAGATGCTTGAAGGAATCTCCAGAATTGAAAAGCCTCCTGGAGTTTGAGTAATCAGGAATACTTTGAAGTTGGAAAGTCCATGGTAATTTCCAGCGTAAAATTATTGGCAGCAGTCTGACAAGTCATCAGGTGTGAGTCCTGGAGAGCTTCCTGGAGAGTTTTGTGATATTGTTGGATTCTGGCAAAGGGACAGGCTCAGAAGATCAGCACTTAGCTAAAGTCATTTTTGGTGGACAGTTTTTTTTAAATACAAATGGATGGTATTGAAAGCTTGATTTACTAGGGAGTCCATTGCAATTTATAAGTAGCCGTGACACCGTTGTAATATGATGACATAGTAATGTGCTCGAACTTTGATCTTGATGGTTGCACGATTCTAACACAACCCTTTGAAACATGCCTTAAATATATGCCATCAATCTGTCATTATGGGTGTACCTCTTAATGCATCCTAATTATTCCCTAGATTTTGTAAAGCAGGGTAATCAGTAAGAGCCTGTCTCCATCCTTGGGCTTGGTTCCTTGATGCTTTAATTTGCAGATTAGCTTGTCTTTTCCTTTTTAGAGGAAACAGTGCAACTGCTGCCACAGAAACTCCTTTCTAACCTGGTTTAAAAGAGGTTAAAATGGCCACATGAGCTATGAGAATTTCAGCTTTGTGTTTTTAGGATGTAACATGGTTCAGACAGATTAATCTCAAATTGAATACATAACTTCTAGTAAAGAGAATGATGAATTTAACAATAACATTGGACCATAATGTAACGACGAGGTGTAATATATGAAGCCAGGAAGCTAATGGATTCTCATAGCTTTCTTCCAGGTCTCGTGTAGCACTCTCAGAAACTCTGCTTGTGACTCAACCAGCCATTGATGAGATTTAATTGTATTTTCAGGAGTTTCTGACTTACCTTACAATTGATAAACCTTCTGTTCAGTTCTCATGAAGGAAATAACCTTGGGCTGGTAGAACTATATACAAAACTCATCCACCTCTATTTAGATCCATACGTTGTCATTTGTTGAGACTCACTGATCTTCAGTTGAGTTTGAAGTTCAGTTCTGGTTGCCACATTACAGGAAGGATGCAGAGGCTTTGGAGAGGGTGCAAAAGAGACTCATTAGGGATGTTGCCTGGATTAGAGGATATGAGTTATAAGGAGAGGCTGGAAAACTCATGTTGTTTTCTCTAGAGTGGCGGAGGCTGCGAGGAGACTTGACAGAAGTCAATAAAATTATGAGATGCATAGATAGGGTTAATGGTCAGAATCTTTTTTCTGAGACTTGAAATGTCTAATACCAGGGAGCATGCAATTAAGGCGAGGGGGTAAAGTTCAAAGGAGATGTGAAGGGTGAGGGTTAGAGAGTGGTAGGAGTCTATATGTGCTGCTAGGGGTGGTGATAGAGGTAGATATAATAGGAACATTTAAGGGGCTTTTAGAAAGGCACATAAATATTCAAGGAATGGAGGGATACAGACCATGGACAGGCAGAAGGGATTAGTTTAATTTGGTGTCACGTTCAGCGGAACATCGTGTTGAACTGTTCTTTGTTTTATGTTCAATATTCTGAGTGAAGATGGACACCTATGATTCCTAACTACCCTCAGGTATTGGAAAAGTGTCCACACCAGCACAATGTCATATTTGTAGGGCAAAGAGATTCCCTGGGTCTAAGGGAACGTTTGGTTCATAGTAATAAAGGATAAACTGATACTGAGGACTTAATGAGATGGGAAACTTCTTACACATTAAGATGTACCTATTGCTATCATGCCATAAACGGCGAGTTATGTTGACCATTTCAGCATAATTACAGCAACTGTCAGGAGTCAGAAATGACACATTTCCCTCATTGAGGCATGTGCCTCCACTGCGACTTTGTGCTTGATGACCCTTTCTTCATCACCTTCAACATTAACTCTTTCAGAACCAACACCTATACAATGAGCAACAGAAAAACAGCAATTTAGGAAATAAAAAAATATGTTTGACCCTTCATGAAAATGCTTGGACTTGGAGGGGAGGAGGAGGAGGGGGGTTGGCTGGCTAATTCCTTCCCAGACCAGGTTGCAGAAATTGGATTTACTAGCCAGAGGGAGGAGGTGGGTGCTGGAGGTGCGGGCATGATGGCAGCTGTACCATATGAAAATAAGTGCCTTTGTGCTGACTGTGCAAACTGTGGTAGGGTCATTACCACAGAGCAGCAGCCAGTTCCATTCTGGCAAAGCTGCCAGTGTTACACCCAGAGGAATTTCAGGATTGTTAATGTTTGTTTATATAATATGGGCCTGCAATGAAACTATGGAGCTTTGGGGTTTGGTAACAAACCCATGTGTCAAATCTGGTTTTGTGGTTTGGATCATGTACCTATCTGTTGGCTTACTTTACTGCCTACCCTATCTTGTTACGAAAAATTCACGACTATGTATAATAGTTCGGCACAAACAGCAAATAATTCTCTGAATCCCTGCAAAAAGAATCACTATGAGCTCAACATTTATATTCGCTCTTGCAGAAAAAAAATACAAGTCTTAAGGTTTACTTAAACAGAACTTTATAATAAGTTTACAGTGACTTGAGGACAACATAAAGTCTACTGCTATTTAATCTTGAAGTGTAAGTGAATGCATACAAAGTCTATGGAGGAGTATTCTACATTAAACGATGTTGCTGTGACAGGTTAATTTATGCATATTGCTTAACCAAGCTTTTAGTCATGAATATTGTAATGTGCAGGGTTGGAAGACAGTGTTTATAACTAGTGTCAAAAATTGACAAGTCTACTTATTATTCACATCAATTCCTCCTTTGTCCTAATAAGCAATTTAGCTCCTGCATAAATCTTCATAACACTATTCATCTTTCCTAAGTGTACCCTAGGCAATTGGATCTGCACACTCATCAAGTATGTGTGAAATATTTTAAATGAAGCTGCCTGATCATCATCTTTCTTTTGAGCTTGAAGTTCATGTCCTTGATTTAAAGACAATGCCATTTTCTCATTAGTCCTCACTTTTTACATCATTTTGAATACAAAACTGTTAATAAGGCCCTATTCCATATGTAAACATTTTTAACTTTCTTACTAAACTTTGCTACCTTCTGGGGCCAATTTACTCACTTTTCCTTGCATTCTCTTTGAAGCCAGAAGTCCAAAATGTTCTCAATAGCCATCACACAGCAGTAAAATTGTTGTTACATCGTTCACCAACAGAGGGAGTCACACACAAGTTTCCTGTTTGAGATAATTTTAACGCAAATGTCCAGTAATGAAACGGTCAAAGTTTGCAATATAATGCAAGCTTTTCTTGAAATACATCGAACACTTAGCCTTTGATTTATTATTTCTCAAATTGTTAAGAGTTGGACTAGTGAATCAATTAATCCTATATAAGACCCTGGTTCTGTTCTAAGTTGTTTCTGGGAAGTATCACTGACAAGGTTAGCTTTTATTGTCCAATCCTAATTGCCCTTGAAAAATCCAGTCATTATGTGGCAAAGGAATACTCACGATGCTGTTAGGAAGGGAACTCCTGCATCCTAACTTTCGAAAATGAAGGGGTAGCAATATAGTTCCCAATCAGGATAGTGAGTGACTTGGAGAACAACTTTCAGCCTCTGGTATTTCCCCTGTAGCCTCTGTCCTGCCATGCGGTAGGTGTGACAGGTTTGGAAGATGCCGTCAAAAGAGCTTCGATGCTGTGCTGTGGAGTATCTTGTGGATGGTACACACTGCTGCTTCTACATGCAGTGAAGGAAACAAGAATTTAAGATGTTGAATGAGGTGTCAGTAAATAAGTTTTTTTTCTGGATGGTCTTGAGAGTTGCCGGAGATGAACACATCCAGACAAGTGCCTTGCGAGTAATTTACAGGATCGAGGGAATCAGTAAGTGAGTTGCTTGCCAAAAGAGTTCCCTGTCTCTGATCTGTTCTTGTAGCCAAAGTATCTATTTGGATAATCCAGTTCCGTTTCTGTCAATGGTGAGGCCATGACATCCGTAGTGGATGAGTCAGTAATGGAAATGTATTGAAGTGTCAAGGGGAAAAATGCTTACTTCCTCTCTAGATAGAGATGTTCATTGTCTGGCAATGGACCCGGGTTCAATTCCCATCTCAGGCAACTATCTGTGTGGAATTTGCACATTCTCCCTGTGTCTGTGTGGGTTTCCTCCCACAGTCCAAAGATGTGCAGGTTGGGTGAATTGGTCATGCTAAATTGCCCGTAGTGTTTGGTGTATTAGTCAGGGGTAAATATAGGGGAATGGGTCTGGGTGAGTTACTCTTCAGAGGGTTGGTGTGGATTTGTTTTGACCAAAGTGCCTGTTTCCACATGTAGGGAATCTAATCTTACCAGTTCCTTATCAGCCCAAGTCTGAATGTTCTTCAGGTCTTAGTAGATGCAGGCACAGACTGATTCAGGACCTCAGGAGCCATGAATGGTATAGACAACGTATAAACTTCAATGAATATCCTCACCTTCAACCTTATGATGTAGAGAAGGTTATTGATGAGAGAGTTGAAGATGGTTGGTTTGAGAGCACAATGCTGAGGAACTCCTGTAGTAGTATCTTGGGGTTGAGATGCCCACACATCTCCTTTTTGCTTTTGCTAGTGTTTCTTGATACTTTTATCAGTCAAAGGCTACCCTGATGTCAAGGCCAAATACAAATACCCCTAGAATTCAGTTCCTTTATCCATGTTTGGACAAGGCCTATATTGACACCTGGAACTCAATGGACCATTACTAAACATTGTTATTAAATAAATGCCACTCGATAGCATAGTTAAAGTGTAGGAAGCTGCTTGGGAGTCCTGAATTAATCAGTGAGTGGAATCAGTGCCCTCTGCCCTCACCAACACCTCATTATTGCTTGTGTGAAATTCAAGGAGAGGTGGCTGGGCTGTTTTGTTTCTGGGAGGGATGTTAAGTTACACCAGATGCGCAAGCCTGGAAACCTGGGAAATGTTTGTGCATCAGATGATGAAGCTATGGAACTTTTATTTCAATACTGTGTAAAAAGATCAAGAGAAATTTGTTTTCAGTGCAATAGCTGTGTATAAACTGTGTCAGGCTGTGAGATGATTTTCCTTGATCATTTTCAGTGGAAATAACAGTCGAGTAGGCATAAAGCATGAGGAGCTGCACTGCCAGGGATTTCTACAGTCATACAATGAGTGCACTGCACACAGTATCATTGGCGAGGCCAGAATTGTACCCTATAAAGGCTCATGATCACTCAAGGGACTTAGTTTTTCTCTCCCTTTCTTTATCACTGACAAGCATTGTGTGGATTCTCTCAATTCAGTAAATATCATTTTTATAGAGTTCTTTTGTAATCCCTGATGTCTGCCTAGCTTGGTGTTAAATGATGACCTCCAGCAGCTGCTGTTTCCTTAAGATGCTGCAGCTATTGATTTAATCACAGTGTCTTATGTCAGAGTGTAGACTCATACAGCTCACTGGGCAGGGTGTACAGAGCCCTTTGTGTGCACCCTTAAACAGACAATAAACTCTCTGGTCAACAGTGTTGACAGAACTGTGAAGTGTTTAGATGTACACTTGCAATGCTAAGGTATACAAAACAATGAGGAGAAAGTGAGGTCTGCAGATGCTGGAGATCAGAGCTGAAAATGTGTTGCTGGAAAAGCGCAGCAGGTCAGGCAGCATCCAGGCAACAGGAGAATCGATGTTTCGGGCATAAGCCCTTCTTCAGAAATGGGCGGAAGATGAGGCACTCTTCCTCCAACCGTCGTGTTGTTGTGGTCTGGCGATGGAGGAGTCCAAAGACCTGCATATCCTTGGTGGAGTGGGAGGGGAAGTTGAAGTTGGAGTGCCTCATCTTCCGCCTAGGAACCCTCCAACCACAAGGGATGAACTCGGATTTCACCAGTTTCCTCATTTCCCCTCCCCCCACCTTGTCTCAGTCAAATCCCTCGAACTCAGCACCGCCTTCCTAAACTGCAATCTTTTTCCTGACCTCTCCGCCCCCACCCCAGTCTGACCTATCACCCTCACCTTGACCTCTTTCCACCTATCACATTTCCGACTCCCCTCCCCCAAGTCCCTCCTCCCTACCTTTTATCTTAGCCTGCTGGACAAACTTTCCTCATTCCTGAAGAAGGGCTTATGCCCGAAACGTCGATTCTCCTGTTGCCTGGATGCTGCCTGACCTGCTGCGCTTTTCCAGCAACACATTTTCATACAAAACAATGAGCCAAGTTCTGGAAAGTGGTATCACAATATTTAGGTGCTTATTTTGGACTGGTGCTAACTTAGTGGTCTGAAGGGTCTTTTTTCTGTGCTGTAGACCTCTGTAACTCTATGAATCTATAGCAGCATCTCATTTTATGCCCACATAAAATCAAAATATCGCCAATTCTGGAAATCTTAAACAAAGAGAATGCTGGAAAAGCTCAGCAGTATCTGTGGAGAGAGAAACAATTAACATTTCAGATCTGGTACGATTCTTTTTCAGAACTGACCCTTTGAAAGGGAAGGAATGGGCGCCAACAATTATTCCTGGAGATGATCGGGGGTAGTTGGGGGGTGTGGGTCTGGTGGAGTGAGATGGGTCTTCTGATTGGGAGCAACAAAAGGAGGGCTTGGAGGCCAGGCTCTTGCCCACCATCCTGCTCCAACCCCACTACTCCATTCCAACCCTAAACTGTTATCCAATACTCACTCACTTCCCTACAATCTCACCCCATCAGACTATCCCATCAACTGCAGCCCAATCCCACTGTTACCTCCAACCACACTTGGTCCCTAATATGCTCCCCTACACACACACCCCCACCACCTCCCCACTGGCCAAGTTTCTCAGGAAGCAACACTTGGTTCTGCAATTACTGGCAACCTTTCTTCCTTCCAAAATTAAGCATGAACCAATGCTTGCTGTTTTATTGTGACTGGAACTGTTCTGATAATAGCTCAGTTTACAATTATTCAGGTTGTGGCTTGGGTGACCTTACCAGGCAGAATAGCCCCAGGCGGCATAATTAAAATATAAGCAAAAGCTCAAAATGTTCTCTGCAAACAAGGCAAGTCTTGTACCTCCGAGTGTAATTGTACCACTGTATTTGTAGAGGTCATGCTTTTGTGGGCTGAGTATACTGCAGTTGTGGTCATTCATCCTGAGTGGTTAGACCAGACTGTTGTGTGGGTACAAGCCCAGTCATGAGTAACACTTTTCCACATAATGATCTCCTTGATGGAATTTAGGGTTTTTAAATATGCCACTCATTTTAGGTGGTAAAGTTAATCACATTTTGCAAATATGTACCACCAATGGGGAATTGAAGATCGAACCTAATTCTGCTCTGTGAGCTAAATTGAGTTGGGCTCATAATATACGCAGATTTACATACAATAGAAACAGCAGCATCAATGTTTATTGCACTAGTGAGAGACCTGAAGACTTATATTGATTAAAACTATTGAAATCTGTGGACAGCCTGAAGTGCTTTACAGTCAAAACAGCACTGTTGATGTGTAGTCACTATCGCAATTTGAAAAGAAGAGATAGGTAAGACTATCTTGACCATGCATGGAAAATACCTCTCTGGAAAACAAAAGAGCATATTCCATATGTCAGGCTGAGTAATTTATGATACAAGGTCAGAATTTAAATATATATAATGTGTATTTTACAGTACAAGGTCCATCAATAACAGTTGCTGTGGCCCTGAATTAGCACAATGAAACCAAGGGTTGTTGTCAATGACGTAGGCTCTAACTGTTTCTTCCACCAATGCCCAAATCAATGATTTCTCAGCAAGTTCAGGTACGTTCAGAAATATTCCAAATTTCTCCGCACCGCCAATGTGGCATGTTTTTCTTATACCCTGACCAGAATATTGCATAAATCTGCAGTGTTTTGTCCCTAGACATTGGGGCAGAAATTAGGCCATTCATCCCATCGAGTCTGCACTGCCATTCAATCATGGCTGATAGGTTTTTCAACCCATTTTCCTGTTTGCTCCCTGAAATCTTTGAGCCCCTTGGCAATCACGAATCTATGGGTAAAAACAATGACCGCAGATCCTGGAAACCAGATTCCGGAGTAGAGTGGTGCTGGAAAAGCACAGCAGTTCAGGCAGCATCCGAGGAACAGGAAAATCGATGTTTCGGGCAAAAGCCCTTCATCAGGAATAGAGGTCGATTTTCCTGCTCCTCGGATCCTGCCTGAACTGCTGTGCTTTTCCAGCACCACTCTACACCAGAATCACAAATCTATGTCTTTCTATTTTAAACATACTCAATGACCTGACCTCCACAGCCTTCTATGGCAATGAATTCCACAGGTTTACTTCTCTCTGGCTACAAAAGTTTCACCTTATTTCCTATCCTTGCTTGGAATTGCTACTTTTGAATGAGGCAGACTGCTGACTCTGAAAAAAAGGCCTTAAGACTTATTTGTCTAGTTTTGTTGAGTTGCCAGAGCCTGTTGTATCTCCAAGCAGCTTAACCTGTCTGAAACAATAAGTATCAGATGGCTTGCTTCACCTGCAGAGGCCTGAAAATTAGCCCCAATGTGAGGATGGAGTGGAAACAGGAGTGAGAAAGGGAATAAAAGAAGTAGAAATTGGAATACCCTGGAGACAGTGGATTACTCCCGCACTTCCTAGTTTTATAACAATGTAAAATATATTCATAAGTCAGACTGACATCCAGTTAGAGTCTAGGCTACACACTGTATAGATAAGAAATGGCTGACCAAAAAGACGAGTGTGCACAATCTATGATAGAAAAAGATAAATTTTGATGTTGAGAGAAGGTGGGAGAATGGGCTCAATGATCAAATGGCAGAGTGGGCTCAATAGGCTGATTAGCTTAATTCTGCTTCTCTATCTTATGGCCTGTATTTTAAGGTCTTGTATGTGTAACTACTAATAACAATGCAAGTAAGAAAAGTCAGAGTCTTAAATTTCCTCATAAAGTCTAACAGAGAACATTAATATGAATAGCATTGAAGGCAAAGGCCGAAATGGCTTTGTTCTTGTTTGTCTGTTTGACTTTGTTAGTTTTTAAATACACAGCAGTATCTGTTTCACAAAGTGGAAAGGAAGCATAATCCATTATTAACAAATGTGTACTGTACTATCAAATGGTTTATTGTTTGAAAGTTAGTCGGGATAGCAAAGTTGTTTTCAAACAAGTGTTAAACTTGTTTTATATTTGTTTCTTTTAAGTTTCTTATAGTTGGCCCTAAGTACAGATTAAACCCGTATTTAGGCCGCTGGCAGGTACATCTTCATAACCAGTGGGAGATCATTAATTAAGTGTTCAGAAATTCTTTGAGTAAGAAAACAAGCACATCTGATTTTGAAAGAAATTTTATTACTATGGTGAAACCACTCTGAAGGTGGATAATGAAAGATGCCACAAAGTATGAAGAGAGCAAAAAAGTGTCGAAGTAAATTGGAAAACAGCAATTCAATGACAAACTGGAATGAACTGGAAACAAAACCTCAACATTCAGGGAATAAGTGAATAGATCTGGTGGTTGTGTGCTGTCTCTTAATGTTAACATATTTTTGATGAATTTTAAGTCAAAGTGCAGGAATTAAATTTTTGGATCTTTACAGAAGCACTGACCATTAGAATACAAATGAAATAAAGATAATAGTTGAAGGTTATGGCTAAGAGAGGTGTCATTTGCTTGTTGCTCACTTGGGTCTTAAAGCATGTCTAGGATTGTTCCGAGGGTTTCTATGGGCATTTTCTATTGAATGCAGTTCATACCTGACATTTATAGCCTTCACAAACCTATTACTAGTTTTAAGACATTGCAATGCATGGTGGCACAGTGGTTAGCACTGCTGCCTCACAGAGCCAGGGACCTGGGTTCGATTCCAGCCTCAGGGGACTGTCTGCGTGGGTTTCCTCCGGGTGCTATCGTCTCCTCCCATCGTCCAAAGATGTGCAGGTTAGGTGAGTTGGCTATGCTAATTTGCCCATAGTGTTCAGGGGTGTGTAGGTTAGGAATGTTAGTCAGGGGAAATGTAGAGTAATAGGGAAGTGAGTCTGGGTGAGTTGCTCTTCAGAAGGTCAGTATGGACTCGTTGGGCCAAATGGCCTGTTTACACAATATAGGAATTCTATGATGAACACTTCTTCTAGCCAACCATGTGGAAAATTGCTGAGCTATGTCCTGTGCACCAAATGCAGAAGAAATCCAATCTATCAAATTACTGCCCCATTAGACTACTGTCAATCATCAAAATGTGATGGAAAGGAGAATCAACAGTGTTTTTAAGTGTCATTTGCAAAGGTTTAGTTTCTGTCAAGGTCACCTGACTCCTGACCTTATTACAGCCTTGGTCCAAACATGGACAATACAGCTAAAAAGAGGTGAGGTGGGGGTTGATATCATGGCAACACTTGAACAAGTATGACTTCAAGGGGCCCAAGCGAAACTGGAGTCAATGGGAATTGGGGAAAAACAATCCATTGGTTAGAGTCAAACCTAGCTCAAAAAACTTGGTTGTAGTTGTTGGAGATGGATTGTCCGAACTCTCTGCCAAAATTAGGAAATCTCTGCCAAAAGTTCCTCAGCATAGTGTCCCACACTCCACCAACTTCAGCTGTTTCATCAACGACCTTCCATTCATCATAAAATCAGAGATGCTGATCAGAGGAACACCACCACCTGCAAGTTTCACTCCAAGCCATGCATCATCCTGACATAGAAATAAATTGCTGTCCTATCACTGTCACTGAGTTAAAATCCTGGAACTCTTTCCCCCCCCTCAGGGCATTGTGGGTCAACCAATAGCACATAGACTGTAAATGGTTCAAGAAGGCAGTTCACCACCAACTTCTCAAGGGGAAAATTTCACAACCTGCACATAATGGCAGTTATTAACAATGAACCTCATCACCACAACACATTGCAACACAGTCACTGACACAAACTCCTCTGCCTTGCAGGACAATATGGCTCATAATTGGAGATGGAAGTAGATAACCCATGGAGGACAAGCATGGCTACATTCTGTTTCTCCAATGAAGGAGACATTGTTGGCAATCACTGGTGTGCCCACTTCACACTCATTGTACAGTCTGGTCTGATATATAACCTGCAGACAGTATCTGCACCTCTCTGCTTTTCCACTGCCTTCCCTTCCAACCATTATATCTTCTGCCTTGCTCCTTTCAGATAATCAACAACATGAGCAATGGCAGCCAAGAAAAACTAGTTGTCAAACAAGTGCAACAGAGGATAATGCAACAAAAACATAAATTGCTGGAGAAACTCAGCAGATCTGGCACCATCTGTGCCGAGAAAGTAGAGCTGATGTTTCAAGTGCAGTGAGCCTCCTTCAGAACTTCTTCAGAGAATAACATATACCCCTCCAGACAGGTATATATATGGTCATTAGGTCAAGATGCACCTTCAGACCTCCTGTGTTGTTTCATATTCGAAGGCCACCTTGGAGGATGCTTACCCCAAGATCAGAGGCTGAATGACCTTGACTGCAGAAGTGTTCCCCGACTGGGATGGAAACATTCCTCTCTGGCGATTGCTGTGCGGTGTCCATTCATCTGTTGCCATTGCGTCTGCATGGCCTCACCAAAATACCATGCCTCAGGGCATCCTTGCCTGCAACATATGAGATAGACAACATTGACCAAGTCACATGAGTATCTGCCGTATACAGGGTGGGTGGTGTCCCCACGTGTTATTGTAGTAAGCATGTCAATGATCTTACATGTCTTGCCATGGCAGCGTTGTGTGGTGTTGTGGTCTATGTTGTCCTGAAGTCCAGGTAGTTTGCTGCAAACAATAGTCTGTTTAAGGTCTGTTGGTTATTTGAAGATGCGAAGTGCAGCTGTAGGAATTACCTTAGCGAGATGTTCATTGTCATTGACGACATGTTGCAGGCTGCGAAGAACTTGTTGCAATTTCTCCACTCCAGGGAGGTACTGGACAATGAAGGGTACAGTCATATCCTGTGTCTGTCTTCTGAGGATTTTATTGCAGGCTTTTGCTGTGGCAGGTCGGAACTGGTGATCGATGAGTTGAGCATTGTATCCTGTTCTTATGAGGGCATCCTTCAGCATTCTTAGGTGTCTGTCACATTCCTTCATGTCTGAGCAGATCCTGTGTATGCCCTGGGCTTGTCTTAGGGGATGGCTTCTTTACTATGCTTAGGGTGGAAGCTAGAAAAGTGCAGCATCATGAGATTATCTGTGGGCTTGCAGTAGGCTGAGGTACTGAGGTGTCTGTCTTTGATGGAATTGCATGTGTCCAGGAAGGAGACTGATTGATTGTGAAGAGTAGACCATGGTAAGCTTGATGGGGAGATAAAACTTGTTGATATCGTTGTGCAGTCATTTCAGTGATTCCTCGCCATGAGTCCAAAGGAAGAAAATGTCGTTGATATATCTACTGTATAGTGTGATATCTCTCTGCCTCAATTACTTGGATTATAGGTCTTCCCTTCACTTGTTAGTCAGCCTGTCAACACTCCGTCCACACCATTTGTATGATCTTTTGGTCTCTCAGATTATAAAGTCTGTGCCTGGATGATCTCTTCACTTCACCTGATGAAGGGGCAGCACTCTAAAAGCTTGTGATTTCAAATAAACCTGGCATTGTGTGACTTTTGACCTAGTCCCTCAATATGAGGCTGATACTTGTTCACGGACAGAAATTGCACATGGAATCCTTTAGCATTGGGATACTGCAGTGCCGCCACAGTTCCGGCTGACCAGGAAACTCTTCCCATCAGCCACAGGTTTAGCAGAAGAATTTACAGATAGATCATCTACCTGTTTGGTCACACTGTCACCATCATGTGCTGAAGTGAAACTTGAACCGAGAGAGATAGGGACGATACCAATGCAACCCGAAACCTCCCAGTTTCCATTGTAAACCACACCCAAGGTCTGTGCATGCAATGTAGCTGGCAATCTTAGACCACAGCAGCACCCTTAGCTCCGAAAGCACGGGCATAATACTGTTGAATGTTGCAGCCATTCTTTTTAACTTTTATCACAAAGGTGGAAATGAAAATTCACAGAAAAGACTAGCAGTTAAATATACAGATCAAAGGCTATGGACAAATATTTGGGTTACTGCAATTTATAGTCTGTGAAGATTAGAAATAAATGTTTAGAAGTTCTTTTGAGTGATGTCTGCAAACATGATACACTACATTATAGTTTGCAATGCAGCTGTACCTCCTTTCATTTGAGGATGCCAATCATAAATCCTGAGCAAGCAGATGAATGAAGTTATATAAAGTTTAGGGCATAAAAGAGGTTAGTAGATACTTAGGGATAAACAAAAAAAAAGGAAATAAAGTACTTTGAACTTTTGTGCACTTTCAAATGGATTAAACTACATCAATGTGTCTGATCAAATGCCAAACCACATTACTTCATAATATTACGCTTGAGCATTTTGAACCTAAAGACTAAAGGTATTTACAAAGAGTGTGCTGGCATATATTTAACAAGTTGTAAAATTATGTCTGAGTAATCTTTCACTAATTGTTTTGGCAAGTTTGATGCTATAATTTTTTTCATATTAAATCCAACGCAGTATTTACAAATCTGTTAATTGTTGTCATTTTTCATTAGGTCTGTGGATGGAGACACAGGACATTCAATTAAGTGCAATACATCTACAGAAATTTTGTCACTATTCCAAAGGACACTTTCTTTGTATGGTGGTTGCCAATGGTTGCCACTTAAGGGACTCAAATGGGATGACTGATGTCATCTTTACATTACATTTTGCATCTTCATTTGTCTTATTCCTAATGGAAAGCTTGGAACACTGGATCAGGATACTGGAAAATTGCATTATTCTTTTCCATTCCCAGCCCTCGAACCATCTCTTTCATTCAGTAATTAAAAGGTATGTTCAACAAGAAAACATAGAACACAATCAGTCAGTTTCCTACCAAGAGCTTCCAGTATGAAAAGATCTGAATGAGGAATGTTGAAAGAGAGGATTTACGCTGACAATTTGCTATTTCGTTCCCATTTTTTTGTCAATTTTGTAACTTGCCTGAATTTTGGACTGGAAACAAGCACCTCTCAGAACCAAAAAGAAGGAACTGCTTTTATACACAACAACCAGCCACCTGACAGCTCTTTCCAGAGTATGATGCACTTTTGGAAGTGCAGTCACTGTTGTCATGTGACACAAGTTCAAATATTTGACATTTTTATTTGAGGTAAACATGAAGGGGTTGCAGGCTGGTGGGCAGGGCAATGGCATAAGATTCTTTGAAAGCTTTTCACATTATTCCCCAACCTGTTCCTGACCTGTGTGCAATTTTATATGGAGCAGGCAAGGTCCCAGGCTGACCTGTTCACAGTCACCCCATTTGAGTCCCTTAAGTGGCAACCACTGGTCACTTAAGGACAACTTCTCAGACTAGCCTCTTTATCACAAATGGCAGCAAAGGTTCAGGGACATGTGGGATGCCTGGCACATCACCTTGCTCAGGCCTTGTGTGCAAAGGCGGAAGCATCTCCTACTCAAGAACTGTCTGTCAACATCAGGAACCTTTCCATGGTATGCGTCCTGTGAGTGCTCCCTCATCACAGTCTCATCATCAATGTCCCCTGTGTAATCAAACTACCCCTCTTCAGCCCCAGCTTCATTCCCTGTCCCTGCTGTGAAAGACTGCATTTATCCATTCCTGGACTCAGGAATGTTGAACCTAAGGTCAAGTTGTAATCCCAATCCTGACCATAGCTATCACTGGCATTTCTGGGACTACGGAGCTAATAGGCCAACAGCCCTTGGAAGCAGGACTTCAGCTGTAACAAGAGGTGAAAATCCCCTCTCCAACCCACTGATATTCTTGGAATAGTAACTAGAGTGGGGCTGCTATAATTGATGGAGATGCTTATCTTAGCTATTCTTCAGGAGACAGGAGCAGATATTTCCCCCCATTTGAACAATTCCAGTCAGTAGACTTGTCATGAGCCTTAAAGTAGATCCCTTGCTTATGATGAGATATGAGAACATAAAAACTAGGAACAGGAGTGGGCATATCCAGTCCCTCAAACCTGCTCTGCCATTTAATGGCTGATCTCATCTCAGTCTCAAATCTACTTTGTTGCCTGCTCTCCATAATCATTTAACCTGTTGCTATTAAATGTCTGTCTAGCTCATCCTTAAATTTACTGTGTCCCAGCAGCCACCACATTGTGGTATAGTGAGTTCCACAGATTCACAGTCCTTTGAGAGAAGTAATTCCTCCTAATCTCTAATTAAAATTTGCCACCTCTTGGCCTAAATCATATTCTATGACCACACCAGGGAAAAAATGTGCTCCATGTCCACTTATTCAATTCCCTTTAGTATCTTATAGATCTCGATTAAATCTCCTCTCATTCTTCTGAATTCTAGTAAATGTAAGCATAAACTGCTGAATTTTTCCTCATAACTCTGAGTTAATCTAGTGAAACCTTCTCTGAACTCCCTCCAGTGCAATTATATCCCTCCTCAAGTAAGGGGACCAATACTGTACACAGTACTACAGATGGTCCTCACCAATGTCTTGTGCAGTCGTAGCCACTCTTGCCTAGGTTTATACACTATTCTGTTATCAAGTAAAGTCAAAATTCTGATGCATTGACAGGGCAGCCTCCTATATAGTCCTAGGCTTTGGCCAGTTAGACATCTAGTCAAGGTAGTTTGGACCAAGGCTGTAATGAGGGCAGGAGATGATCAGCCCTGGTGTGTCACAAACCAGTGTTAATCAGCAGGTTATTGCAAAAGAAGTAACAGTACTGGTGAGGATCTTCAGTAAAATAATGGGAGGTGGAGTGAAATGATGGGTCCAAGTTGGATTTGTTCTGCAATTTGTGTACAGCAAATACTTGAGCCATGTTCCTCACTGTCTGGCGGATGCCAGTGCTGTAGCTATCCTGGAACAGCAGTTTTATTAATGTCTCCCTGAATGTTATCATAACCTTTCTTTGTAGTAACTATTCATTTTAATTTGGTGTCATCTGGAATTTTGAAATTGTACATCTGATTTTATGAGGCTAAGAATCACACAACACCAGATTATAGTCTGACAGTTTTTTTTGGAAGTACAAGTTTTCAGAGCTAGCTACCTGATGAAGGAACAGCGGTCTGAAAGCTTGTCCTTCCAAATAAACCTGTTGGACTATAACCTGGTGCTGTGTGATTTTTAACTTTGTCCACCCCAGTCCAACATCAGCACGTCCACATCATGATATTATGAAGATAACCATTACTATGAGGATTTATCAGTGCACCAGTGCAATGTCAGTGGCCAACAGTAAGTTACGTGTGAAATCAAACCACTGATAACCCCTCTGTGAATCATTTTTGGTTTCCCTTTTGTCTACCCTGACTTTTCCCTCTTCATCTGTCCTCCTGGTTCTTGGAATGTTTCACACTACATCACAAACAGAATTTCTCAACTACAGGCATCTAAGTTTTAAAAGGTAAATGCCCTATTATTTCTTGGTGTCCATGCAAACAGACTGGCATGCCTGATCAAGAGGAAAGTTAAGTGATTATGGCATTCAAATTCTTACAGGATTGATTTCGAAAGTGAACAGAAAAGGAGCATGAGTAGGCCCATTCAGTCCATTGAATCTGACATTTAATTAGGTCTTGCCCTATGTGATTGCTCCCCTAACACTGATAACCTTTCACCTCCCTTCCTTGCCAGTAAACCCTCTTCTAGATTCTCCCGTAAAAGAAAATGTGCTCTCCATATCTACTCTGCCAAGACCCTTCAGGATCACTAATGCCTTCACAAGGGCAATCAGAATGGGTAATAAATAGTGGCCCAGACAGTAAAGCTCTCATGAATGAATAAAAAAGGATTTTATATCTGCCAATCAATTCACATCTCATCCTTCTGAACTTCAGCAGTTACAAGCCAAGCCACTGCAACCTTTCCTTATAAGACAACCTGACCATTTCAGGTGTTAGTCTGGTAAATCTACCCTGATCTACTTCAGACGCACCTGTATCCTTAATTTAAATGAGGTGACTAATACAGTACATGGTAATGAAGTAACCTCAGCAATGCTCTATAACTGAAGGATATCATACCTGCTTTTGTATTCAATTCCCTCACAGTACATGATAATAATCTAATTATTTACAAACTTGTTATCCATGCACAAGGACACCTTGATTCCTCGGAATCTCGGGGCTCTGCAAATCTCTCTCCATTTTGATAATGCATTTCATTTTAATTCTTCCTGCTAAAATGGACAATTGCACAGTTTTTCCCACATGTTAGTCTTAGCCAGATCTGTTCCCACTTAATTAATCTACTTATATAATTTTGTAGCCTCCCTAAGTCCTCTTCATAATGATACATTGGTTTTAATTTTCCAAACTCCCCTGATTTGGGAAGGTGTAATTTTCCTACTTATCTAAATCTGTCAAACGTACCTTCTATATCATCATTCAAGTCAGTTACATCAGTTGTAAATAGTTGAGGTTCCAGCACTGATCTTTATGGCACACCACTCACTATGTCTTGCCAGCCACACTTCAACCCATTTATGCTTAGCCTCTGCATCCTGTTTAATGGGTTAATCTTCTCCCCATGCCAATATGTTACACCCTGCACCATAAGCCTTTTATTCTTGGCAGCAACCTTTGATGTTGTACTTGTACCAAATACCTTCTGGGAATCTAAGTACAATACATCCACCGGCTTCCCTTTATGCTCAGTATGAAACTTCCTTGAAGAACTCCAATTGGTTAAACATGATTTCCTTTTGATAAACCCATGTTGATTCTATCTATTTACTTTGAACTTAGACAAATGTCCTGCAGTAACATCCTTAATAATAGTTTTAACATTTTCCCTATGATGTAAATTGTTAACTGACCGGTAACTTATGCCTTTCTCTTTTACCCTCTTGTTGATTAAAGGAGTTGCATTTGCTACCTTCCAATCTAATGAGGTCTTCCCCAATTTAAGAGAGCTTGGAAAATTAAAACCAATGCATCAACTGCCTCAATTGCCATTTATTTTAAGATCATAAGATGAAATTCATCAGGACTCGGCCTGTAACTCCAAAAAACTTCCTTCAAACTACTTCTCTAGTGAATGTGATTTTCTTGAATTCTTCTTTCCTCTATTTTCTGTTTTACAGTTATTTCTGAGATTTTTTTTGAAACCTCTATATTGAAGACCATTGCAAAATATTTGCTGAATTCATTTGTCATCTCTTTATTTCTGCAATTAGTTCTGCAGACTCATGTTCTTTAGGACCAACACATTTTTAAAGACCTTTTCTATGTTTTTATATTTCTGACCTGCTTTCTCTCAAAATCTAATTTTTCCCTCCTTATTACTATTTTCCCGAATATTTGCAATTTTTCATATTCTACCTAATCTTCTGACCAGCCACCTGTGTTTGCATAATTTAATGCCTTATTTTTAAGGTCGATCCTATTCTCAACCTTTCTAGTTTTTCACTTTCTAGGACAGCAAGGTGGCTTAATAGCCCCCACAGTGCAGGAACCTGGGTTCTATTCCAGCCTTGTCTGTGTGGAGTTTGAACATTCTTCTTGTGGCAGTGTGGTTTTTCTCTGGGTGCTCCAGTTTCCTCTCACAGTCCAAAGATGTGCAGGTTAGGTGGGTTGGCCATGCTGACTTGTCCCATAGTGTCGAAAGATGTGTAGGCTAGGAGGATTAGCTATGGTAAATGTGGGGTTAGAGGGATAGGATAGTTTTGGGTGGGATGATTTTCACCATATCAGTACAGACTTGATGGGCCAAATGGCCTGTTTCCACACTATAGGGATTCTACAATTCAATAGTTAATCACAGATGGTGGGCCCATTCTCTAAAGTTATTCTTACATGTTGGAATGTTTCTAATCTGTGTATTCTGAAATATCCCCTTAAATGTCACTATGTCTCTATATCTTATCCTTTGTCAATTCACTTTTACCAGGTTTGGTTTTGTGCCTTCATAACTGCACTTATTTACATTGTTTTAAAGTAGACTTAAACCCAACCTCTCGCTCTCTCTCTCTCAAACTGAATGTAAAATTCAATCATAATTGTGAATTCCTCACATCTTCACTAATGAAGTTATTAGTTTAATCCAACATGAAACATGTCAGGAACTTGACATTCATTTATTTGGATGGATAAGACTAGACCCCTGAAGTTATTAAAAAGGGTGAACATTTTGCAAAGTAGACAGGAGGAGGATACTGTCAGATGACCTGGAGTTGAACTAATGGTCTGAATGCCTTGTATTTAATTTGAGGGCTAAAACATTGGTGGGGATTGTGGCATACCAGCATCATGTGCTGTTTATCTGACACCATTGAAATAATTAGTGTTCAGCTTGTGGTGAAGTAATTTTAGGCTGTGAGACATGTTTACCTATTAAATTCAGATACTTTCTTCCTCTGGAGTAATAACACTCAGACGCCATTAAAGTAGTTATTGTCTGGAAAATGTAAGTCATTGACTGGGGCCTTTATCAAGCTAAAAAAGTCATTATATCCTTCTGTCTTGCTGAAAGTGAGTAAACAGAAAAGAATGGTTGTTCTTGGTTTGTTATAAATATTACCAAAACATCTAATCGTAAATACCACAAAAATTTAATAAAAATGAAGCAGTCATTTGTTTTGAAACAGTTATACTGTTCTTTCTTTAAAATGTGGACTAACTATCTTTTGGTAGATATTTAACAAGCCTTTAATCAATATGGCAAGTGTGCATGATTTTGTTCGAGACAATATTGATTAGACAGCTTATACAACTGTCAAGAAATGACAGACGGGAAGCAATCAGCCAATCCATTGATCCACAAAACCTCCCTCATTTGAGTAAAAATTGCAATGAAGTCTCAACTACATTAAAGAGGTCCAGCAAGTTTTCCAGTCAGCTAAAAGTGCATAGGGTGGAAATGCAAAAGTTGCTCACTGCATTTTAACTGCTTAACCTCAGATGAGCTTGTAAACTGAGACCTGTTCTGTCAGGTAATGGTTCTGAAAGATAATATTGAATCTGCATGAGCTCCGCCCAATCTGATGACTTCAGCTGGAGAGTCAGGCAGTCTAGCACAAGGAAACAAGTCCTTCGGAAATAGGCTTGACATTCTGGCTTCTGATAGTTATAGGTTTTGCTCAACTTAGAGTCATAGAGATGTTCAGCATGGAAACAGACCCTTCCGTCCAATCTGTCCATGCCGACCAGATATCCCAACCCAATCTCGTCCCACCAACCAGCACCCGGCCCATATCCCTCCAAACCCTTCCTATTCATATACCCATCCAAATGCTTCTTAAATGTTGCAATTGTACTTGTTAATATTATTTGTTTCTATAACTGGAGTTCTCAGGCAGGGTCACTCAACCTGAAACATTAACTTTGATTTCTCTCCACGAATGTTATCAGACCGACTGAGATTTTCCGGCAATTTCTGTTTATATCTCCATCTGTTGGAGTTTATTATTAGCTACAGCATTCTAAGGAAGGAAAGAAAATCATCTAATATTTCCATTCCCAATACTGATTATTTACCTGCTGGGATGTACATGGCTTCAAGTGTCTTTTGAGAAGAATAGGACCGAATATTTTGTACTCCACATTAAATGGCTGCTGATTGTCACAATCCAGACCTATGTAAGAGGGAATTCCCGAACTAGGTACTTCCTACAGTGAGCACACTTCATTGGAAGCACTAATTAGATAATCCGGAAGGCCTGCAGTTCCTGAAATTCCATACATTAATTTTCTGAACAGTCTGCTCCGTGGATGTCCAAATGGAGAAACAGCTCTCAGAAGAATGGCCACCTTGGGGTCTGAGTACATGGGTATTCCTAGTATCACAACTACAGTTACAGACTTTAGGAAAGAAGTGGAGAAACTGGGGAGGAGATGATGCTCAGAAAGTAGCTACTGACAAAATCTGTAGATCAGAGATCTTGGGATTTATTAAAAAGCACAAACTAGAGGATTGTCTGAAAGACCCTTATTTGCTCAAATAAGATACATGCACACAGAAAGACCTTAACAGATGAATCTCCACGGTTGATTCAGGGATGTTGAAGATGAAACAAATAATGGAATTCCCAATGAATAGGAAGGGTTTGGAGGGATATGGGCCAGGCGCTGGCAGGTGGGACTAGATTGGGTTGGTGGTCGGCATGGACAGGTTGGACCGAAGGGTCTGTTCCATGCTGTACATCTCTATGACTCTATGCCTCTATTTGGACTTTCAGAAAACTTTTAACAAGATGTCTAATTAAGCCACATTGTGAATGTGCTTATCTCTGCCCATGAGCTGGAAATTGAAACTAAATGTAAACTTGGCAAATTTTCTGACAACACTAGAATATGACAAATAGCAGGGGAGAAAATACAGCAAACCATTTTCAAAAAAGAGGAGTTTGTATCATTTACACAATTGATTCGCTATTGGCAAATGGAATAATGTACCCATTATCTTAAGGCATACGCATTGGTATAAATTGAGTCCAAACCTCAGCCCTCTAGTTCTGTTGATGAATTACAGACATAGAGTCATAGAGATATACAGCACGGAAGCAGACCCATTGGTCCATGCCAACCAGATATCCTAAACTAATCTAGTCCAATTCGCCAGCACTTTGCCCATATCTCTCTAAACCTTTCCTATTCATAGACCCATCCAGATGCCTTTGAAATGTTGTAATTGTACCAGCCTCCGCCACTTCCTCTGGCACCTCATTCCATACATGCATCATCCTCTGTGAGAAAAGGTTGGCCCTTAGATCCCTTTTAAATTTTCCCCTTCTCACCTTAAAGCTGTGCCCTCCTTAAACCTGTTTTGGACTCCCCTACCCTGGGGAAAAGACCTTGCCTATTTATCCTATCCATGACTCTCTTGATTTTATAAACTTCTATGAAGTCACCCTCAGTCTCCACTGCTCCAGGGAAGACAGCCCTAGCCTATTCAGCCTCTCCCTGTAGCTCAAACCCTCCAACCCTGGCAACATCCTTATTAACCTTTTCTGAACCCTTTCAGGTTTCACAACATCCTTCCTGTAGGAGAGATACCAGAATTGCACACAATATTCCAAAAGTGGCTTAACTAATGTTTTGCACAGCCTAAACATGATGTTCCAACTCCCACACTCAATGCACTGGCCAATAAAGGAAAGTACACCAAACGCCTTCTTCACTATCCTATCTACCAGCAACTCTACTTTCAAGGAACTTTGAACCTGCACTCCAAGGTCTCTTTGTTCAACAACACTCCCTAAGACCTTACCATAAGTGTATAAAACCTGCCCTGGCTTGCCTTTCCAAAATGCAGCACCTCACATTTATCTCAATTAAACTCCACCTGCCACTCCTCAGTCCATTTGCTCATCTGATCAAGATTCTGTGGTACTTTGAGTTAACTTGCTTCGCTGTCCACTACACCTTCAATTTTGGTGTCATCTGCAAACTTACTAACTGTAATTCATATGTTCACATCCAAATCATTCATATAAATGACCAAAAGCAATGGACCTAGCACCGATCCTTGTGGCACACCATTGGTCACAAACCTCCAATCTGAAAGGCAACTCTCCACCACCACCCTCTGTCTTCCACCTTCGAGCCAATTCTGTATCCAAATCATCAGTTCTCCCTTTATTCCATGTGATCTCACCTTGCTAACCTGTCTACTATGAGGAACCTTGTCAAATGCCTTACTGAATTACATCCACCATTCTGCCCTCATCAATCTTCTTTGTTACTTCTTCAAAAGACTCAATCAAGTTCATGAGACATGATTTCCCACACACAAAACCATGTTGACTATCCTGAATCAATACTTACCTTTCCAAATACATGTAAATCCTGTCCCCAGGATTCCCTCCAACAATTTTCCCACCACCAATGTCAGACTTACCAGTCTATAGTTCCCTGGCTTTTCCTTAACACCTTTCCTAAAAGTGACACCATGTTAGCCAACCTCCAATTTTCCAGTACTCATCTGTGATACAAATATCTTTGCAAGGAACCCAGCAATCACTTGCATAGGTTCCCACAGAGTTCTAGGGTACACCTGATCAGGTCCGAGGGATTTCTAGGGGACAAGGGCTACTCTCTGAGATAAAGATATCAAGTACCATAAAATGTGTTCCAAATGTGTTATAAGGACAACAATATATATGTGATCAGTTTAGTCTTGGCATAGCTCTCCCTACAGCACATCAACTGAGACAGTTCAACCCCATCTTCTCAAGGACATCTAGAAACAAGCAATAAGTGCTGACCAGCCACCCACAACCATGCCTTACAAGAGAATATAAAAAATAACATGCTGACAAGAATGCTTATCAAGTAACGCTTCACACAGCCTGATAAACGTTAACATCCAAAGATTGGTGCACTTGGTTGAGGGCCCTGCAATATCTGCAGGTCTTTTTGCCCAATTGTAGAGTGACCCTTGAAAGTCCTCCATAGAAGAGGATGAGCTGGATATGGGAGAGGATGGGGCAGGAGACTTGTTGAGGCAACGATAGTAGTGACCAGGACTAAAATGTCATGATGGGATCTGTTTAGACAGCTATTAGTGCCAGTATCAATCTGATCCAGCAAAGAATCAGGAAATTCTTTCCGCAGCCGGAGGAACTAACCATGTGGCTGTGAATACAACCTGGATGTGCTGATACAGGACAAACAATTCTGTGTCCAGCCTCTGAAAACCAGTTGTCACAAAGTGATCGACTATTAGCTGCAGTCTTCAATGTCACTGGTAAGAAGCTGTTTTGTTTAGCAGTTGTTGCTACTGTTTAACACAAAGTTTTGATGAGCATTTATTTGCACAGAGTTAATACTAGCACATAACATCAACACATCAGAGTGACACGATTAGTAACCTTTCATATGTGGTGCTCTTCACAATTGGATACTTCCACACCTGCATATTCGAAGGGTAGCCATTGTCGAAATGACCTGACACATTTTCTGATAGAGGACAGAATGAAGGAAGTGCATTAATGGTATGAAACCCCTTTCCTCTTGTCGGACATCCTCGGCCAACAGGTCTAACCAACGCCCCTTGACATTCAACATTCTTACCATCACTGAATCCCCCACTGTAAACATCCTTAAGGTTACCATTGACCAGTAACTCAACTGGACTCACCATATAAACACAGTGGCTACAAGAACAGGTCAGAGACTAGGGATACTCCTGACACCCCAAAGTCTATCCACTATCTACAAGGCACAAGTCAGGAGTGTGATGGAATACTCCTCACTTGTCTGGATGGGTGCAGCTCCAAAAACACTCTAGAAGCTTGACACCATTCAGGACAAAGCAATCTGCTTGATTGGCGCCACATCTGCAAACATTCAATCCCTCCACCACTGGCACTCAGTAGCAGCAGTGTGCTATCTACAAGATGCATTGCAGAAATTCACCAAAGATCCTTAGGCAGCACCTTACAAACCCATGATCACTTCCACCTAGAAGGACAAGGGCAGCAGGTATTTGGAAACACCACCACCTGCAAGTTCCCCTCCAAGCTACTCACCACCCTGACTTGGAAATATACCACTGTTCCTTCACAGTCATTGGGTCAAAATCCTGGAATTCCCTCCCTACCGGCATTGTGGGTCAACCCACAACAAGCGGACTGCTGCGATTTAAGACTGCAGCTCACCACCACCTTCTCAGGGGCAAATAAGGATGGGCTATCAATGCTGGCCAGCCAGTGACACCCAAGTCCCACAAATGAATATATCGAAAAAAGTCAGCCTTCAAGTATCCTGGGAAAATCTGCTAGCTGTGGCTGTGCTGGCATTACTTTCAATCAGCTCGGGATCACCTGTGAAATTGTTCTGTACATAGAAACCAATGCTCCAATGTATGCCTGTGACATTCTCATTCTGGAATGCAGAAATTAGGGAAATCAGTATGTGTTTGCTTCATAATGGGCACAGCATGATGTATCAGGCTGGCTAGCGCACTAATTGTGAGGCGGGTAGTCAATTGTGGCATCATTACAAGTGCTGAGCAGCACATGTGGGCTGTCTCATTGTTGATGCATACAGCTCATCATGGACTAGGTGTCTGATGTATGGCAAGTTGAAGGGGAAATATATCTCCTTAGATATGTTACATTCTTCGCTCTGTTCTTTTGCCTTATGCACTTTGTAAGGTATGATCTGCCTGTACTGCATGCAAAACAAATTTTTTCGCTGTGCCTAGGTACATGTGACAATCAAATTGAATCATACCAAATATATAAACGTCACACTATCCCACTGGAAGTGAATGGTGCCCGGGACTTTGTACATTTGATGCACTCAAGACTGAAATATGGTCTGATGGGATCTCTGGTAGAGTCACTTAAATTCACAAAACATTTTAACATGATCTGCTGAGCTCTATGATAGCACTATACTGGTACCTGTGAAACTGCCTGGGAAGAAATGTAGACATATTCAAATGGTGAGGGGAGGTAGGGTGTATTGTTTATTTGACAGTTTGTATACTTTATATATTTGATTTAATTCACAGCAATGCAGAAATGACACTTGTTCTCAATCTAAAACAGATTTATTGACAATATTTTTAAATATCACTACATTCACAAGACAGCTGCACACATTCACATCTCAGGCTTTTCAGCAGGCTTTTGTTTACTTTTTGCTCTTGGAGGCTACACACAGACTTAATCAATCAAGTACAATGAACAATGAACACCAAAGCCAACAATTTAACTTAATTAAGGACAAGTCAATTAAAGGACTGAACATTATAGGTCAGCCCATCAGTTTAGTTATGAGGGAGATCTGAGGCAACGCAGTACAGATTGTAAGGAATCAGCAATGGTTTGATGATGTCATAAGGGTTCGTTCAGAGGAGCATTCAAAAATTGCAAAGGAGTGACAAAGAATGTATGATTCTTTTTAAAATACATTGTTTTTTAAAACAAAAATGCTGGCAAAAACACCAAGCCTATTTCAATAATGCCCAGCTTCCAGCTTGGATCTGCTGATGCAGGTGGTAGACCCACCTCCAGACCAATTACGACGGCAGGAACTGATTGTGAAGTTGTGATACCTTGCAGCCTGGAGACGTGATCAAGAACCCACATCAGATTTGGTTTCCTAATTCCTTCCTCCCATATGAAAATTGAATGTATTTGAGATTGAGATTGCTAGATTTCTGTGAACTTAGCGATAGAGTATAGAACAAAAAATGGAGTTGGCTCTGATTACTGAGTTATTGTGTACTCATGGTCCATTGCTGCTCCTTTTTGATGTTCTTAATTTAAAACTTTGAAACATGGCACCTCCCATTTGCTTATCAATATACACCTTGGCAAAAGTGACAGGCCCTAAAAAAAGGACCTGAATCCTCCTGTTGGCCATTGTGGTTCCATGTGCTATTGTTGATCTAAGCTGACCTCGAGAATGCTCAGTGTCAGAGGTTAAACTAGCCCTTAGGGCGGCACGGTGGCACAGTGGTTAGCACTGCTGCCTCACAGCGCCAGAGACCCGGGTTCAATTCCCGCCTCAGGCGACTGACTGTGTGGAGTTTGCACATTCTCCCCGTGTCTGCGTGGGTTTCCTCCGGGTGCTCCGGTTTCCTCCCACAGTCCAAAGATGTGCAGGGTCAGGTGAATTGGCCATGCTCAATTGCCCGTAGTGTTAGGTAAGGGGTAGATGTAGGGGTATGGGGTGGGTTGCGCTTCGGCGGGTCGGTGTGGACTTGTTGGGCCGAAGGGCCTGTTTCCACACTGTAAGTAATCTAATCTAATCTAAAACACTGGTCAAACTGCACAATATTCAATTATAGTTGCCACAGCTCAGAAAAACCACATCTATTCACTGGGAGGACACAGAGAACAACAGTAAAGCTTGGCCATTGTATAATATAGTGAGGAGAGATTGGAGAGAAATAAAGAAGAAATTAGCAAAGGAAATCCTTCAACAAAAAAAAGACATCTGTCGAATTGGCAGGCATGTAAAGTTACTATAAATGACAAAATGAGTTATGTGATTACAAATATGAAAGTTACTATTGTTAGAACAGTTGCTGATTTTGAATGCTGTCTAAGCTGGTTTTCAAGTTACTGATATTGCTTGCAGTTCTCTATTGTCAGCTAGAGGGTTTGTCATCTGCTCTTCCTCAAAAAAACTTGACCCTTCCAATCTTGCAAAATCATGGTCCACCTCCAAACTCTCTTTGTTCTCCAACATCCTGATATGTGTGTTTGCCTCTGAAATCCATGTTTACCTTTCCCTTCAATCTGTCCTCTGCCTCTTCCACAGCAATGCACTTACTAAAGACTTATCACAGTCACAAATGAATGCTTTGTGGCTGTAACAAAGGTAATCTATTTCTCTCTTGCCCCTCTTGATTAGTCTACCGTCTTTTACATAGTAGACCACACCATCCTTCTCCAACACCTCTCATCCATCTGGATGGGACTACTGTCACTTGGCTCCAATCCTACCTATGTTGTAACAGTGGTAGAATGTAATTGGGAAGATTGTGCCAATAATTGAGCTTTACTTTTCCAGTTGCTAATGGGAATTAGATTCGGGCCGGCTATTTGAGGGTAAATCCTCATCTGTCTTTTAAAGATCAGTTGATTAGAGTTCAAGACAGGTATGTTCCTATAAGGATGGCAAGATTTGGATGACAACTCTAGATGACAAGAGATATTGAAAGTCAAAAAGGAAAAGGAAGCATGTGTAAAGCTTAGAGCATTGAAATCAAATAAGCTTCTTGAGGAATCTAAAGGAGACAGAAAAACACTTAAACAAGAAATTAGGAGGACTAAAAGGGGTCATGAAATATCCTTGGCAAGTAGGATAATGAAGAATCCCAAGGCATGTTATACTATATATTAGGAGCAAGAGAGTAACTAGGAAAAAGGTAGGTATACTGAAAGAGAATGGATGGAATTTATGCATGGAACCAAACGAAGTGTGGCATGGTGGCTCAGTGGTTAGCATTGTTGCCTCACAGTGCCATGACCTGGGTTCAATTCCAGCCTTGGGTGACTGACTGTGTGGAGTTTGCACATTCTGGCTATTGAGGGAGTGCAGCGTAGGTTCATGAGCTTCCTGAAATGGCGCGACTACCTTATACTGAAAGACTGTAGTAACTGGGCTTGTATACCCTTGAGTTTAGAAGACTGAGAGGGGATCTGATTGAGACATATAAGATTATTAAAGGATTGGACGCTCTGGAGGCAGGAAACATGTTTCCGCTGATGGGTGAGTGCCGAACCAGAGGACACAGCTTAAAAATACGGGGTAGACCATTTAGGACAGAGATGAGGAGAAACCTCTTCACCCAGAGAGTAGTGGCTGTGTGGAATGCTCTGCCCCAGAGGGCAGTGAAGGCCCAGTGCAGGTTAGATGAATTGGCCATGTTAAATTACCCATCGTGTTCAGGGATTTGTAGATTAGGTGCATTAGTCATGGGAAATGTAGAGTAATAGGGGAGAGGAATGTTACTCTTCAGAGGGTCAGTGTGGACTTCTTGGCCAAATCATAGAATGTTATCATAGAATCCCTGCAGTGTATGTAGAAGCAGGCCATTTGGCCCAACAAGTCCACACCAACCCTCCAAAGAGTTCTCCACCCAGACCCATTTCCCTACCCTATTACTCTACATTGCTCCTGACTAATGCACCTAACATGCACATCCCTGAACACTATAGGCAATTTAGCATGGCCAATTCACCTAACCTGCACATATTTGTACTGTGGGATGAAACTGGAGCACCTGGCGGACACCTACGCAGACACAGGGAGAATGTGCAAACTCCACGCAGACTGTCCCCCGAGGCTGGAATCAAATCCAGGTCCCTGGTGCTGTGAGGCAACAGTGCTAACAACTGAGCCACCTATTTCCACATTGTAGGGATTCTATGATAATTCTATGAAGTGGGTGAAGTCTTTAATGAGTAAGTTGTAACAGTATTCACCAAAGTGAAGAACATGGATAATGGGCAAGATAAGGTAAGGGTATGTCAATATTCTATGACATGTCAATATTAAGGAGGAGGAGATGTTGGACTCCTTGAGAAACCTTAAGGTTTTAAGTCCCCAAGGTCTGATGGGATCTATCAAAGGATAATGGAAGAGGCAAGGGAAGAGATTGCTGGGGACTCAACTGAGATTTTTGTATTTTCTTTAGCCACAGGTGATGTCCCAGAAGACTGATGAATAGCCAAAGTTGTCCTTTTGTTTAAGAAGAGTATAAAAGGTAATCCAGGAAATTATAGGCCAGTGAACCTTATATCAGTGATAGGGAATTTATTGGAGAAGATTCTTAGGAACAGGATTTGCTTGAATTTGGAACAGTCAGCAGGCATTGTGTGGGGAGGTCTTGTCTCACAAATATGGTTGAATTTTTTGAGGAATATTGGGACGATGACTGAAAGAGTAGGTCAATGGTTGTTGTCAATATGAACTTTACTAAAAATTTGACAAGGTCCCTCACGGTAGTCTGATTCAGAAGCTTAGGTCACCTGGGCTATACCATCAGTTGGTAAGTTGGATACAAACTTGGCTTGGTCATCGAAGATATGGGATAGTTGTGGAGGGGTGTTGTTCACATGGAGGTCAGTGACTTGTGGTGTTCAAACAGGATTACTGCTAGGACTTCTTTTCTTGGTATTAAATGATTTCGAAAAAAATGTAGTTGATCAGATCAGTAAGTTTGCAGACAACTCTAAAACTGGTGGAGTTGTAGATAGTCAGGATTTTTGTCAAGCAATATAGTAGAATATAGATCAGTTGGAAGTTGGACAGAGAGATGGCAGATGAAGTTTAGCACAGACAAGTGTGAGGTGATGCACTTTGACAAGTCAAATGCAAGAAGAACGCATACAGTAAAAGGTAGGACCCTTATCAGCATTGATTTACAGGGAAATCTTAGAACATAGAACATAGAAAGGTACAGCACAGAACAGGCCCTTTGGCCCACGATGTTGTGCTGAGATTTAATCCAAATGTCAAATATAGTAACTTAACCTAGACAACCCTCACTGCTTTCCATGTGCATGTCCAGCAGGCGCTTAATGTCCCCAATGACACTGCTTCCACCACCACAGCTGGCAACGCATTCCATGCATTCACAACTCTCTGCATTAAGAACCTACCTCTGATGTCTCCTTTTTACCTTCCTCATAATATCTTCAAACTTGACTTCTCGTGCCAGTCAATCCTGCCCTGGGGAAAAGTCTCTGGCTATTGACTCTGTCTATTCCTCTCATTATTTTGTACATTATCTTTGAGTGCAAGTTTACAGCTCCCTGAAAATAACAACTTAAATGGATAAGGTGGGAAAGAAGATATACAGCTGGCCATTGAGTATAAAAATTGGGAAGCCATTGTAGCTGTAAAAAACTTGAGTTAACACATGTTTGGCATATTTTGTGCAGTTCTGGTCACCTCATAATAAAGGAAGGATCTGGAGGCTTTGAAGAGGGTGAGAAAAAGGTTTATCAGGAAATTGCCTGGTCTGGGGTGTATTAGCTATAAGGAAAGATTGGACAGACTTGAATTGTTTTTGCTCAAGTGTTGGAGGTTGAGAAGTGACCTCATAGAGGTACATAAAATTATGAGCAGCATAGATAGGATGGATAATTGAAGCCTTTGTTTCCAAACACTACGGGGTATGGGTTTAAGTTGATTGGGGGACGGTTTAAAGGAGATGCGCTTGATAAGTATTTTACACCTAGGTGTCTGAAACACACTGACAGGGGAGGTCATAGAGTATTAGAGATGGACAGCACAGACCAGATATCCTAACCTAATCTCAGCCCATTTAGAGTCAAAGAGTCATAGAGATGTACAGCACAGAAATAGACCCTTCGGTCCAACCTGTCCATGCCGACCAGATATCCCAACCCAATCTAGTCCCACCTGCCAGCACCCGGCCCATATCCCTCCAAACCCTTCCTATTCATATACCCATCCAAATGCCTTTTAAATGTTGCAATTGTACCAGCCTCCACCAC
>NC_057731.1:9201880-9273178 GCF_004010195.1 Chiloscyllium plagiosum | reverse complement strand
CCCAGCACCGATCCTTGTGGCACTCCACTGGTCACAGGCCTCAAGTCTGAAAAACAACCCTCCACCAGCATCCTCTGTCTTCTACCTTTGAGCCAGTTCTGTATCCAAATGGCTAGTTCTCCCTGTATTCCATGAGATCTAACCTTGCTAATCAGTTTCCCATGGGGAACCTTATTGAACGCCTTACTGAAGTCTATGTCGATCACATCTACTTCTCTGCCCTCGTTAATCTTCTTTGCTACTTCTTCAAAAAACTCAATCAAGTTTGTGAGACATGATTTCCCACGCGCAAAGCCATGTTAACTATCCCTAATCAGTCCTTGCCTTTACAAATACATACATCCTGATTTGCCAGCATTTGGCCCATATCCCGCTAAATCTTTCCTATTTATATACCCATCCAGATGCCTTTTAAATGCTGTAATTGTCCCAGTCTCCACCACCTCCTCTGGCAGCTCATTCCACATACACACCATTCTCTGAGTGAAGAAGTTGCCCCTTTGTTCCCTTTTAAATCTTTCCCCTTTCACCTTAAATTTATGCCCACCAATACTGGACTTGCCCACCTCTGGGAAAAGACCTTGTCTATTTACCCTATCCATGCCCTAATGATTTCATAAATCTCTATACCTCAGCCTCAGATGCTCCAGGGAAAACAACCCCAGCCTATTTAGCCTCTCCCTATCGCTCAAAGTCTCCAACCTGACAACATTCTTGTAAATCTTTGCTGAAACCTTTCAAGTTTCACAACATCCTTCATATCAGTGGGAGACTAGAATTGTGCACACTTTTCCAAAAGTGGCCTAACCAAAGTCCTGTACAGCCACAACATGACCTCCCAACTCCTATACTCATTGCTCTGACCAATAAAGGAAAGCATACCAAACTTCTTCACTATCCTATCTACCTGCGACTCCACTTTCAAGGAACTATGACCTTGCACTCCAAGGTCTCTTTGTTCAACAACATTCCCCAGGACCTTACTGTTAATTGTATTAGTCCTGCCCTGATTTGCCTTTCCCAACCTCCTCTGCAGCTCATTCCACATACACACCATTCTCTGAGTGAAGAAGTTGCCCCTTTGTTCCCTTTTAAATCTTTCCCCTCTCACCTTAAATTTATGCCCTCCAATACTGGACTTGCCCACCTCTGGGAAAAGACCTTGTCTATTTACCCTATCCATGCCCTCATGATTTTATAAATCTCTATAAGGTCACCCCTCAGCCTCAGATGCTCCAGGGAAAACAACCCCAGCCTATTTAGCCTCTCCCTATCGCTCAAAGTCTCCAACCTGACAACATTCTTGTAAATCTTTGCTGAAACCTTTCAAGTTTCACAACATCCTTCATATCAGTGGGAGACTAGAATTGTGCACACTTTTCCAAAAGTTGCCTAACCAAAGTCCTGTACAGCCACAACATGACCTCCCAACTCATCTCCTCATTGTTCTGACCAATAAAGGAAAGCATACCAAACTTCTTCACTATCCTATCTACCTGCGACTCCACTTTCAAGGAACTATGACCTTGCACTCCAAGGTCTCTTTGTTCAACAACATTCCCCAGGACCTTACTGTTAATTGTATTAGTCCTGCCCTGATTTGCCTTTCCCAAATGCAGCAACTCATATTTATCTAAATTAAACTCCATCTGCCACTCCTCGATCCATTGGTCCATCTGATCAAGATTTTGTTGTACTCTGAGGTAATCTTCCTCGCTATCCACCATGCCTCTAATTTTGATGTCATCTGCAAGCTTTCAGTACTTCCTGCGTTCATATCCAAATCATTAAATATATGTTGAAAAGCATGATAACAATGTTTAAGAGGCATTTGGACAGTCTCATGAACAGGCAGGGAATAAAAGAATACAGAGCATGTGCAGGCAGATGGGCTTGTTTTAGGATGGCACCATGGTCAGCATGGACATGGTGGGTACTATTCTATGTTTAAAGTGCAGCTGGGCCAATCCAAAAGCTATCATCAGGCATTTTTTTCCTTACCTGAAGACGACTGTTACTTCTCTGCCTCAATAATGTAACAGTCTGAAAAGCAATATAGGCATGTGCAGCTAAACATGTGCATGACTTGATTTTCTAAGTTGCAAAACTCTCTTGAAGTATTTTAGCTATACTGCAGTGTCCATTCAGTAGTTCAAAACAGAAAAAATGCATGATCACTTACAATAGTCAGGGCATCGCTTGCTTTGGCTTCTCCCTCCGTTTCCATAATGTTACATGTAGTCGCCAAGCAGCCATCCTTGCCCCATTCCTACAACCCATTTTTCATAGACTTGCTGCTCTTGGTGTAAGAAGTCAGCCTCCATTTCTACATATGTGCTGACAATACCTAGCTCCACTGCATGACCACCGCATTTAAGATCACAGTTGTTTCTAAATTATCAAATTTCTCAAGCAACATGAAGTACTGAATGGGCAGAAATCTCCTTCAATTAGTTATCAGGTACACCAAAGATTTCTCCCAAATATTTCTGTTCCTTTGACACTTATTGCTCTGGATTGAATTGTTCTGGATTGAATTAAACTGTTACAACCTTGGTGTTGTATATGACACTGAGAAAGGTTCGCAATCACATATCTGCCCTTATCCACTTTCGTAGCATCACCCAATTTCACGCTTAACTCCGCTCATCCGATGCTGAAACTCACATCCATGCCTTATGCATGATTGTTGTAAGAACTGCTGGTCTCCCAGCCATTTTCCACCTACTCTAAACCTAAGCGCATCCCAAACTCTGTTGACCATGTCCTCACTTGAACAAAGTCACATTCTCCCTTCACCCCGTGTGTTCACTAACTTGCATTGGTGCCCCTGTTTATGATTTTGAAATAACCATCCCTGCTTTTAGTCCCCTCCTTTGCTCTAATTCTCCCTTTCTCTACATTCTCCTCCAGTGCCACCCTCTCTGAGATATCTGGTCTTCTCTAATCCAGGTTTTGTTGAGCATCTCCAGTTTTAATCACTCCACCACTGCAAGTCTTGCCTTACATTGTCAAGCTCTAAGTTCTGAATATCCTCAAGACATAATTTTATCTTTCTCCTCTGTTTCCTTCCTTAAGACTTTCATTCAAAGCGAACTTTTTGATTCAGATTTTTTGTCATGTATTGGAATACATGACTTGGTAGTAAGATTTGTTTTATCAAGATCCTGTGAAGCAAATTGGGATGCTTAGTTATATCAAAAGATTCTATATAAATGCAATTTATTATTGTTGTTGGAAAATGCTTGAAAATCCTCTTGTAAACTTAACAACAGCTACTGCTATGAACTATAAATATAGGACTCTACAGCCAAAACTCTAACCCCCTTTTAAAACCTACCCCATAACATCCAAACAATCAGCAAGATAGTTTTATAAGTGGGGAAGAATAAAATGCAGATCAATGGCACCAGTCAACATGATTCATTTGATTTGCCAGGGCTTTCTGTTCTTCAATCTCCTATCTCCAGATTCTTTCACTTCTTCACAGGAAGTACAGGGCAGTTGGTATACTCTTGGTAACTACAAAGTCACTTCTTTGCTGATTAAAGGCAATAGCTTACAGCAACAGATGGGGAAGAAAGAATGCTTTCTTCAATCATCACACAGAGGGACAGAGCCACACAACCTTCCTTTCCAGTTGTCTGAAGTTAATCCTAAAGCATTCACACTCACAGGCCATTCAGCCACCCAGGGACCAATTAAAGAGCTGTCACCAAGCTGAAAACCTCTGGCATCCACAATTGGCCACAATTGTACAAAGCAATCATGTACTTGTTGCCAACCAAATCACACTCTTTCCCCTCCCCCCCCACCCCATCCCACTACCCCATCTGTGCCATCTACAATGTTTTCCCTCACTGATTGAACAAAGTAGCAGTGTAAACATCAGACACAATGAGGTTCAGCAATTTTTCTTACTTTTTTTTTAGCAATTCCTCTCACAGCACTTGGTTTTAAAGCAGTTCTTTTTCCATTTTAGTCCACAATAAAAACACAGAAAAGGAAACGATGCTGTCTTTACTGTAGTGGAATTGAATTACTTTCCTGGTATTTTTGATCATAAAATTCTCAAAATACAACATCTCAGATTAATTGGCAATTACAAACTCCATAACCTTGACAATGCATATTGAAATGATTTAAGTGACTATTAATGAACAAGGTAGTTTCAATGTGGGGGTGCCAGTTTTGAACTGGGGTGGACAAAGTCAGAAGTCACACAAAACCAGGTTATAGTACAACACAGTAGCAGTCCGAAAGCTTGTGATATCAATAAACCTGTTGGACAAGAAGATAGTTTCAACGATAGTGGATGCTTCTTCAAATGGGTGAACAAATTTTGACATGTTACATCATAGGAATTTTAAAGTTGATATTTTTATTCTGTGTAGATAAAATGTGCTGTAAAATAATGTGCAGCACACTGAGTGCATAGATATAATATTTGGTTCAAATCATGATTTTTGTTCCTGTTTCATTTTTGCTTGGACATAGCTGTAGATATGAATGGTTGTTAGAAATAATAAATGCTTAAAATTAGTCATTTGCAATTAACTGTAAGGTTATATACATCATGGTCATTCATTCATTGGTGATCCAGTGCAGAGTGATTCTTTTCCACTCAACCTGCTCGACATATATCAAGGTACAATTTAATTCACTGTACTATTCAGCGTCTGCTGGAAGATTAGGATGAATGATTTGTTACTGCTGACTTCCTTTTGTTGGGGCATTATGAAACAAGATAGCCTAGGCTGCCTTGAGATAAGGAACATGCACAATGAACTCAGGATGATTTTACAACCTAAAGTGTTGAGGAAATTGATAACCAGAAGTTTTGTCGGAAATACCTGATTTCTAGTGTTCCTGTTCACAGTAACTATCAACAGAACATCACAAATCATCTCGGAAAACGTGCATGATTTGGAACCTATAAAAGAGCTTGAGTTTCCCTTAACAATTTGTAGAGAGTCAGGATTGAAAGGGTCAAGAAAGGTTACCTCTGTAATGAGGGGAGAAATGGGCTAATGATGTGTATTTCTTTCTATGCCTACTGCTCAGAGATATTGTATATGAGGAATAGCCAGAAAAAAAACAATAAAAGGATTGCGCTACACTCATTCTTGGTATCCGATTTGAATAATTGCACAACAGAATCTCAGATAGCATCTCATATGCAAGGTTTGAAAATGTCTTGCTGGTATCAAAACAGAAGACTGTTGGCCTCAGGTTACATCCCTGAGGAAGGAGACTGATTAGCAAGGTTAGATCTCAAGGAATACAAGGAGAACTAGCCATTTGAATACAGAACTGGCTCAAAGGTAGAAGACAGAGGGTGGTGGTGGAGGGTTGTTTTTCAGACTTGAGCATAAGAGATATAGTTAGTAAGTTAGCAGATGACACCAAAATTGAAGGTGTAGTGGACAGCGAAGAAGATTACCTCAGATTACAATGGGATCTTGATCAGATGGACTAATGGGCTGGGAAGTGGCAGACGAAGTTTAATTTAGATAAAGTGAGGTGCTGCATGTTGGGAAAGCAAATCTTAGCAGGACTTATACACTTAATGGTAAGGTCTTGAGGAGTGTTGCTGAACAAAGAGACCTTGGAGTGCAGGTTCATAGCTCCTTGAAAGGGTCTGTTTCCATGCTGTACATCTTTATGATTCTATGACTACAGGTGCTGCTGAGATGTCTTGGAGCTGAGATCAACGACCTCCTATGGCCACAACATCTTCCTTTGTGCCTGGCACAATTCATCCCAGTAGAGAGTTTGCAGTTACATGACCATCTTTCTTTCCTCTTTAAGGTTTATATTGTCAAGAGAGTCAGAAGTGGAAGGGGATTCATCTCCCAATGGAATCCCTACAATGTGGAAGCAGGCCAATTGGCCCCTTGAGTCCACACAGACCCTCCGAGCATCATCCCACCCAAACCCAACCCCTCATCCTATACTAATTACCCTGCATTTCCCACGGCTAACCCACCTACCCGGCACAACCTTGGAGGCTATGGGCAATTTAGCATGGCCAATCCAACTGACCTGCACATCTTTGGATTGTGGGAGCACCCACAGGAAACTCGTGCAGACACGGGGAAAATGTGAAAACTTCAAACAGACAGTAACCTGAGGGTGAAATGGGACCCGGATCACTAGTGCTAACCACTGAGGTAGAAGTGCTAACCACTGAGCCACAATGCCACCCCAATAGTGAAATTTGAAAGGGTGAGTTCCTCACCGTCCAGTGCCACAGGGGAAATGTTGGGAAAAAAGGGTGAGTCACAATACTTCAAATTACTCTCTCAAGGTGACTTAGAGTCACAGAGATGTACAGCACGGAAACAGACCCTTTGGTCCAACTCATCCATGTCGACCAGATATCCCAACCCAATCTAGTCCCACCTGCCAGAACCCGGACCATATCTCTCCAAACCCTTCCTATTCATATACCCATTCAGATGCCTTTTAAATGTTGCAATTGTACTAGCCTCCATCACTTTCTCTGGCAGCTCATTCCATACATGCACCACCCTCTGCATGAAACATTTTCCCCTTAGGTCTCTTTTATATCTTTCCCCTCTCACCCTAAACCTATGCGCCCTAGTTCCAGACTCCTCACTCCAGAGAAAAGACTTTGTCTATTTATCCTATCTATACCCCTCATGATTTTATAAACCTCTATAAGTACTCCCCAGGACCTTACCATTATGTGTATAAGTCCTGCTAAGATTTGCTTTTCCAAAATTCAGCAACTCGCATTTATCTGAATTAAACTCCATCTGCCACTTCTCAGCCCATTGGCCCATCTGGTCCAGATCCTGTTGTAATCTGAGGTAACCCTCTGCTGTCCACCACACCTCCAATTTTGGTGTCATCTGCAAACTTACTAACTATACCTCTTATGCTCACATCCAACTCATTTATATAAACGACTTTATCCATAATACTAAAAACCTTTGGGGAACTACATAATACTGACATTAGACATATCCAGCTTAACTGCCTGATAAATGCCTGACACTGCAGTTATGTTGCCAAGTTGATGTTCCAATCATTAACCATGTTCTGGATTGAAAATTCTTTTAAAAGAGACCAATAAGTTCAGCTTTTTCCTTACTTTAGTATGAGACACATTATTCCAGTTCTCAAAGTACTGAAGGCCTTACCTATGACATGCATGTCTAGTTCACAAACTTTCAGTCTGTTATCACAAATTTTGACTACTTTCTTTTGTGTCAACATTTTCAATGGCAACTTCCTATGCAAACATTTGTAACGGTAAAGGCTACTGTACATGAGCCAAGATTTCTATGTAATACAAACATCTTATCTGTTTATCATGCCATTAAGTTCTGCTTTGTGAAATATTGGCAATGGGAGAAATTGAGGACTGCAGATTATCAACTGGGAGAAAGTGAGGACTACAGATTTATCAACTAGGAGAAGCCCTTCCTGAAGAAGGGCTTATGCCCGAAACGTCGATTCTCCTGCTCCTAGGATGCTGCCTGACCTGCTGCACTTTTCCAGCAATGCATTTTTCAGCTCTAAACATTGGCAATACCCAACAAACATCTTTTAGCCTTCTTTGATTTTACATTTACCTGTAAATGACTTTTATGAAAACTGAAGGCTTTTTCTCAGTCATCACCAGAAACTCTATTCTCTTCCTTGGGCACTGTTTCAGGATCATGTGAAATTGGGGCATGCTATTGGACCCCAAGCTGGAATTGTGATCATATATTTCAAGACCATCAAACTCCATTTCTGTAACAATATCCATTTTCACCCCGGCCTCAGTTCATTTGCTTTGAAAACCATCATCCATACCTTTGTCACTCCGAGATTATTACAATATACTCTTGGCCAGCTTCCAATCTTCAAACACCTATAAATTTGAACTGTTCCTAAACTCTTTGTCCCTTATCCTAACCTCCATTCATTTATCACCTTCTGCTTGCTGACTTACAATGCCTCAAGTTTAAAATTTTCATCCTTGTTTCCAAGCCTCTGTTTGATCTTGGCCCTCCAGCTCTGCCAAATCTTTGTGGGTCCAACAATTCTGGCATCCCTAAGTTTAATCATTCAACAGCCTGAGCCGTAAACTCTCGATTTCCTTCCATGCCTCTATCTGCCTCTGAATCTTCCTCCCGTTTTTTGGAATTCAACCCAGAAAAGTGTGAGGTAACCACTTTGGAGGACTAAGAAGACAAGGGATTTTATTTCAATAGTAGGACCCTGAATATCAGATGGACCTTGGTATAAATGTCCAAAGATCTCTAAAGGACGTAGGTAAGGTAAATAAGATGGTTAAGAAGATATGTGGGATACTTGCTTTTATTAGAATACAAAAACAGGGAGATTATACTGAAACTGTATAAAGAGTTTATTAGAGCTGAAAATGTGTTGCTGGAAAAGCGCAGCAGGTCAGGCAGCATCCAAGGAGCAGGAGAATCGACGTTTCGGGCGTGAGCCCTTCTTCAGGCTCATGCCCGAAACGTCGATTCTCCTGCTCCTTGGATGCTGCCTGATCTCCTGCGCTTTTCCAGGAACACATTTTCAGCTCTGATCTCCAGCATCTGCAGTCCTCACTTTCTCCTTAAAGAGTTTATTAGACTACAATGGGAGTACTGTAAGCAATTCTGGCCACTTTGTTATAGCAAGGATGTGAATTTGCAAGAGAGGGTGCAGACGAGTTTTACCCAGATGTTATCTGGATGAGCAGCACACTCTCTATGTGCAACAAGCTGAGTCTCCAAGTCAAGGCAGCCTCTGATACCATTCCTAAAGTTAAGTCGCAGTTGAACCAGTCACATCCAGTTGTGGTGTTCTAGTCTGGGGTTCTTTGCCTCTGCAATCTGGGCAGTAAGTCACGGTAAGTCCTGTAGCTCTATAGTAGCCAATTTTGGGGAGGGGGTGGTAGGCATAATACAGTCGGGGATTTATACAAGCATCCATCAGGGGTCAGGGCACTTCATGGGGATTCGGACCTCGCAGACAAACAAAACGGTGAGGATATGCCACGATCCAATTCACTAGCCACTCTACCCTATATAAAAAAAATCTCAGAACCAACAGACAGACTTTTCCAACCACTGGGATTCATGACAACTCATAATCGACAGCCACACTCAGACAACAATTCACCAGAACCAAAGACCCCATATCCACCATGTTCAAGACTGATGTAATTTATGGGATTCCATGCAAAGACTGGACAACTAGCAGTCCACATCCATGACCAACAACTTGTCACTAGATGCCACGAACAACTGTCTCTAGTAGCCATACACACAGACGACAAGGACCACAAATTTGACTGGGACAACACAGCGATCGTAGGACAAGCTAAACAGAGAATACCCAGAGAACTTCTAGAAGCATGGCACCCATCCACGGACTCCATCAACAAACACATTGACCCTGACCCAATGTACCGGCCACTACACAAACAACCGGAACTGGCAACTGAAAGCAGCAGGAACGGAACCAAATAAATTCCAGAAGACACAGTAAGTAGTACTTCACAGCAGGCTCCAAAGTGCTGAAGATGTCACCTAGGCAGGGGACAAAATGTCTGCAAATCACCTTCCCATCTTGGCAACCATAGCCACAACTATACCATTGCCCTGTATTTGCCTTGTTCATCCTGCTATCATATGCTGCAGCAGGCTCTCAAACCTCACATCGATCCATGGTGCATCTTGTATGGGCGTGAAGTCAGGACTCATGATGGCACAGTTAGATTCAGGGCTAGACAGAAACTCAGACTAATAGATGCATTACAAAACAGGTAACATACATGGAAACAGGAGCATCGATAAACAGTGGAATGTCCCCAAGACCATGAATGTGTCACAGATATGCCAAAGGCTAGTGTACCCTTCTTGGTTTGAACTCCCTGTAGTCACAGAAGGGACAGGTGTGGAGGAGGTGGAGAGCTCAGCCACCTCTAGATTTTTCTGAGCTGGGATATCTGAGGAGCTCATGTGTGCTTCCTCTTCCTGGCGTTGATTGGCACTATCCTGTCTCTCTGTAAGGAAGAGGTACCACCTTCTCCATCCTCCTATTACTGTTTCCTCAATCATGAGGACCAATGGCTTGAACATTGGAGTTCCAGTCTGTGCACTATCTAGCAGACCCTGAGACTGCTGAGCACAGCTCTCCATGCCAGCTGCCAACCTGTTTTTGGAGATAGCTAGACTTGAGGCAGCTGGGTCCCTGTGGCAATGCTGTGGGTCTGTAAGGGCCATTGCTTCCCACGTACCTGTGTGCAGCTGTGCTTTCTCCCTGTGTGTTTGGACCAAATCCCCGAGTGCCAATGGGCCCTGGGTATTATCCTGCTTGGGTTGAGCAGTACAGTTTCTCGCAGGCCTCTGAGTGCCAGCAGCCTGGGGTATCTTCCTCAGCCACCTGCAGAGGTGAGACAGTGAGACATGCATCAGAGCTTGGCCCTAAAATTTCCAAATGTGATATTCCAACAGAGGTATCGGCACTTGAGCTGGTCAGGAACACAGGAGACAGTCTTGTCGATGCTCCTCCAAGATCTTGGAACTCTCTACCTTAGATGTCAAGGAAGTACCTTCTGACAGGCAGAATTGTCTCTCTGCTGACATCATGGACATCTTCTGGAGAAAGGAAAATAGAAAGAAGGCACCTCTCTGGGAAGAGTATGACCCAAAGTAAGAGCTTTGGATTGCTAGTGCTCGTCAAGGTGCACAGTGGCCTTTTAAAGATGGCATGGGCAACAGGAATGCTGATCTTTGAACATCCAGTGAGTGGTAAATTCTTTTAGGAACAATAGGTGGCGGGGGGGTGGCAATGCTAGAAACAGGTGAGAGGGGTGCCATGCGGATGGGATTGGTGCTTAATCAGGTGAGTTTGGTAAGAACTCCTGCTGGGCATCATGGGGTGAAACACTATGAAACCTGAAGAATCTGACACATAGTGAAACAAATGTAAAATTCAGCTGCTAATGGTTTTGGACTATGTTTCAAAAAATGTCTTAAGCAGGAATATGTTGAGCTATTATTTTACACGGTGATCAAAGATCAGTGATCTCTGGTAGTCTACCTGTAACCCAAGATTGAGAACTGTATGCAGTGCCAAGGCAACGATTTTGACTTTCAAACCTGAAAAAATCCCTACATCACCTTACACAGCTACATTTTGATTAGATTAGATTACTTACAGTGTGGAAACAGGCCCTTCGGCCCAACAAGTCCACACCGACCCGCCGAAGCGCAACCCACCCATACCCCTACATTTACCCCTTACCTAACACTACGGGCAATTTAGCATGGCCAATTCACCTGGCCCTGCACATCTTTGGACTGTGGGAGGAAACCGGAGCACCCGGTGGAAACCCACACAGACACGGGGAGAATGTGCAAACTCAACACAGTCGGTCGCCTGAGGCGGGAAGGTTCCTTTTTGATAATTTCTTTTATGGTTTCACGAGAATTGACGAACGGAGAAAATATGGTCAGTTTTCACAGGCATTATTGTTTTAAAATACCAGCATGTTTACATTTGAGCAGACTCTCAGAGTTCTGATGTGGGTTCTGGGAGAGCTAGAGATGTGTACTTGTACTTCTTCAAAGCTCCTCGTGCCACAGCCAAGGGTGTAGTGAACATAAAATTGGTGACAACTTTCATTATGCAGGAAATAAAACATCTTAAATGTCAATCAGTTTTAGGTCTTGATAATGCATATAAACAGAAGTACAGGCACGTAATATTATACTTTGGATGATCATCTTCACAGAAGTAGACTGCAGTTGCACATCGGAACTATATGAAAATTTTATGATAACATGTGCCTTAAAGAGGGATTTATTCTGCCCTGTTTCTCAGGTGATGTAAATCTGGCGTCTGCACAGAAAGCACAGTAAAAATGCTTTGGATTTTAAAAAAATTGACAAAAGAAACATAAGTGAGTGGAGTCAGGCTCACACAGAACCAAGGATTTAGTTGAAAATGAAAAATGCTGCAAACCACAATGGGTCAGGCAGCATCTGTAGAGAGAGAGCAAGCTAATGTTTCGAGTCCAGACTTGAAACATTAGATTCCACCAATGTTTTTACCAATGTAGCTGGCATTTTGGTGAGGATGAGGTCAAGTATGGTTTTCCAAAGTGTTGGTTCCCTCCCCATCTGCCGCAGACCCAGGCCAGCAGCTATGTCCTTTAGGATCCGACCAGCTTAATCAGTAGTGCTTCTGACAAGCCACTCATGGTGGGGGACATTAAAATCCCCCACCCAGAGTACATTTTGTGGCCTTGCATTCCTCAGTGCTTCATTTAAATGTTGATCAACATGGAGGAAGGTGCATGGTAATAGGCAGAAAGTTTCCTTATCTGTCTTTAACCTGAAGCCATGAGATTTCATGAGATCTAGAGACAATATTGAGGACTCCCAGGGCAGCTCCCTCCCGAGTGGATACACTGTGCTGCCAACTCTGCTGGGCCTGTCCTGCCGGTGAGACAAGACATATTTAGGGATGGTGATAGTGGTTTCTGGGACATTGTCTGCAAGGTATGATTCCATGAGTATAACTGTGCCAGGCTGTTGCTTGACTGATCTGTGAGACAGGCGAAAGTGAGGACTACAGATGCTGGAGATTGGAGTCGAAAAGTGTGGCACTGGAAACGCACAGCAGGCTGGGCAGCATCCGAGGAGCAGGAGAAGCATGTTTTGGGCATAAGCCCTTCATCAGGAATGTGGGGAAGGGGCGGAAGGGGGCTGAGAGATAAATGGGAGGGTGGGTTTGGGGCTGGGAGGAAGGTAGCTGGGAAGGCAGTAGTTAGATGGTAGATAGGTAGGTAGATAGGCAGGTGGGGGGTGATGGTGATAGGTTGGAGTGGAGAGTGGAGGAGAGAAGGAAGATGGACAGGCAGGACATTTAAAGAGGGCAGTACCAAGTTGGAGGGTTGATCTGGGATGAGGTGGGGGATGGGGAGATGAAAAAACTGGTGAAATCAGCGTTGATGCTATGTGGTTGCAGGATCACAAGGCTGAAGATGAGGCATTCTTCCTCCAGGCATCGGGTGACTAGGATTTGGCGGTGGAGGAGGCCTAGGACTTGCATGTCCTTGGTGGAGTGGGAGGGGGTGTTGAAGTGATTGGCCACAGGGCGGTGGAGTTATTTGGTGCGTGTGTCCTGTAGATTTTCTCCGAAATGTTCCGCGAGTTGGCATCCTGTCTCCCCAATGTAGAGGCGACCACATTGAAAGCAACATACACATTAGATGACATGTTTGGTTGTGCAGGAAAATCTCTGCCAGATGAGGAAGGAGGTGAAGGGGAAGGTGTGGGTGCAGGTTTTGCACTTCTTGTGGCAACAGGTGAAGGTGCAGGGAGTCAGGGGTGGGTTGATGGGGGGAGTGGACCTAACGAAGGAGTCACAGAGAGTGTGGTTCTCCAGAATGCAGATTGAGATGGGGAGGGAAATATATCCCTGGTGGTAGGGTCTGACTGTAGGTGGTGGAAAAGGCAGATGATGATGCGGTGTATCCGGAGATTGGTGGGGTGGAAGGTGAGGATCAGGGGTGTCCTGTCTTTGTTGTGATTGAAGTGGCAGATTCAAGCACAGAGGTGCAGGAAGTGCAGGAGATGCACTGGAGGGTGTTGTTGATCACATGGGAGAGGAAATTGTGATCTTTAAAGTAGGAGACCATCTGGGATGCCCTGGAGTGGAATTGCTCCTCCTGGGAGCAGATATGGCAAAGATGAAGGAATTGGGATTAAAGGATAGCGTTTTTTACAGGAAGGGGGAGTGGGAGGAGGTGTAGTCTAGGTAACTGTGGGAGTCAGTGGGTTTGAAGTAAATGTCTGTGTTGGGTCGGTCGCCAGAAATGGAGGCGGAGAGGTTCAGGAAAGGGGTTGGAGCTGTCCGAGATGGTCCAGATGAACTTGAGGTTAGGGTGGAAGGTGGTTGTGAAGTTGATGAACTGTTCAACCCCCTAGTGGGAGTCGATACAGTCTGTGAGACAGCTCTCCCAATTTTGGCACTAGCCCCCATATGTTAGTAAGGGGGATCCATTCTGTTTCATGTCTGTGTTGCGATTTTTTTAGTAATTGGTACAACTAACTGGCTTGTTAGGCCATTTCAGGGGACAATGGAGTGTCAATCACATTGCGGTGCCTCTGGAGTCACATGTAGGCCATACCAGCTGAGGATAACAGATTTCCTTCCCTGAAGGACATTAGTGAACCAGATGGGTTTTCTGACAATCGACAATGGTCATCAGTAGATTCTTAATTCACAATTTTTTTATTGAATTCAAATTTCACCATCTGCCCAGGTCCCCAGAAGATTAGCTGAGTTCTTGGATGAATAGTCTAATGATAATACCACTAGGCCATTTCCTTCCCTACATCTCTTTCTCTGCCACTGCAAAAAGCTTGAGTTCTCTCTCTCTGCTGCCATGTTCATTCTGCTAGTGTTCTTTCTCTTGGAACGAAGGAGATAGCAAGTCAGGGAAATCTGTTTTGCTGAACTTGCTTTGCCAAGGGTGTGTTTATAGGATGCTGCTATATTGGAACAGTTGATGAGTAGTAGTTAAATTACATATTATTCCGTTAAGAATTTTGATTGAGTTAAAGTTATGACAATTCCTTTTTGGCTTGTATTTTAACTGTGATGTATGAGTTAAGTGTGTGTTGCTGAAAGCCGAGGAGCTTGACCAATTAAATCACATCTGAAATGCAGCGCCTTACACTTTCCTCTAAATAAGATAACAGCTAGGGTCTAGACTATCTCCTTGATTATGTTTTGAGGGTGTTTGGTCTGGCCTATAACAAGTCCAATGCTGTGGGAACTGTTGGGATATTGAAATTTTCTTGGGGAAATTAGCTGGCATCTGGATCATTTTGAAAATGTTTCCAACTCTGAGGTGGAATTCAAAGGGTTCTGACCCACTTCAGGTTAATAGCTGTACAGGAAAAGCTAGAGAAAATCAAAGCTGCTCTAACCCTTGGCTGAACCTCTGCCTCTCCTCCACTTGGCAACCCCCTGCCATGCCAAGACCCAAGATCACTAGCCCAATCACTGACCTGATGTTCTCTCAAAGATACCAGGTTGTACCATCCCAGTCCACAATCTGACACAACACCAGCCTGATTTACCAGAGCTGACAAAATTCTCCCAGCATCCAACCTCAACCAACCGAACGCACAGCCTGATATGATCTGTCAAATGGTCTCTGATCCAACAATTGTCCCAGACCCAAAACCCCAGACCCAAACCTGCCCTGCCCTGATCTCCTCAAACCTGATATCCACCCTCGATCTAATACCATCCTCTGGCCCAAAAACTTGTCCCCCACACAACCTGATGCCCCACACCCCTACGACCTGACTCCACCCAGTCCAACATACTCTGACCTGCACCCTCCACCAAACTGACACAGTCTGATTGACCTCCCGAACTGACACAACAAATCCCTAACCCGATCTACCCTCTACTCCTGAAGAATTCCTGATTAAGGGCTCCTGCCCGAAAGGTTGATTTTCCTGCTCCTCGGATGCTGCCTGACTTGCTGTGCATTTCCAGCACCACTCTAATCTTGACTCTAATCTCCAGCATCTGCTGTCCTCACTTTCACCTATCCTCTACTCACCCAATCCCACCCAACCTCTCAACCAGGCACTCACTCACTTACCTTACCCAAATAGCATCTTCTCCCCTTACCCCTTTGATCACTCACCCACCTGCCAATCTACCCCTACATGTACCTTACATGTTTACTCTTCCCTCAGTGCTATCCAGATATTGAAACCTCAAGACACAGTTTGTAAATGTGGTTCCTGCCCTGATCCTCTCCATTCCTGTTTATGCACCCACCTGCCAATCTACCCCTACATGTACCTTACATGTTTACTCTTCTCTCAGTAATTTCAAAGTGCTATCCAGATATTGAAACCTCAAGACACAGTTTGTAAATGTGGTTCCTGCCCTGATCCTCTCCATTCCTGTTTATGTGGATTATAGGGTTCATGTACGATGCTTCGGAAGAGGAGCTTCCTGGCCAGGAAATTTGTAGGGGAAGCTTATTTTAAAACTAAATGTTGTATTTTTGCCCAGTCAGAATATGGTTTTCAATTCTGATGGGTAAACTTAGTCCAAAGTGTTCATCCAATAGAGTTTCCATACTTTTCTTTTGCTTTAAGCAATGACTTGTTTTATTAATGTCAAGAACAGAATACAGTAAGGAAAACCTCAATGACAGGATGTGGTTGAATGCAGATATATGACTTCACTTTAATTTAATCACTAGTATGGCATTTCCATGCAGCAACAGAAACAGTATTCTTCTGGGAAGCAGCAATATTAAACTATGAGATCCGATATTGTAAAGCTCATTTCAGTTTTAGGCACAGTTTGAAACCAGACTTATATAAAGGAAAAGATGTTTGAAGAACAATTCAAAAGTGATTATTTTTGATTCTGACAGATATTAAGTTAAAAATAATATCAGTAGCACAAACAATGTCAGTTGAATCTGAATGGAATATAAAATGGTTTGAAACAGGGAGGGAAACTCCATAAATATTTATACATGTTGAGTAAAACAGTGGGTGGGTTGCATACAATAGCAGTTCATTGTCTGAACAGCTATGACTATATTTTTCCAAATGAGTTCATTTCTATCCTCGTACATCTCCTTTGTATTGTATGTACACAATTTCTGTTCAGAGCTAAATGAACATCGCTCAGGCAAACACTCACTTTTGCTTGACTTCCACTGGAGACAGACAACTCAATCCCAGAATGATTGCTGAGACTACTGAAGGCAGAGGCAGTCCAGGAGGAATGCTTTTTCTCAGCTCACCAGCAGTATATTGATGTTTAAAAGAAAGAAAGTAATAAATTGAAAGGCTGGATGTTATTGAGCTTCCTGAGTGCAGTCGGAGCTGTGCCTTTACAGGCACATTTAAAACATTCCATTACACGCCTCCTCCGTGCTTTGACTATGGTCGATAGACTTTGGGGAGACAACAAGTGAGCTACATCTCTCCATTCCCCTGTCCTGCCCACCCCACCCCTCATAAACGCATCTGTTCCCTGTCCACACAATGACAGAAATCAAATGATGCCAGGTTACAGTCCAACAGGTTTATTTGAAATCACAAGCTTTCCGAGCATTGCTCCTTCATCAGGTGAGCAGCGCTCCAAAAGCTTGTGATTCCAAATAAACTCGTTGGACTATATCCTGGTGCCATGTGAGTTTTGACTTTGTCCACCCCTGTCCAACACTGGCACCTCCATATCATGGCTAGTCATGACATGTCATTCCCCCATACCGAAACCCAACACTCCATACCACCCAGGGCCTCTACACCCATATCCATGGCACTTTATAGACCCGAAGCCAACTTAGTGCCAAACAATGAACCCAGGAGTTCTGGGTTCAAGTCCCATTTGCTCCAAGGTGTATAATGATGTCTCTGGACAGATCAATTTAAAAATATCTAGAATCCAGATTATAAGTAAGTCTGAGGCTTCATATCAATGTACATAATTTGTATTAATAAGCTACAAGACACCTGTATCAACAAGAACCAGGGCTGTAGTATAAGGTACATGGACTAATGTGTAGGGAGGTACTCAGGTCATGTCCTACTGACAGTGGTTAAGACAACTACATCCTGAGGGCAGAAAGTGGCCAGTAAAAGTTGGTAGCAGTAAGTTGGTACTGAAGGTGAGTCACAGCATTGGCATGACATACTGAAAATGTGATAGCTGAATTGGCAAGAAAAGTTGTTTTCTTAACTGTCACCCATCATGTACTGGAGTGCAAAACTGACATTCATATTCAACCACAAGCCTAAGAGCTACATTGTATTGAAGACACCCCCAATGGAAGAGGGTGAATACACACTCCCTCTCTTTGAGAAATACTACATCCAACTTTTTTAAAAATGGCAGTTTACAAGAGACCCATGGCAACTGTTATTTTGAAAAGAAACCCTATAATTATATACAGCCTGAAACACTAGAAAAAAAATATATTGGAAAGGCCTTACCGGTGCGTATTTGTTGTAATATTTATGTGGTAAAATCTATAATCATAAAGAATGAAGCCAATTGCCATGATTCTTGGATAATTATGTTCAATCTATGTTCTACTCAAGGCAATGGTTTTTCCTCACTTGCAGTTCTCACGTTTGTATTACAGATCCAGACAATTTTTCCCTTACACATTCTAAGTACCCAACCACAAGTAGACGGATATTGTTGCAAAGAAGGAGAATATGGATACAAGGGCATATTCAACAGTCATCCCAACTGAACTAGGACAAAGGGTCACAGTTTGAGATCTTTGTGCAAACACATGATTTTCTGAGCAGATGCTGTGACATTGGGAACAGCCCAGGTTATGCAACAGTTGTCATCTCCTATGATAAAACATGCTACATATCTTTGTTATACAGGATCAATTGTCTATTGCACATGATGATATCTCAGAGATAGAAAGCATCATACCAGACAAAAACCATATATCCATCATGCATAAAGCTTATCCATCCACAATAGCAGGCTGCATGTTGCAGTGAGAAGCCATACAACAAGGTTGCAATACAGCACAGTGGCAGGCCCTTCAGCCCACCAAGCCGCATCGATTCCTAATCCTTATTTAGACCTGCTACTTTTTGCCCATGTCTGATCTCTATCCCTCTGTTCACTTCTCAAACCAGTGTCGATCAAGATACACCTTAAATGTGATGCCTTCATATGGTCTAGATCTGGTCAGATCGGATGTAAATTGCTATCTTAATGTATTGAGATAATATATCTGTTAATCTTATGTGCATATCACAACTGAATTCTTTACATGCAAAAAATGGGAAGTGTTCTACTATAGGTAGACCTCAATAAGGCACAACTCAAACTGGGAAGGAGAGATTTCAGGAGCAAATCAGGGAGACACTGACACTAAGTTACAGACTGAAATCTAATCGAGCGGTTTGGATGGTTTATATATCGAATAACCAATATCCACAGTGCTTAACTGACTGGAATTTAATCGAGGGGTTTGAGGTGATTTAAACTTCATCAGCGACTTGCCGTCCATCATCAGGTCAGAAGTGGGTATGATCACCATTGATGGTAAATGGGACTAGTTTAGTTTGGGAAACTTGGTCAGCATGGACAAGTTGAACCAAAGGGTCTGTTTCCATGCTGCATGACTCTAAGATCTCTAAGATTGCTAGATAACATTACAACACTGATACTTTAGTATAAAAGATTTCCACCTTATGCTCAGTCAGTTAAGAAGTCAGTTGATTGTTCAGCTAGTAAGTTAAATATATATGTGTGTTTCTATATATGTATAATTTAATAATATTGCTATAAGTATAGAACCTAGACTATACATATGTCCGCAATATATCAGTGTATATACAAAGTTAATGTTGTTAATGAACTTCAGGACATCCGAGTCATAAAGAATCCAGTCTTCATGTGTATGTTCCATGGAGTTATATAGAGGGAAGCACACAGACATATCATACTATACCTGAAGGAAATCATATCTGCGTGAACAATAGAGTAGCTGTGGTTAAAAGGGACATTTTCTGTGAGCTAATAGAAATAGACAATAAAAACAAATTTTCCAACCTGCTGAAAAACGAAATGAAATCACCGCTTTTTTCTCCACCTTCATAATTATAGTATCTCTTCTCCTCTTCTATCTGCCCTCAGCCAGAATAACTATTGATTTCATGACTTTAACATCTGGTTGACATTCTTAGCTACCCAAGGTAGAGGAGGCAGTGCTTCTCAGCTCAGTCCGCACTCCAAATTTTCAGACTGGCAACTCCCAAGAAAAGACCCTTAGGCCAAAGCAGAAAGAAATCCGTCCAGTTTTCTTCCTCTGAGGACAATTGTCTTGTGGCTTAATGCCACCTTGTCTGACATGAGCCAAACAAACATGGGGAACCAAAAGCTGGCTTGTGTGCTGCTGGTTGAACTTGCTGAGGCTCTCATGAGCACAGATGCTGAACACTCTTGGACAGAAGCTACTGCTTTAACAGGCCATTTCTCAGGTCAGAATTGATATCCATTGATGACGCACAATGATGAGCTCAGGAAATTTCTAGCAGAATAATCATATGTACAGTAAATAGATAACGTCACTTCACAATTGTGTTTGATATATATATATATATATATATATATACATGATCTTTGTCTGACTAAGCTGTATGAGACACAAAAGATAAAGGGCTCTGTTTGTCTCTGTTCTTTCGTAATAAGGAATTGCTGTCCTGCAGCTGCAGTTGGGGAAATATGTTGTGGCGATGAGTGTCATATACTATTAGGACCACACATCTGTAAATAATATTAACATCATGATAGGAATGTCATCCTACCCTCAGCTTCTTGGAGTTCTTACACTCTTGATCCAATTACAATCCAAAGAGGCATTGGGTTAATGAGGGATGATTACTTGTTTCCTGTGCTTTCCTGGGAGATCCTTATCAAAATATCTTTTTGTTGACTGACAGTCATTTAATCTATGACTGCTAAGTAGGCCCATTGTCTTGAAGTAAATTAGGGGGAAAATAAACTCGTAGATGTTGGTAAACCGAAATAAAAACAGAAAACATTCAAAAAGCATAGCAGATTAGTCAGCTTCCGTAGAGAGTGAAAACAGATCATGGTATTTTAATTCATATCCCTTTATAAGTAAATGGTTTTATTTGACATTTTGTGACTTAAATGCTATGATTTCCTTCCCCCAGTATTGAAATGTCTAAAATTAGACAGCATGCATTTAAGATGAGGGGGGCAAGTCCAAAGGAAATGTGAGGGGTAAGGGTTTCACACAAAAATTGGTAGGAGCCAGGAATGTGTTGCCAAAGTAATGGTGGAAGCAGATATGACAGGGGAGTTAAAGGGTCTTTTAGACAAGCACATGAAAATGAAAGGGTTGGAGGGATATGAACCAGCAGCAGGCAGAATGGATTACTTTAATTTGATTAGATTAGATTACGTTACATTACAGCGTGGAAACAGGCCCTTCAGCCCAACAAGTCCACGCCGAAGCACAACCCACCCATGCCCCTACATTTACCCCTTACCTAACACTACGGGCAATTTAGCATGGCCAATTCACCTGACGTGCACATCTTTGGACTGTGGGAGGAAACCGGAGCACCCGGAGGAAACCCACGCAGACACAGGGAGAACGTGCAAACTTCACACAGTCAGTCGCCTGAGGCGGGAATTTAACCCAGGTCTCAGGCGCTGTGAGGCAGCAGTGCTAACCACTGTGCCACCGTGCCGCCCATTAATTTGGCATCATGTTTGGCAAAATATTGTGGGACAAAGGGTCTGTTCCTGTCCTGGACAGTTCTATATTCTATATTCTATCCAATTTTCCAGATGAAATATTTACTTCACTACCTCACCTCTTTATGAATATTACAAGAAACACTGCCTTTTAAGACCCCTACTGTTCAGTAATGTTATTTTTCCTCATTACATTATTTGAAATTATTGATGCTTTTATTAAAGTAGGTGTTGAGAAACCATCTTTTTTTCAGAGGAAGGGGTCATAAGTGAGTTTGACTGTTCAGAAACAAAGTCAGGGAGCTCAAAGGATAATGGAGAATCAGGAACTGTTTTCTCTAAGATGCTGGCTCAGTTCAAGTGCTATACACTAAACTAGAGAGATTCTGTTCATTATTTAATGGTATCAAGTGATACAGAGCAAAGTGAATAAATCAAGATCTTATCTAATTCCACGGAAGAATCGGCTCAAAGGGCTGAATGGCCTATTTCTATTCCTTCTATTCTGATGTCCTCATGCCGCAAGACAGATGCACACTTCAGGATGAAACATGTTTGACTTTTTCCTGACAGATAGAATGATGTCAGGAAAACCTTGTAATATGTCACTGCCACTCCTACACCTGAATATGATAAAAAAAACTTTTCCATCTGCTACGCACGATAACAGCTTTAAGGAAGCCATATATTTAGAAGATATAATACTTTGCTGGCATTCAACCAGACTTATATTGTGGGTGGTCCAAAGTATAGTGTGTAGCTTGCAAAGTTATGTAACAATGAGCCTCAGACCTGTAATGGTGTTGGAATCATCTATGCTTTGGTATGTATTTGCGGATGTGTGAATCAGAGAATCGGCAGAGTGCTTTAATTTTAATCACCCGGACTGAAAAGGCAGTTGAGGAACAAAGCCTCACAAAATCTACTCTTCCTTGTTAATTTTTCCTTTGCTGTCATGCCAAAGGTACAAAGCTTGAAATTCCATGGGGACTCTCCTCCCCCACAAAAATAGCAGAAGTTTACTGTAATTAGTTTCCAATTTGTGGGAGATTCTTCTTCGGTTACAATAAGTGACATGGAGAAATCATGCACAGTTTCAGTGGTGTAGTATAGCCAGAGGCTAAGTCATTTTCTTCTTGAGTATCCTGTCCAAAGATGGGTTCAATAGAAGGCACCACGAGGACACAGGTCTCAAATCTATCCTGTGTTACAGATACTTATCTGATCCAAACCAGCAAACAGGTTTCCACTGCTTTGGTTATTTGCATTTTTACCTGTATGTCTGGAGCTATGGATAATGATGATCGAGGCTCCAAATTATTTCCATCACATAGCAGACCAGGAACCTCCCCTGCTCTTGCTGACTGCCACTGGTGTGTGAAAGAAATATTCATGGATTGATACTAAACCTGTGTTGCCATATTACAAAGTCACTTACCTTGCCCCTCAAGTGTGTGACTTGAACATAGATAATGCGTCATAAGAACCCATGCTAACTAGGCCTTACATCAGAGAAACGCATTGTGAGACTTTGTGGACAATGTAGTCTCAGACCTCTCAAGTTTGACGTTTGTTGAGCAGAGCTCTTGTCCCTTAGATCTTGTGCCACTTTTTGTTAATTTATCATTTTAGGGACAGCAATTCAGAGCCATAGTATAAAATAGACAGGAAAAAAAATCCAATGGATGATTAGCAGAAACTTTTTTTTATGTAATGAATTCACTACCTCATGGAGCCTTTGAGTTAATTAGCCCTGATGCATTTAAAGGCTAGTTAGATATATGCATAAGGGAGAAAAGATTAAAAGATTGGGATGATCTGATGAGATTCAGTAAGGTGTGAAAAGGTTCACGTTCAGCAAAAGCATCAATTTAGAACGAGCAAAACAGACTCCCTGCTATTTATTGGTAAGTGAAAGTTAAGTCCAATAGAAAACCTAAAGAAATTCAGGATATATGGGGTAATTTTGACACTAACAATAGTGTTAAAATGTAATAGTGAGTTCACAGCCCATTTTACACCTCTCCAATGCTCACTTACTTTATCAGAAATAAAATTTGGATTATATGTGAAACTGATTGCTGACTAACTGTTTGACACTATTGCACAAAGTAACCACCAGTACATGCTTATACAATTAAAAGTACAGCCTTTGGTTGTGTTGTAGAACAGAGAGACCTAGGGGTTCAGGTACATAATTCTTTAAAGTTTGCATCATTAATAGATAGGGTGGTTAAGAAGGCATTTAGCACGCTTGTCTTCAATGCTCAGATCTTTGAGATTAAGAGTTGGGGCGTCATATTGTGGTTGTACAGGACGTTGGCAAGGCCTCCTTTGGAATACTGTGTCCAATTCAGATTGCTCTGTTTTAGGAAGGATATTATTAATCTGGAAAGGGTTAAGATGTGATTTACCAGGATTTTGCTGGGAATAGAGGGTTCGAATTATGAATAGGCAGTGACTTTTTTCATTGGAGGGTAAGGGGTTGAGGGGTGACATTGTAGAGGTTTATAAGACAGGGCTGTAGATGCTGTTAGTTGTCAGTGTTTTTCCCTAGAGTGGGGGGATTTAAAGATTAGGGGCACATTTTTAAAGTGGGAGGAGGAAGATTTTAAAAACACAAAAGAGGCCATTTGTTTTTCACAGAGAGAGAGGTTTGTGTGTGGAATTAACTGCCACAGGAGGTTGTGGGAGTGGATACAGTTGCAACGTTTTGAAGTCATTTGGATGAGTACATGAATAAGAAATGTCTGAGGGGATGTATAGGCCAAGCACACGCAGGTGGTTTAGTTTGGCATTACGGTCAGCATGGACTTGTAGGACCGAAGGGTCTGTTTCTATGCTGTATGACTCTACGACTCTTTGAAATAAAACAACATAGGCAAGTTAATTATACCCATTCCAAAGAGGACACAGACCAGACTTGAAATATTTACTCCGTTTCTCACATGGACATGAGTTTCTCCAGCACTTCAGTTTTTATATCCAATCTCCAACATCCATAATACTTTGCTCTATTCATTATTCTTGTTCTTTACTAAATAGTGAACAGTCAAATTATGTTGTGACTTTACATTTTCCAGAGTTAGCTATAGCCCCATCATCCTGGAGATATTGCAGCATTAGCCATGATTGGTACAGCAAAATCTCCATTATAACCTTCATGGAGAGTACTGCATGTAGAGCTTTGACCAGTATTCCAAAATTTCTTTTTCCTGACTTTGTGTGTGGCTTGCAACGTAAACTAATAACTCAATACAGATTTTGTGTAGTACCGCTGACAATTTTTTGGTTTTATTTTGAAACAGCAAATTAATATTTTTAAAAGAAGCAACCTGATCAACCATGTCTCTTCCTATGTGTAGCATTTCCATTTAATGTCTGTGATGGTTGAGCGATATACAGAAGATTAAATTGGATCATAGTCAGGATTTAGGTAGTGTTTTCCACAAACACACCAAATCCAAATATTCTGAGCTGGATTTCACCACTCCATGAACTTCCTCATCAATGATTTTGCTTTTCGTTTTGATGCAGTTTGTCATTTTGCGGTTCTAAGTTGTATGTTTCCAATCTGGAGTTGTGTATCAGGAGCAGATTGCACTGTGGTGTTGTATGAATAACAAGGTCATTCATTTTAGTTGTGTTCTGACATTTGCAAAGACCACTAATGCAACAGGTCAGATTTGTTTTACTCATGGAAATAAGATTTGTTTAACATTTCTACCAGGAACATTTTGAACAGAATGCAAGATTTTCTTGTTATGTATTAACACTAAATGACAATTATCAACTATCTGATAATGTACAACTGTAAGAAATAATACAAAATAAATGATTATTTTAAATATAATAGGATCAGAGTTTATTCAGACTTTCCAAGCCTTTCGAATTGTGGCCATATGACCCTTATTAAAACATTCCAAAATCTGCTTCCCTCATTTAACCCCATGCAGGGAAAAACTGTCGTCAATGGTTTGTGGTTCATAACTTAATGTTTAATAAAGCTAACAATTTATCTTTTTAGCTTAAGCAAAAAATATATTGGGAGCAAAATTGGATAGCTTCTGAAAATGAGTGCAAGGATCATAATCCTGATGCTGTCTGTTCATTATTATGCGTTACAGCCTCAGCCATGGCATTGTTAAAGGTGGTAGGCATCAACACTTCCATGGGCACAAGGACATGCTCCACACCAGTTAGGTCCACTGCCTAACTATGTGTCACCATCCTGCAAGAGAGAGGGAACCTCCTTTGAACTGACTGCCTCCCTTAGCAGGGGACCCATGTTTGTGCCAGGCTAGCTCCACTTAAAGCTACACTTTAAAAATACTCTGTGGAATTGCAAAATAAAAGTGAGGAGCCACAGTCACTGGAAGTGGCTAGGGTAGAGCATGTGAGCAGAAAGGACTTTGAATAATATTGCATCATGGTGAACAGAGTGTTCCAAAACTCTTGGACAGAGCATGAAAGTGGATGGTAAGAGAGGTTCTCAGTCGACAGAGATCCAGACTTCCTCCTTTCAGACACAATGAAAACAATGGCAGCAGTCAGCCACTAGGGTCAATGCTGGCAGTATAGATCCAAGGAATCAGCTGCACTGCAGCAAGAAGATCATATGGAGTGATCAAGGTTAGTGAGCTCAGGGGTTAGTGAGTGTGTCTTTAAATATTCTACCTCACCAACTGCACCACCAGCCCGATACGCTGCTCTATTCAACAGCCCCTTCTTTCTTCGCTCAACTACCAATAATGTTACAGATCATAGTGATCGTGGTAGGGAATGATCCATTGTAAGATGTGGGATCAGCAGCCCAGATAGAATGGGTGTGATGTAGCCGAGAGAAGATGGTGGCACTTACAGTGGCAGAGTGAAGAAGATCATTGCTGTGCATTCTTCCAGGTAGTCGGGACTGGGTGGCAATGTCAGGCCAGGCTGCATGGATGGTGTCATGGCCTTCACTGCCAATCCTGGGTGAAAAGGGCAACTTGAGTTTGTACCTTCTCATCCAACAGGACCTCCAGGGCCTTGCCCACAAATTGAATCACCACTTTCTCTTGTCTATCAAGACATATTGTCAACTTCTGATTGAAGACTCATGCAAATGCTTCAGCCTTATCTTTTGCACGGATGGCTTGCACTCCCCTCTTGTTGAGAATAGAGATATTTGTGGAGCCTCATCCTCCAGTGGTCGCTGAATGGTCCACTATTATTTAGAACTTAACATGGAAGGACAGCAGAGCTGACCCTATAGTTTCAGCATGCCCTAGCTCTGTCTCTCTCATGTTAAACATCTAGCTTTGGTGTGCAAGTAGCCCAGTGTTATAGAATTCCCAGGTGACACCTCATTTTTAGCTATGCCTGCTGCTGCTCCTGGCATTCCCTATTAAATCAGGATTGGTCCCTCGCTTGATGGTAATGGTAGAAAGGAGGTTGTGTTGCGCCATGAGGATATAATACAATTCTGTTGTTACTCATGCTGATGGCCCATAGCTCAGGGGTGACCATTTCTGAGTCCCTGGATCTTTTTGAAATCTACCCATTCAGCATAGTTGCATGACCACACAGTAGGATGGAGGGTATCATTGATCTAAAGGTTGGGCTTGATCTCCACAGGATTTTGCAGTGGTCATTCCTGTCTATTACTGTTATGGACAGATGCATTTACGAACAGGCACAAAGATGAGGACTTTGTCAAGCATGGTCTTTCCTCTTGTTGGTTACTTTATCACTAGCTGCTGGCCCAGTCTAGGAAGCCCTGTCGTAAGTCATAGCATTATGCAGCACAGAAACAGACCCTTCGGTTCAACTCATCCATGCCAACCAGATTCCTAAACTAATCTCGTCCCATTTGGCCCATGTTCATCTAACTCCTCTCTATTCAAATACCCATCCAGATGGCTTTTAAATGTTATCATTGTACCTGCCTCCACCACCTCCCCTGGCAGTTTGTTTCACACACGCACCACCCTCTGCCTGAAAATGTCGCCCTCAGGTCCCTTTTAAATCTTTTCCATCTCACCTTAAACCTACGTCCCCAAGTTTTGGACTCCCACACCCTGGGAAACAGACCTTGGCTCGTCACTCTCTCCATCGCCCTCATGATTTTATAAACCTCTACAACCTCTCAGCCTTTGATGCTCCGGGGAAAAGGCCTCAGCCTATGCAGCCTCTCCCGATAGTTCAAACCCTCCAATCCGCCAACATCCTTGTAAAGCTTTTTTGAACCCTATGTCCTTTAGAACCTAGCCAATTCAGTCAGTAGCGGTGCAAGCAGACATTCTTGGTGACAGACATTAATGTCCTCTACTCTCAATTTGTCCTCCAATTGGAGTTCAACATGGAGGACAACTGATTGATCAGTTGAGAGGACAGATAGGCAGCAAGATGATAAAATCTTTGGGCCTGAAGTCAGATTGAGTCCTGGTGGAAAATGGAACAGAATCTGCGTCTCACTCTGATTTGATTCCATTTCAATGGCTGAACCATTTTAGAATGAGGGGCGGCACAGGTGGATCTTGAGGCCTCTCCGGTCACATATTAAATGGTTATATCTTGGTGAAACTCCAAAGATTCTACGCGGATATTCTTTAGAGAACAGAGAGAAATAAAAATATTCCAGATTTTGAAAATCTGAATTAGAATGAACATCTTGCATTCTGACACAGAAGGTGGAGGTGCCATCATTCAGATGGAGACAGTAAGTTGTGTTTCTGCCTACCCCCTTGGAATGCCACTATGTAAGAAGATCAAGACATTCATTCCAGTATCTGGTGAATATATCTCACAACTGAAAAGGCAGATGATCTTGCAAATGAGATTTTTTTTGCAGTCAGAAACTTGGTTTGCTTCTTTACAACACTGGCTATACTGCTAAAGGGCTTATTTGGCTTTTAAAACACTTTGAGATACCTTGAAAGTTGTGCAAGACACATTGTAAGATCATTGTTCTTATAAAAGCCTCAGGAAGTCTCTTGACAGCTGAGAGCTGGCGAGAATCCCACTGTGGGTACGGAAATTAATGGCCCCCGTAGTCCCATAGCCAAAGACATTTGCTTCTAGAATGCCACCCACCAGGGCCCATGGGAACTAAAGATTTAAAGACTAACATTTTTTCTGGTCTCTGCTTGGGCTTCCTATCTCCTGTCAGAACAGAACAAAGCTGCTCTAGTTTGCTGTCATGGCTGATCCAATTGCAATTTTAGACAACCATTATAATTAGTGTAACCACAAGTTTTTGACATCACATTCTTATTTTCCAATTCTGATGTTGTTACAAAATGATAATGGACCAAAGCATGTGGTTACTTGATCTGCAGAGACTGGACTGAGGTGTCAGGAGCCTATGGCAGTCTTGATGCAAAGAGCAATGCGAAAATTAATGGGGAGTTCTCAACTTCCAAATGCCGGTGACTTTGAGCTACAGTCTGAGAGCTGGATGAACAGTACTCACATGGATAGCTAGTCGAGAGTGTGGTTCTGGAAAAGCACGGCAGGTCTGGCCATATCTGAGGGGCAGAAAAATCAACGTTTCAAGCATAAGCCCTTCATCAAATTCTCCTGCTCCTGGGATGCTGCCTGACCTGCTGTGCTTTTCCAGCACTACACTCTCAATTCTGATCTCCAGCATCAGCAATCCTCACTTTCTACTTACATGTAATCCAGGATATGTTCAATAGATTAGAACCTAGCTCTGGGCAACTCCAAAACTGACAACCCAGTCACCAGCTTCTGAAGTCTCCAATTAGCTCTCCTTAAAAGGAGGTAATTAGCCCCTTCACCACCACAACTATTCTCAACTCAGCCACAGTGCACATGATTATCACCAACTACCACGATTATCACCAGCCCTGCTACCCCTCCAACTTGACATTGCTGCACTGTAACCATCCATCCACCTTGGAATGTGACCTGCTGACTACGCCCTTAACTTGGCCTGACTGCCCCCTAACAAGATCTCACTGGTCCTCCCAACCCCGCTTCCATCTCAGCTACCCGAGATTATGACAGGACCACCTCTTGACCATCCAACTGCACACAACATCTGTTCCCCACCCCAACACCTGATCAAACTGCACCCCACCAATACTACCACCAAAACAACGAGACCACCCCAAACAGAACGCACCACACCCTGTCCCGACCCAATTGTTATGACCAGACCTCAGATGAGGTTTCCCAAGTTATTCAAGTTCCAGACAGGATATCCCAAACCATCAGGCACCTTGGTAAGGACTGGTGTCCTTTCCTTATTCACCTACCCCTCTGTTGGTCGCAGCAAGGTTAATTTGAAAAGAATCTAAATGGAGCCTCAGAAGCAGGGGGTCCAGAATCAGGCTTCTTTCACATGGCTGGATTTCCAAACGTATTTTCTTTAATTGTCGTTCATGTGATATGGACACTCTTGCCTAGGCCAGTATTTTTATTGGAATCCCTACAGTGTGGAAACAGGCCCTTCAATTCAACAAGTCCACACTGACCCTCAAAAGAGTATCCCACCCAAACCCATTCCCCATTACTCTACATTTCCCCCTGACTAATGCACCTAACCTACACATCCCTGAACACTATGGGCAGTTTAGCATGGCCAATTCACCTAACCTGCACATCCTTGGACTGTGGGAGGAAACCGGAGCACCTGTAGGAAACCCATGCAGACACGGGGAGAATGTGCAAACTCCACACAGACAGTCACCCGAGGCTGGAATCAACCCCAGCTCCCTAGCGCGGTGAGGTAGTAGGGCTAACCACTGACCCACCTTGCTGCCCCATTTATTTTCCATCCTTATTTCTCCCGAAGAGCAGTAAGAGTCAACAGCATCGCTGTGGGTGTGGAACTACACGTCAGTCAGGCTAGACAAAGATGGTCGATTTACTTCCATAAAGACATCAGTGAACCAGATGATTTGTTTTACAACCATCAACCACAGACTCCATTAGGCCTTCAATTTTAATTTAACTCAGATTTCACCATTTGTCATGGTAGAATTAGAACTCATGCTCCAAAGATATTGTCCTAGGCTCCTGAATTATGAGCCCAGTGACATTACCATTGTACTATTGACTTCCTGTCAGTAGGGTGGTGGAAAGGAGGGTGAAGTGGTGATAGTTGTGAGAGACAGCTAAGGCAGAGGGCATAAAAATATATCTCTGTATCCTTTGCATGAGCTGCAAGAGTGTTTACTCCATTCACATACCACTAGTTGTGACCAGATTCACAAAATCACGCATTTCAATTTTCAAAGTCCCAGCTGATGCTTCACTTCCTGTAGCCATGCACTTCCCACTGTTCTGAAACAGCACCATTTGCCCTTGCTTCTTGACATTTAGCGGGAAAATCAAGCAAACTTTTGTCGCGTTGAAGTCCTTGCGATATAGGTTGAGAAATTCTATCTCACGCTTGTCTCTTAATCCTTGGCGTATGGTAACTCCATTTATCTCAGATGTGGGAATGTTTTGACAGCCACCACCTAACAGGACCATCTCTAAAAATGGGGAAACCATCCCCGCAGTCTCGTTGCCGTTGGGAAGAGAGCTCTTCCACTGTGCTCTTTTTATCTTTAGCTTGAGGACAAAGGACAATTGCACAAATATCCCCCAACTTATTCTGGGTTTCAGCAAAAGAATAGAACCTTTAAGGAAAAATAAATCTTCAGTTTGCAGCATCGTGCATTCTTTTATTTTAAGTCCCCAATTGTTTTACCCAAGAAAGCAATCGATAAGACACAAAGGCATTAAAAGTTTGAAAAGAACAGAAGCTATGAGCTGACTTGGAGCTTGAAGAAGCAGATAATTTTGTGTGATAATCTGCTTTATTTTGAGTAGTTTGCTATTCTTATGTGACGATTTGAGAGGTAAACTGCTATTCAGTTGAATACTTGTCTCTATGTAACCACAGTGTGTTGCAATAACACAAACCAGACCTGGACACTCAATCACTTCCATACTTCCTGAATGTGTGTTCCCTGCCAACATACTGTTTGTTCTACGCCAGGCTGTTTGTCTGCAGCCATGCCCATGGAGACAGTTGTATGATTCAATCATTAACTACATCTGTCATCCCATTTGTGTTTCCACTTGCGTTAGGTACGACCGAAGTGGACAGCGAATAATTCATGGCAAAATGTCTGGATGCAGGATCACTGGGAAGTGCTTAGGAGATCAAAACCATATCCAGGGCATTGATTTGTAGCCTAGAGCATTGAGGAAGACGGCATCAAATATGTTACATAAACAGGAGAGACTGATAAGGGACTTTTGTCTCATTCTGAGTAGCTATTTTGGTTCAAAGCTAGAGTGCTCACTGCAGGCAAGTGAGAAAAAGATTGGAGAAAATGCAATTCCTTCCACAGCTGATACAATTTTGGTCCTTAATAGTTGTCTAGGCATACAATGATTCAGAATCTTTAAACTTAAGACTCAATTAACCCTTTAATTTACAGAAATGTAAATTGTTGTTTGCCACTTTTTGGCTCAGGGTTTGGTCCCTCCAGTTATAAGACAGTAATTTACTCAGACTTTGAAGTTTGCATTTATTACCTGAGCCACACGTCAACAAAAGAAGCTTCAGCTACTGCAGTGGCTGTGAGCCCAACAGTTTTGCTTGCCTAATTAAATGTAATTGCTTTATGTTGTACTGGCATTCATACAGGCAGCATAGCTTGTAATAACATAAATTGCATGGATGGTCAGAGGACTTTCTGACGCCAGAGTGGAGACGCTCCTGCTGTCAAACCCTGCTCTATCTTGTGAGTCAAAGGAACAGGGCAGTCCTCGTCCCTGTACCATATAATTAGTTGCACTACAGGAGAAGCACACTGTTGTGAAATTCCCCTGATGGATAGGAAACACAATGACCTGATCTTGCACCCGTTAAGTATTGAAAATGATACACTTCCAGTGTAAATGCAACTGGCTACGCAGAAAGCATTTGGAGGGAAAAGGTGTATTAAAGAGAAGAAAAAGTAGGATCTATTGGTGAAATGACCTTTACCTGGCCTGGGCTATGTTGTATCATCATTTCCATCATTTATTGTGACAAACGAAATCTATGATCAAAAGCGCAATGTTGCCACTTATGTCTTAAACTGAAAGTTTGAATAATGTTGCTGTTAACTGATTTTTGTTTAACTCCTCCACCTCACTCAGCTGCAGGAGTGTCTGCTCAATTCAGCAGCAACCTGTACTTTGTGTTCTTTTCTGTCACACAACTAAAGGAAAGCTTGTCGGAGGGTAAGGGTAAATTACAAGCCCGGAGCACATAATGAGCTCTGGGTAAAGCTCTCCGTGACCCTCACAGCGAGCGTGAGGCAGGCTGGAAGTGGGATCCTGACTTTAGTGATTAATCATACGGTGGGGTTAGAGTTGCTGGCTCTAATGATAGCCCTGCCCTTTGGGTCTTTGTTAGCCACTGAATAAGAGTGTCTTCACTGAGTGCCGATCCCTCCCTTTTTGTTACTGGTGCCAGTTGGTCTAACAGTGGCCATTAAAGCAAACATGACACAGCCCCGGTCTCGAATAGCATCCGAAACCCTTTTTTTTAAAAAAGGTACTTACATCAGACAGAAAGATGCCTAGAAGTATTCATTGGTTGTATATAGCCAAAACATAAATGGGTTACTTTTAAAACATACAACAATTGATGAGATTATTGTCAATACTCTGCAATAACGTAAATTATACCTATGGATAATGATAGAAAATTACATTTGTTCATGTGCTCAGAATTAGTAAAACATGTTTGCTAAAGTTTATTGCTCTTAATAAATTAATTAAGTGAACAAAGCAAATTTTCTTTTCAAATACTTTAAAGCCAATTTAATTGTGCATTGGGGGTGTAATTGCTTACTGTTTTTGGCTGCAATGTTGTAGTTATTCTGTTGGAGAGAAAATATATGTGCTTGTGCTTCACTTGGTTTGTAAGGAGCTTGTTGAAAACCACCACAGACCAGTAGGCTTGAATGGCCTGGTTTCTGAGCTTTGTGAACACCCTGCACGTTTGCAACAATCCACACTTCAATTTCTTCAATCTTTCTAAACACCAGCTAAAGCCCCACAAAATCAATTTGTACATTTCTTGTATTCTCACTTCCACAATGGGCATCACCTCATGTCCTAATAAAATGACCAGATTGAGCATGGAAATGGTGAAGGGAAGAAAGTACACCACTTACCAATCTCAGTTTTCTAAACAACATTTTATTTTAACTCTTTCACATCTTCGAATCACTGCTACTGGATAATCTATCCTAAACCAGTGACTTCTCCTTTTTATTTGTGAGGGACCCATTAGTCCCACAATCAGCTTGACCATGCACAAAGATTTGAACACTTCAAGCTTTTAGTATGCAGGTGGAGTTTCCTTATCAGTATATCCAGGGCAGGGAAATCATGGTTGCATAGCCAAGGACAGAAGTTGGCTTGTGTTAACTTCCCCAATATTTGTTTACCATCTTCATATCTGCGGAGGACTTCTCTGAAGTTGTAGGCATCCATTAGTCATGTCTCTCAGGATTGATTGTTGAATCCCTCATTCAAGCTACTCATGCATTTAAATAGATTGGGTCCAGTAGCACAACTACCCTATGGCATAATGGCTCAGTGGTTGGCATTGCTACCTCACAGCACCGTGGACCTGGTCTCAATTTCACCCTTGAGTGACTGTGTGGGGTTTGCACATTCTCCTCAGGTCTGCATGGGTTTCCTCTGGGTGCTCCAGTTTTCCCCCACAGTCCAAAAGTGTGCAGGTAGGTGGATTGGCTGTACTAAATTTCCCATAGTGTCCAGGGATGCGCAGGATGGGTGAATTAGCCATACGAAATGCAGGGTTACAGGGTAGGGTCAGGGGTAGGTATGGGTAGGATGATCTTTGGAGGGTCAATGTAGATTTGATGGGCCGAACTGCCTGCTTCCACACTGTAGGGATTCTATGATTCTATTCATGGTTAGTAAAGTGGTAGAAACCCTCAACATTCACAGCTTTGTATCTTCCCGGTGTGTGACAAGGTATGAGTGTGATGTTTGACAGGGAACTATCAGTGAGAAGGATAGGATTACAGGCAAGTGGCACAGATGACACTGAGCAAACAGTAGCTGATGCACAATTAGCAATGGATGGCATTTCTCGGATATTCAGTTCACCTATCATGGGACCAGGTTGTGTTCTCAACTCAGTACTGCAAGGTGGAGGGGGGAGCATCAGCGATAGTGGTGTCACCACAGTCTTCATCACACTGAGCATGGTTTGGCTGTAACATTTGTTACCACATAGAATAGTTGAAACAGTTTGCATAGTTATGGGCAAACTAGTTAAATGCATGATGAAGAAATTCACATAAGGATATGCTGCTTAGAGACAGAAAACGTCTGGTGGGAGAAGACCTGTTTGACGAGCAATCACTATCACAGACCTTGAATGAAAGCACAATACTGTGGATGCTGGAAATCTGGAACAAATGCAGAGCATACTGGAGAAACTCAGCAGGTCTGACAGCATCTGTGGAGAGAGTAACAGAGGAAACATTTTAAGTACAATGTGTATAGAACAAGATGTTAGAGGAAGTGTTGGAGGTATATACAGTTGCAACATTTATAATGAATAATGAATAGAAAGTGTTTAGAGGGATATGGGCTAAATGTTTGCAAATGGGACTAAATTAAGATATCTGGTCCGCATGGATGAGTTGGACAAAAGGGTCTATTTCCATGAGTCTTCTGCGGGACCAGAGTCATACTGGACTTGAAACAATATCACTGTTTCTCGCTCCACAGATGCTGTCTGGCTGGCTAAGTTTCTCGAGCATTCTCTGTGTTTGTGCTGGCACTGACCTGTTGGTCGAATGATCTGATTCTGTCCTATATTTTTGGTGGAGTTTTATGAAAGATGTTTACATGTCTTAATGGTGATGCAACATTATAGGATAACAATAACAGACAGTCCCTGACTGTGAATCTGTAGCTGTAATGATCAGCTGGATGGTGGACTAAAGGCATCTGGTAAACCTTCCACCCCTGAGGCAAAGCGGTGACCACGACCTTGAAATTGTGAATCATGCTGCAAACTAATCTGTCATCTCTTACCACCAGACCAGGTGATGGAGATAGAGGCAGTCTCTGGTTGAAGTTAAACGTTTCAAGGTATTGTTCAAGTGAATGGAGGTGGAATCAACCTGTCATTTCCCGCTAGCTTTTTCTCAGAGACATCTTATAGGTTTGACTTTCCTCCTCCATTACCCTGCATTTCAGCTGATTATCCATGAGTTTTAAATGCTGCAACTCTGAATTCGTTGGTCAACCTCATCCCTTCGTCTACCAGAAGAAAATCATATCCTCACCCACTTTTCAGCCTTTATGTTTCATTACTCATCGGATGGCAATTCCTCATTGCTATCTTTTATCTATCAACATGCTGGGGGTTATTACTGACCAAAATTAAACTGGACCAGCTATATAAATATAATGGCTACAAGTCAGAGGCTAGGAATTCCGTGGTGAGTAACTCATTTCCTGTATCCTCAAAACCTGTCTGCTATCTACAAGACACAAGGCAGGAATGTGATGGAATACTCCAAATTGCCTGGATGAGCGCAGATCCAATAACACTCAGGAAGTTCAACACCATCCAGGGCGAAACAGCTTGAATAGCTGGCATCCCACCCATAACATTCAACATTCAGTCCCTTCAATGCAGTGACAGCAATGTATAATATTCATAAGATGCAATGTAGTAATGGATTCAGGTCCTTTGACAGCACCTTTCAGACATGTAACCTCTACCAACAAGGAGGAAAAATGCAGCAGCTGCATGGAAACAACGCAGCCTGCAAGTTCTCCTCCAAGTCATGTATCATTTTGAGTTAGAACTATGTCAGCTGTTCTTTCATTGTCGGAGAAAGTGAGGACTGCAGGTGCTGGAGATCAGAGTCGAGAGTGTAGTGCTGGAAAAGCGCAGCAGGTCAGACAGCATCCGAGGAGAAGGAGAATTGATGTTTTGAGCAAGAGACCACTGTTCCTTCATTGTTGCTGAGTCAAAATCCTCAGCATGCACTTCCTAATAACACTTGTCCTTATGGCAACTGAGAAGTATTCCACCACATTCGTGAGTTATACCTAGTGGATGGTGGGGAGGCTTTGGGGAGTCAGGAGGTGAGTTAATCATTGCATCTTCATGCTCACTGGGAATAAAGGCATTAGCCAAGAGAGCTGGTGGCACCTTCTTCAAGTCACGATAGTTTGCTTTTCTGCCAGGCTTATCAGATTATAGTTTCAGATATATGCTCCATTTCATGGAAAAGAAAATGTTCTCTTCCAGGTATTTGACTGTGGTATTTCATTTGCCATTTCTACTAGTGTGCGGTACTGGATAAGGTTTTATTGATGTGGCTCACTACCACCAATCCTCCTTTTGTCTGTGCTGTGTCTTGGGTCGACCTAGTGATTAACAATAGGGGACATATCACAATCGAGTATCTATAAAAGAGGAACTCTACTTGGACAGCAAGGTTTGTTGTATGACAGCAATAAGTCCAACTACATTTAGTCAGGCAGACTTACTAGAATCTTAGGAAGCTGGTTTAGATATTTTTACCCCCTCTAAAAGATGGTTCAAAATGCTATCCATAGATTGTATGACATCAATGATACAGACACAGACCATGTAGTGTGAACATTAACTCCTTCCGAACCATTACTTCATACAACATACCCCATTACCAACTTTTCAGTCTGTTTGTCCAGTGGAGCAATTTTATAGAAATTGCAGCATGAAAACAGGCCACTCTGCCCAGCAATAATCACTCCATTTGATCACTTTGTTTTTCTATCCCTCTACTCCCTTTGCTTTGAACCATCAGACCATATAAAAAGAATTGGGTATGGTCCTTTCAGACACCAGGCAGTTCTTCACCCAGGGCAACTGTGGATCTGGTTGCCAGCTCAAACATTGAACACTGAGTTTGTCCGTCATGGGAGAGGTACAGACCGATTTCAGCTAGGCTAGAAATCACCTTGAAGTAGAGGTAGTTATTCCATAATAGATATCGAGATTGACTTGCTCTCAAGGATTACAGTGAAATCAAAGTCAACTGATGGGGTTAGGGGCAAATTCTTGAATGTTTCCTTCAGTGTCCTGGGGTTTTACTTATATTTCACATCTCTCAGGATATTGCGTGGCTTTGGCTGGGCAGAGAACTCAAGCTCTAACAATTGATATAGGACAGGCTAGCTAGACCAGTTTGTGTTTTTGTGCTCTGTCTCAATCAATATCTCAACTGCACAACAGCCTTGTAAACCTCTGCATAAAAAGAAATCTTTTCTGCCCTCTGTAAGCGTTTCTCTTAGAGGTGAACCCTGAATGCAAAAATGCTAGATTCAAGCTGCATTTTGTTTTATTCATTCATGGGACATTGGCATTACTGACTGTGCCCGCATTTGTTGCCCATTCCAATTTGGCCAGGCACAATTAAAGAGTCAACCACATTGTTGTGGGTATGGGGTCACATGTAGGCCAGACCAGTTATGAATGGCAGATTTCCTTCACTGAAGGACATTAGTGAAACAGATGTTTTATATATATGTAACGATTGACAGTAGTTACATGTTTCCATTAGGCTAGCATTATTTTGAATTCCAGATCTATTTTTATTGAATTTGAATTTAGCCCAGAAAATTAGCCTTGGGTTCTGGGTTACTAGTCCAGTGACAAGCTATTGCCTCCTTATATAGATGCAGCATAGACGCAGTACAAAATTGCTTTTCATTAATTCAGCAGTAACTGCCTGTTGTAAAACAAAACACATGAGCTCTTTGTCCCATCTGTGCCAGTTCTGAAAATGTTGGGCACGTTCAATTTTTGATAAATCTTTTATTGAGAATGTTTTAAAGCGTTTTTATATAAGTAGAAATTAAATTAAACAACAGAATCTCTCAATCTTCCCAGCCATATATTTATAGAAACCTCAAATTTATTTATTTTTACATTGTCAGATTTTTGGATTCCTTCCGGATGTGGTAAGTAGACTTGTTTACTGATGTTGAGAGATTATACCTTTCCTAAAAAAAATGCAATTTATGGCAGCCCTTATTATGTTATTTGGTGGCAATTTATTTCATTAGTACTTCCTAGCATAGTTCAACTTGCATAATCTGAATGAAAGAATGCAAGATTATCACTTTTTAATCTATTTGTGCTCCGAGTAATTAAACCTCCAAATTAGTAGAAGGCTCCAATGCGGATGTTAACCGGTAGACTGCGGTTACGAGATGAATTCATGGATTTTCCTTAAAGCTGCTTGTTTTGAGGAAGGATTAATGGAAAACATGTGACATCAATTATCATCAGCTCTTTGCGGTTTCTATGTTGGAATGCTCATGTGAACTTAAAAATTGACAGTCACCAGCAGCTTGTTAATGGTTAGCTTCGGCCGTCATCTCCAGAGTGGATCTGTGCATCTGACTTTGCCACATAAGATACTTTATTCAACTTGTGTGTCCTCAAAGGCACAACTATATTGGAGCCAGCAACACTTTCACACAAACCCTGTTCCTCTCCCCTACCCACCTGGTGGCCACATTGGATTTTCTCTTAAAAAATAAAACATAGTCTTTGGCAAGTCCGAATATAATGCAATACATTGTTTGTTAAATTGGTAGGCAATGCATACATTTTGTTTTATTGGAAATATATTTTTGAGGCTGGCTAATGGTGATTTAAGAGTTTCCTCACACTGAGAAATGCAGCACTTTTTATTTCAGACACCTTCAGATTCAAATTAGGAAGTGGGAGACGTTAGAAATCCGCTACAACCCCAGCAATGGGGATGTCAGTGATTATAATTCAAAGTAGACCTTGGAAAAGTTGGATTTCTGTTCCATCTGCCCCAAGTTGAATACCTTTATTTAGCATAGTGGACATATAGTGTGCCACTCCCCCTCCCTGGACAAGGTTCTGGCTGTCCCTCACCCATTAGGATAATTGGATTCCACTCATGGCCTCCTAATGTTTGTAACACTCTAAAAGTAATTGGATCCCTGAGGAATCAATCAGCTTGTAATTCAACTCAGGATATTTGTTGAATTTCTGCAGTGCCTCTTGTGAATACTATGCACATCTGTAACTGAGCAAGAGTGGTGGATGGAGTGGATGCGGAGCCAATCAAATGGGCAGCATTGTCCTGGATACTGTTAAGTTTCTTGAGTGTTGTTGGGGCTGCACTCATCCAGACAAGTGGGGAGTATTCCATCACACTCCTGATTTGTGCCTTGTAGATGGTCGACAGGCTCTGAGTAGTTAGCAGGTGAGTTACTTGCTGTATCAATGCTTGCCTCTGACCTGCTCTTGCAGCCACATATATTTATATGGGTGAGTCTAGTTGTATTTCTCATCAATGGTAACCTCCAGGATGCTGATAGCCATAACAGCATTAATACCCCACAGTCAGATATGGCATAACTGAAGAGTAAAGCTCTGCTCAACTCCAACCAAGTGCATTATTACAGTTTTGGAATCTAACTTTTACTAGGCCAGTGTAATATTCTGCTATGTCCTTCAAACATAGTTTTCCTTTGGATCTCCCAGTGAAATTGACAATGGATTAATATAGATGCGTCTTATTTGAAGAGCCCCTCAATCCCAGTTCGAGATATGGCTGTGCTGCGGAATCAAGTCCCTTTTTCTCTCTTGTTCTGTCCATTCTCTCAACACCTTAATGCTCTTCATCCTCTTTGTTTTGTAATTCTTGAAGTCTCCTGATGCAGCTTACTTTTGTTTCAAGGAAACAGTCCCTGTTTTTGTTACTTTATTGGAAAAAGAAGTGTGGGCAAGAAATTGTATTATAAAGCCCAGACAGCCTATTCATGTTCAATGCTTTGATGAAAATGCCTACCTCTCCAAAGCTGCACCAATGAATATGAGCACAGCATACATGTTTCTCTTTGTCACACCTTATTAAAGGAGATTAATGATGAATACATCTGTTGCTCGAGATTAATTAGTTTGGCGTTTAGAAGCATCACCTCGACAGTGAAAGAAATGGATGTTCTGGTCAAATGGGTATCTTAATAAATATTGAGATAACTTGAATTGAATCTCCTGAATTTTCAACACTCTTGGGATGACAGAAAACGGAATTGCTGTTGCGAGCTCAGTTTAAAATAAGGAGAAAGTAAGGACTGCAGATGCTGGAGACCAGATTTGAAAAATGTGATGCTGGAAAAACACAGCAGGCCAGGCAGCATCCGAGGAGCAAGAGAATCGACGTTTCAGGCATAAGCCGAAGAAGGGCTTATGCCCAAAACATCGTTTCTCCTGTTCCTCGGATGCTGTCTGGCCTGCTGTGTTTTTCCAGCATCACATTTTTCAACTCAGTTTAAAATAAGGCAAGAATACCCCGTTGTGTCAATTTCACTTGTTTCAATGCCTGATACTTTGCAGCTAAATTCATATTAAAACACAATGTCTATAGTTATAATTGATATGACGTAAAATATAGAACAAAAGTGAAACATTTCTTCTTCCATAATTTGCAACTGTCATCATAGGCAGTGAAATAAGTGAATAGTTAAAACAAACCAGCTCTGTGGAAGAATGCAACCAGTTCTAAAACCAAAAATATTTTTAAATTGATAAGCTAAAGGCCAGAATGTAACCGGGGGCAGTTAATTTGCTTGTCCTGTATCACCAGAAAGTCTAGTGCATGATGACTGTGAGGAGTATTTGCCTTTATCCTTTCCTTTGCATCCTATTGCCAAACCTCAGACCCTTGATTGAAAGGTCAATGGGGCCTATTGTGACCTTTCTCATTTTGTTTAGTGCTCAGGTCTCCAGTCCTGAAGAACGTCCAGCACACTGATTTGTTATCCACAAGCAGACTCTTGAAGACATGTATTTTGTACAGGATGCTGATGGACCCACCACTCACAAGACAATCTTATAAATGATGTAAACCTGATGTTGTTTGGTCCAAGGGGATGATTGGAACAAGAGCATAATTGGTACAAAGGCCTGAATTAATTACGTAGAGTCAAAAACTCAAATCCTATCCCAACACCTGAGGTTGCTCTTGATCTTTCTACAGGACCTAGGGAGTGTTGCTGAACAAAGAGACCTTGGAGTGCAGGTTCATAGCTCCTTAAAAGTGGAGTTACAGGTAGATAGGATAGTGAAGAAGGTATGCTTTCCTTTATCGGTCAGAGTACTGGGCGGCACGGTGGCACAGTGGTTAGCACTGCTGCCTCACAGCGCCAGAGACCCGGGTTCAATTCCCGCCTCAGGCGACCGACTGCGTGGAGTTTGCACATTCTCCCCGTGTCTGCGTGGGTTTCCTCCGGGTGCTCCGGTTTCCTCCCACACTCCAAAAATGTGCAGGTCAGGTGAATTGGCCACGCTAAATTGCCCGTAGTGTTAGGTGCAGGGGTAAATGTAGGGGAATGGGTCTGGGTGGGTGCGCTTCGGCGGGTCGGTGTGGACTTGTTGGGCCGAAGGGCCTGTTTCCACATTGTAAGTAATCTAAAAAAAAAAGTACTGAGTACAGGAGTTGGGAGGTCATGTTGCGGCTGTACAGGTCATTGGTTAGGCCACTGTTGGAAGATTGTATGCAATTCTGGTCTCCTTCCTATCAGAAAGATGTTGTGAAACTTGAAAGGGTTCAGAAAAGATTTACAAGGATGTTGCCAGGGTTGGAGGATTTGAGCTATAGGGACAGGCTGAACAGGCTGGGGCTGTTTTTCCCTGGAGCGTCGGAGGCTGAGGGGTGACCTTATAGAGGTTTACAAAATTATGAGGGGCCTGAATAGGATAAATAAACAAAGTCTTTTCCCTGGGGTCGGGCAGTCCAGAACTAGAGGGCATAGGTTTAGGGTGAGAGGGGAAAGATATAAAAGAGACGTAATAGGCAACGTTTTCACACAGAGGGTGGTACATGCATGGAATGAGCTGCCAGTGAAAGCGGTGGAGGCTGGTACAGTTGCAACATATAAAAGGCATCTGGATGGATATATAAATAGGAAGGGTTTGGAGGGATATGGGCCGGGTGCTGGCAGGTGGGACTAAATTGGGTTGGGATATCTGGTCAGCATGGATGAGTTGGACCGAAGGGTCTGTTTCTGTACTGTACATTCCTATGACTCTAAGTTCCTTTCAGATGGCTTTTATGTAACAATTATTGCCTCATTTGGACAAACCTTAATTTCTTCACCGTACACATTTCCATCATTTTTGGCTATCATATCATAAATCTTTTACTATTTAACTTTCCTTGGCCTTTACGCTAGCATAGACCTACTCTGATCCTGCCCACCCCTTGCTTCATCAGCTTAAAAACTCTTCCATAATCTCAGAATAAGCAGTGGCACATTTAAAATGAGAACAACGAACCTGAGGAATTCTTTCTGACAGAGGGTTCTCAACATTGGGTCATTAAATATACTCAGAGCGGAGATGGACAGATTTTTAATTGGGGGTTGAAAGTGGGAATGAGGATTATCAGATCAACCATGATCTCATTGAATGCTGGAGTAGATTCAGTGGTATGAATAGCCTAATTTGCTCCTACATCGAATGTCTTTTTTGGTCTTATTACTGTTTCTGTTCAGTAACAGGGTAACAACTGTCAGCAATTGACCCTCTGTGTCCCCATTGGCTGAAAATTGATCCAATAAAAGACCTTCCCTTATTACAGTAGGCTGGCTGTCCTGGTTTTCCTAATGAAAATGCAATCACTTTGCTGCTACCGGCAAAGCTGGTAACTGATTGAGGCCTTGCACATGTCATTATCTTATGAATGGCCTACTTGTGTTTCCAGTTTCTATGTTTCCATATCAGGGGTGGTAGGACTGCCACATCAGGAGACATTGAGCCTGTATTCACTAGAGTTCAGAAGAATGAGAGGGGAACTGATTGAAATGTCTAAACATCTAGCAGGGCTGGACAGACCAGATGCAGGAAGGATGTTTTTCCTTATCGGAGAGTCACACCCTCAGGAAGCAGGATGTGCCATTTAGGTCTGAGATGAGGAAACATTTCTTAACTCAGAGGGTGGTTAACCTGTGAAAATCACTGCCTGAGGACTGTGGAGGCTAAATCACTGAGTATATTCAGGAAAGTGATTGAAAATATTTTAGATATTAAAGCATCAAAGGGTATGCATTTAGTTTGAGGATCAGCCATGGTCATATTGAATGACAGAACAGGCTTGAAGGATTGAATGGCCTACTCCAGCTTTGAGTTTCTATGGTTCTGTGTTAATTGGTAACAGACTGGAGAAGATCTTCCTGTCCAGAAGTTAATTGCTGCAGTGGCAGGGAAGGGACCGCATGTCCTTCTGTTGTCAAAAAGAACCGATTATTTGCTGTTACTATCTCTGCTCTGCTGCTTGTGGGGACAGGGAGATCTTGCCCAGAGTAATACTGTTACTCCCCACAGATTCCGTTTCATTTGTTACAGTTCTCTCACCTTTTCTTTTTTTCAGATTTCCAGGATGTTTTGCTCATGTATTGGGAATTTAAATTTTGATAACTAAGTAACCGTGGATTAAAAAGTAAGCAATTGTCAGGGTAATCATGGAACCAGCAGTTTTGAAGGGCCTTCTAGTTCACTGATGTTACAATTAACAAAGTTGCAAAATAAATAATAACTAATTATGTCACTAATTTATTTTGTGCGATTTCAGGGTATGGACTGAGGGACAGGGATAACAGGATATCTGCTGCCAGTATTCACCTCCTAAATGTGCCCCTCATTAACTGGAAATTGCAAGTGAGACTTATTTGTCTGACTCACCTTGTATACTTCAAATGGAGCTCCGGTATGACCAATACATTCATTTCCAAATGTTACTTGCTTAATCCATGGATGCTGCCAGACCTGCTAAGTTTCTCTGGCACTTTCTGTTTTTCATTTCAGATTTCCACCCTCTGCCATATTTTGGCTTTACTTAGAGCAGCCTACTGATGGCTGAACTCTGGCTGGAGCTAACGACTCCCAGAACAATAACCCAGAATTGAGTTGCACTGCTCTCAGATATCTGGCTGTGGTTACCATTGTCTGCTGCTGTTTCTGCCAAGGGTTGACCTATAATGTTGATGATCCTGGACCATGTTCATGGTGTGGAACAGCAGTGGTAGCTTCCCACTTCCCATGTCCTGCCCTGAGTACGGACAGTCACAATGTACTTTGACTAGAATCCTCCTGCTCGGTGCTGGGTCAGAACAGAGCGTGAAGAGTTACTTACATAGAAACATAGAACCATTGAAAATAAGAGGATAATAAGGCCATTCATCCCTTCAAGCCTGCTCCACCATTCATCAAAATCATGGCTGATCAGCTAAATTAATTGCCTAATCCTGCTTTCTCTCCATAACATCTGGTCTCATTCGTCCCAAGTGCTATATCGGGCAGCCCCTTGAATACATTCAATGTTTTGGCATCAACTACTTCCTGTGGTAATGAATTCCACTGGCTCACCACTCTTTGGGTGAAGAAATGTCTCCTCATCTCCGTCCTAAATGGTACACCCAAATCTTCAGACTGTGACTCCTGGTTCTGAATGCACCCACCATCTCTGCATCAACCCTGTCCTAGTCCTGTTAGAATTTTATACATCTCTATGAGCGCCCACCTCATTTGTCTGAACTCCAGCAAAAACAATCCTGAACCTAGTCAATCTCTGCTCATACGTCAGTCCCATCATCCCAGAATCAGCCTCGGTACTCCCTCGAGAGCAAGAGCATCCTTCCTCCAAAAAGGACACCAAAACTGCACACAATATTCTAGGTGTGGCCTCACCAAGGCCCTGTATATCTGCAACAACACATCTCTCCTCCTGTACTTGAAACCTCTCGCAATGAAGGCCAACATATCATTTACCTGCTTTACTGTCTGCTTCACCTGCATTTTATCCTTAAAGATCTGACAACTAAGAAAGTGTTATTTAGAGATATGCACAATATTTAGGGGTCCCAGTGTCCTGCAACTAGATATCTATGATTTGCTGTAAACTCTTTAGTATCTTTCGGCCTCTAGCACTCCTGCTCATAACACTCTCATTCCCAGGATCTCTGTTAACACTTTTGTCCGTGACATTTATTCTTGATTCAGCAGCTGATGACTCACTTGGTCCATGATGAAAGGGAATCTCAACCACGGGAGGTGGGCAATGCTGCTAAGGCCATCCCTTGCACTTTTCCCATTTTGAATTGCTGCAGTCCTTGGCGATACTGATTATTAAGGAGGAAGCTCCTGGAGTTTGACCCATCAGCAGCGATTTCGTTCCAAGTCAGGAGTGGGTAACTTGGAAAGGAGCTTGCTTCCTTTGTGCTAATGGGAGATCTGGTTTTCCGTGCTAACTGGAGATGAGTTAATGACCTGACTAGTTGTTAGAGTCTGTCTTCAATGAACCGTCTTCCTAGGACTGCATAACGGATGTCTGGCTTAGTGCCAGGCGCCTGCTGCTCCAACTTCTAGTTTGCTCTATAGTGTCCTGATTTGCTCTCCTCTTGATTATGATATGTAACTTTGTATTTTGTCTAATTCTGTTCAAACTTTGATCCCATTGGCTGCTGCTGGTGATGACCCTGGATCACATTAATGGTGTGGACCAGTAGTGGTAGCTTCCCACTGCCCAGCCTGGACAGTCAATGCACTTTGACCTGAATCCTCCTGCTAGAATTGACTGCTGTGTTCTAAGAAATGCAAAAGTATAATTCAATTGTCACATAACTAAATAGGTAGTTATTTGTGATCAATACATAAAGTATTTGTGATCAAAAATTGACCAAAATATTCTATAAAAGTCTATGAGCATAGAGTGGGAAAGAGCACTCCAGACTATCCCTTAGACAGTGTAACCACTCCAACATACGTTCATCTGCATATAAAGCAGATTTAGATCAAATATCAAAAAGCTCTTCTATCTAAGTCTGGTCACCATATGACCTGCTGGGAAATACTATAAAGCCACAAGCTCTTAAATTGCTTAAAGACGTGGTTGGATATTTCAATGCCAAGAATATAAGGTGTTTCTGGATGGATGATCAAACAAAGGCCAAAAGGCCTTGTAGTGATTAGAATGATGTCAGCCAAGCGTGTGGACCTCATAGAATATGAGTTCCCTAGATTGGGGTTGTTAACCTGGTCCAATCAGAGATCCCTGGCTGACAGATATAAACAAGAGTGTGGGTTTTTTAAAAAAAAACAGAGGTCTAAGGACACTGCTTGTCACTAAAAAAAAAGAAATACAAACTGGGGAATCACACAGCACTGCCCTTTGATGTGAAGGGCAGTCCTTGTCACTGGCTACTCAGGTGTTTTCCTATCTTCCTGGTGGTGGAAATTGAATAAATATTTGTGCACCTTGTGTCTCTCACTGTGTATCACACCTACACACACACACCATGGGTGCTAGGGAAAAAATAAGCACTACCGCAGTTAGGCGGTAGTGTGGGGGTTAAAAAAAAAGAAAAAATATATAACCAGGAGGAGCATTGCCCTTTGATGTGAAGGGCTGTGCTTGTCACTGGCTACTCCGGTGTTTCCCTATCTAAAGAAAAAGAAAGAAAAAAAGGAAAAAAAAGAGAAAAGAAAAAAAATAAACAAGAGTATGGGTTTTAAAAAAAAACAGGGGTCTAAGGACACTGCTTGTCACTAAAAAAAAAAGGAATACAAACTGGGGAATCACGCAGCATTGCCCTTTGATGTGAAGGGCACTGCTTGTCACAGGTCACTCGGGTGTTTTTCTATCTTCCTGGTGGTGGAAATTGAATAAAGACTCGTACACCTTATGTCTCTCACTGTGTCTCACACCTGCACACACACACCATGATTGCTGGGAAAAAAAAATAAGCACTACCGCAGTTAGGCGGTAGTGTGGGTGTTAAATTAAAAAAAACAGGAGATTTTTGATTTAATCCCTGCCCTCCCCTTCACTGTTTTGGTCACACAGCATTCTCCTTTGATGTGAAGGGCACTGCTTGTCACTGGCCACTTGGGTGAAAAAAAATTAAACAGGAGTGTGGGGGTTTTTAAAAAAAAACAGGGGTCTATGGACACTGCTTGTCACTAAAAAAAATAAATACAAACTGGGGAATCATGCAGGATTGCCCTTTGATGTGAAGGGCACTGATTGTCACAGGTCACTTGGGTGTTTTCCTATCTTCCTGGTGATGGAAACTGAATAAAGATTCGTGCACCTTGTGTCTCTCACTGTGTCTCACACCCGCACACACACACAACATGGGTGCTAGGAAAAAATAAGCACTTAGGCGGCAGTGTGGTGGTTAAAAATAAGGAAAAAAAAAATTAAAAATAAACAGGAGTGTCAGAGTTTATGTTCACTCTGAGAGCTGGCTCTGAGGAAGCTGAACCAGTGTGTGTGCACAAAGAAAAAGTACAAACTGGGGAATCATGCAGCATTACCCTTTGATGTAAAAAAAATAAACAGGAGTGTCTTCACTGTTTGATCACACAGCATTGCCTTTTGTGAAGGGCACTGCTTGTCACTGGCCACTCGGGTGTTTTCCTATCTTCCTGGTGGTGGAAATTGAATCAAGATTTGTACACTTTGTGTCTCTTACTGTGTCTCACACCTGTACACACACACCATGGGTGCTGGGGAAAAAAATAAGCACTACCGCACTTAGGTAGTAGTGTGGGGGTAAGAGGGAAAAAAGAAGAAAAAAAATAAACGGGAGTGTTTTCCCTGTTTGATCACACAGTATTGCCCTTTGTGAAGGGCACTGCTTGTCACTGGCCACTCGGGTGTTTTCCTATCTTCCTGGTGGTGAAAATTGAATAAAAATTCATACACCTTGTGTCTCCCACTGTGTCTCACACCTGCACACACACAGCATGGGTGCTGGGGGAAAAAATAAGCACTACCGCAGTTAGGCGGTAGTGTGGGGGGGAAAAAAGGAAAAAAAAAGAGGAATGTCAGATTTTCTGGTAAAAGAAAAAAAACAGGAGTGTCCGAGGTTCTGTTCAGTCGAGGAGCCAGCGTTGGGTCAGTACCACGCATTATGCTTATGTAAATAAAGAGTGATTGGGTGATGGGAAACTGGCCTTCGTGGAGTTATTTCAGTCCTCACCATTTTTTTGTTTGTGTAAGTAAATGGAATGAGTAACGAATACTGGCTGAACCAGTAAAGCTCGCAATCCACTGAAGAATTAAAACATTTGCAGATGAAAATCTGTACACAACCACAGTGTGACCCAACTGCTCAAACCTCTTCATTAATCAATAGGATTTTCATTAGAATCTCAATGGAGAAATTCCATTGAACATTTCAGAGATAGCTGCAGTTTGAAGTCATTTGCAAAGCCCTTTCAATTAATTTTGAAGCAGGTCTGAGAAAGTGAGACAATTGTAGTTTACAATTTAAGTTGAAAATTACAGGGACAAATTACTGCAGATGCTGGAGCCTGTGCTAGAAACAACAAATGCTGGAGATCACAGCAGGTCAGGCAGCATTCATGGAGAGAGAGCAAGCTAATGTTTCAAATTTAGATGACTCGTCATCAGAGCTGACGTGAAGTGTAGATGGAGGCAACACTTATGCTACTGTGGAGGGGGTGGTGGAGTGCTTGGGGAGAAAGGGTGTTGATAGTGCTGGTTAAGTAATCGGAATGTGAGAATGTCAGAACAATGATGTGTCTAACTGTCAGACTGGGAAAGGACAGTCTGTCCCACTGGGGTGTGGTGAGAGACAGGGGAGGGAGGATATGGTAACAGAGAATGCAACAGGTAAAGTTAAAAGGAAAGAAAGATTAAAGATTATATTAGATTGAAGAAAGAAGCTTGGAAAGTTGCCAAAAAGGCTAAGGATTGGAACAACATTTACATTCTGCGCAGAGAGACCAAGAAACCGATAAAAGCAGAATAGCATATGAAAGTAAACCAGTGGAAGTATAAAGATGGGCTGTCAATGCTTCTATGTCAGCACTCAAAATGCACAGGGCAGTGGGTAAATTTCTCCTCCACAGCCACCGGCACATTCACTCGGGGGATAACCACTCAGAGCAACGCCGCCCTCTGTACATGATAGAGACAAAATAGGTGAGATGCTGCTCTTCCAATCAAAGATCACGTCTTGGCCAAAGCCAAGGCCTGGCATGAACAAAGCAAGGTACCAGTTGAAGAAAGGAGACAGTGAGGTCTGCAGATGCTGGAGATTAAAGTTGAGAGTGCGTTGCTGGAAAAGCACAGCAGGTCAGGCAGCATCTGAGGAGCAAGAACATCAACGTTTCGGGCTGGATTCCTGATGAAGGGCTCTGGCCCGAAACCTCGATTTTCCTGCTCCTCAGATGCTGCCTGACCTGCTGTACTTTTCCAGCATCACACTCTTAGCACCAGTTTGCAGAAAACCTACCCTTGCTGTCCCAACAGCAGTTACATGCCTCCATCATGAATGACTTCCTGGTCTGCCCCAAGCTGCTAATGATGTCAGGGAACTTTCTCACTCTTTGCTTGTGTGGCAGAGGGAGGTGACCAGAGGCTGGGACCCAGCAACTGCTGCCCAGGACTCCTGACCGTGTAACAGCCCCATTGGCTTGAAACAAAGATGGCACATGAGTGGTGATTTGGGGCTATGGTGGAACTGGAAAGCAGCAGAACAGTGGAGGCTGGTATGGTTTTGGAAAACCATTCTGAAAATCCCTTTGTTAAACATAAGGGTGTTGTAAGGTTTAACCCTTTTCCAGACAATGTATTGGATGCCTGTATTTCATCCCTGACGATTGATGCTGGAATTTCAATTTGGGGATAATTGAAAATAAATGACTATAGAGACTGAATGACATGGGCTATGGTGAGATTTGTGGCAGAACCACATGAGGAGTCCTTCAAGGCCAAGCTCAACGTTGGGATCAACTCATTGTATGGACAACTGCTGGGTATTAAGCCAAGTTCTCGCTTGGCAGTGATGAGTAATATTGGACATAATTGTTTTTTAAACATGCTGATGACTGCACAGCTCATCTCATTAACATGCTGTTTCCCTTTTTACCAAATGTGCCAAACACAGTCAAGACTTCTCAATATGAATGTTAGAGTGGATATCTCGTGACTTCAGTTCACTGATCAGTATCATGTTGCTCAGCACCAAACATCGGTGCAGATCAATGGAACACCAGCTTCATGAAACCCTCATCCATGGACACTGGCATCTGATATTTGCCAATACCTCAGGATCATTATGGCACCTCTCTAATCTACTTGTAGGATGCTCAGAAAGCATGGAGCTGCTTTGCAAGACACATCAGCAATGAATTTTGAAAGGTGTCAGCAGGGACATTTGTCCACAGTGATAGAGACCCAGCTCATAGGTGGGTCCAAGCTGCATCTTATGGCTGCTCCCTTGCCCTTCATTGCTCACTCACTTAGTGCCTAACTGAAGTTTCACAGCATCCCTGCCTCGTCTTGTCTTGTCATGCTGTACCATGGCTGTTAACACATTGGCCAGAGCTGAAGGTTACTAATGTTGTCTGTTGAGCAACAGGTTGCTTGAAAGGAGGGTCTATCTAGGCCTGGGCAGGGCATCTTGCTGTACAGTGCACTGAATCATCAATGTAACACATTGCATGTGTTTTCAACCACATAACTAAATGGTTCAAATTGGTGGAGGCTAATCATCTAGCTGTTAAAAGGAGGGTCCTGCCAGTGTGGGGATTCTGATTCCATCAGTCATCTATACAATCTGGAAACAGTCCGGGGGGTTGGCCACTGCTGCTCATTCACTCACACTGGTCACAGGCAGGGAATATGTTTGACTTGGGAGCGGGAAATAGTTAGTCCTATAAGGGATTCCATGACTGCTTCTGATAAGCTCATCAACAGCCAGGAGCTGCAAACACTGCAGCAAGGGTCTGCTCAACTATGTGTAATGGCTGCCTGTTACTGTCAGTCTGACATCAGGCGCACACTTGAACTGGGGATAAATGTATTAATTGTTGAAGGAGATGCAAGTTGCGACTATAGGGGCAAAGAGGGATTCACTGTCAAAAAGGGTAGGGTAGTCCAGGTTGGGTGGGAATCTGAGACATAGTTTTTAAATTCATTTCTGGGATGTGGGCATTGCTGGCTGGCCAGCATTTATTACCTGTTCCTATTTGCCCTTGAGAAGGTGGTGGTGAGCTGCCTTCTTGAACTGCTGCAGTCCATGTGCTGTGGGTTGACCCACAATGCCCCTACGGAGGGAATTCCTGGATTTTGACCCAGTGACAGTGAAGGAAAAGCGATATATCTCCAAGTCAGGATTGTGAGTGGCTTAGAGGGAAACTTGAAGGTGGTTCCCACATATCTGCTACCCTTGTCTTTCTAGATAGAAGTGGCTGTGGGTTTGGAAGGTGCTGTCTGAGGATCTTTGGTGAATTTTGGTATTACATCTTATAGATAGTATTATATAGCTCCATTTGTCAAGAGGTGAGAGGGAGGAGCAGAGGACTACTGGGTATATATTTGGGTAGCGACTGAATCCCAATACACTTCACTTGTAGTGTATCCCACCCGTCCTCCTCCTCTAATCAAAAAACATGGATTCCCATGTGTTGCTAAGGTAAGGCGTTTCAATTGATATTTCTTGTGTATCGTATGATAGATTAAAAGTATACTATTTGTTGGTTAGTTGAATAAGACCATAGAGATGTACTAGAAATTATTTAAGTCATAAATTTATATAAATTAAATAACTAAATAGAGATAGCTGGGCAGGTGATATGCTGTAGCTGTATGATGTGGGAGCTGGCTGATCCCATTGTGAATGGCAGAGTGTTGGTTGCTGGAAGAACTCTGGATCAGAATTGATGATCTGGAATCTGAGCTTCAAACACTGGCACATCCGGGAGGGGAAGAGTTACCTGGACGCTCTGTTTCAGGAGGCACTCACACCTAGTAGATTAAGTAATTCAAACTCAGTTAATGATCAGGGACAACAGGGTGTGTGACTGTAAGTGAGGCACGTAGAGGGATTCTGAGTTCAGGAGTGCAGGAGCCTCAGCCCCTGACCTTGTCCATCAGGTATGAGATTCTTGCTCCCCGAATGGATGAGGGAAAGGGCTGTGGACAGGATGAGCCAGCTGTTCACGGTACCATGGTGCAGAAAGCCATTCAAGAAGGGGGAGCAAAAGGACAAGTAGTTGTTATAGGTGTTTCTATCGTTAGGAGGACAGATAGTATCCTATGCAAGCCGGGTCGGGAGTCCCGCATGATGTGTTGCCTGCCTAGTGCCAGGGTGCAGGACATCTCCAACCAGCTTGAAAGGATATTGGATTGGGAGGGGGAGGATCCAGTTGTTGTGGTCCATGTTGGCACTAACAACATAGGCAAGGCTAGGAAGTTTGGGGAGTATCAAGCACTAGGAAGGAAATGGAAGAACAGGTCGTCAAGGGTCATAATCTCTGGATTACTGCCCGAGCCATGTGCTAATTGGCATAGGGATAAGAAAATTAGGGAAGTAAACATGTGGCTAAGAGATGGGTGTGGGAAAGAGGGGTTCCATTTCATTGGACATTACATCAGTTTTGGAACCAGAGGGATCTGCACCAATGAGACGGTCTCCAGCTGAACTGATTTGGAACCAGTCTTCTGGCGAAAAGAATAAATAGGGTGGTCACTAGGCCTTTAAACTTGTGAGTTGGGGGGGGGGGGGGCGGGGAGAAGGGAAAGGGAAAGCGACAGGGAGTATGGAGTCAAGTGGAAAGATAAGCAGCAGGTTAGCATCTGCCGTTCAAGGCAGACTAGGAATGCAACAAAAAGAAAGGATAACTTAAGACATATTACTAGAGATATTGGAAATCATGAGGACAAGAAAATTAACATTAAGGCGCTTTATCTAAATGCTCATGGTATTTGTAACAAAGCAGATGAATTCACAGCACAAATCATCGTGAATGATTATATGTGGTAGGCATCGCAGATCTGGTTGCAGAGGGTTCAGGATTGGCAGTTAAACATTCAAGGATTTACAACTTATCGAAAAGACAGGGAGGTGGGCAGAGGGGGAAGGGCTGCCTTGTTTGTTCAGAATGAGATTAAATCTATGGCACTGAATGACATAGGGTCAAATGATGTGGAGTCTGTGTGGGTGGAGTTTAAGAACCACAAAGGCAAAAAAACTGCAATGTGAGCTATGTACAGACCTCCCAGCTGTGGTCAGGATCAGGGACACAAGATGTACCAGGAAATAGATAGGGCATGTCAGAAAGGCAAGGTCACGGTGATCATGGGGGACTTCAATGTGCAGGTGAACTGGGTGAATAATGTTGCCAGTGGATCCAAAGAAAGAGAATTCATGGAATGCTTACAGGATGGCTTTTTGGAACAGCTTGTGATGGAGCCCACAAGGGAGCAGGCTATTCTGGACTTAGTTCTATGCAATGAACCAGACTTTATAGAAGATCTTAAAATAAGGGAACACTTAGGAGGCAATGATCATAATATGGTAGAGTTCTGTTTGCAGTTTGAAAGAGAGAAGGCAAGATAGGACATAATGGTGTTACAGTTAAACAAAGATAATTACAGGGGCATGAGAGAGGAACTGATGAAAATCGACTGGAAACTGGTCCTCGTGGGGAAGACAGTAGAGCAACAATGGCAGGAGTTTCTGGGTGTAATTGAGGACACAGTACTGAGGTTCATCCCAAAGAAAAGAAAGATTATCCCGGGAGCGGTTAGATAGCCATGGCTGGCAAAAGAAGTCAGGAAATGTATCAAAGAAAAAGAGAGAGCCTATAAAGTGGCCAAGAGCACTGGGAAATCAGAGGATTTGGAAGACAACAAAAACAAACAGAGGATAGCAAAGAAAGAAATAATGAAGTAGAGGATGAAATATGAAGGTAAGCTAGCCAGTAATATAACAAATGATAGTAAAAGTTTCTTTCAATACATAAGACACAAACGAGAGGCAAAGGTAGAAATTGGGCCATTCCAAATTGATGCTGGAAGGCTAGTGTTGGGAGATAAGGAAATAGCTGAAGAACTTAATAAGTATTTTGTGTCAGTCTTCACAGTGGAATATGTGAGTAATATCCCAACAATTAAGGCAGAGTTGAGTATGGTAGCCATTAAAAAAGGGAAAGTGCTAGAAAAGCTAAAAGGTCTGAAAATCTAAAAATCTCCTGGCCCCGATGGGCTACATCCTAGAGTTCTGAGGGAGGTGGCTGAGGAAATAGTGGAGGTGCTGACTGTGATCTTTTAAAAATCACTGGAGTCAGGGAAAGTCCCAGATGATTGGAAAATCACTGTTGTAACCCCCTTGTGCAAGAAAGGATTAAGGCAAAAGATGAAAAATTATAGGCCCATTAGCCTAACCTCGCTTGTAGCTAAAATTCTAGAATCCATCATTAAAGATGAGATTTCTAAATTCTTGGAAGTGCAAGGTCAGATTAGAACAAGTCAGCATGGATTTAGTAAGGGCTGGTCATGCCTGACAAACCTGTTAGAATTCTTTGAAGAGGTAACAACAGGTTAGACCTGGGAAATCCAGTGGATATTACCTACCTAGACTTCCAAAAGGACTTTGATAAGGTCCCTCACAGGAGGCTGCTGAGTAAGGTGAGGGTGCATAGTGTTTGACGTGAGCTACTGGCATGGATTGGGGATTGGCTGTCTGACAGAAGGCAGAGAGTTGGGATAAAAGGTTATTTTTCGGAATGGCAGCCAGTGACAAGTGGGGTCCCGCAGGGCTCAGTGTTGGGGCCACAGCTGTTCACTTTATATATTAGTGATCTGGATGAAGGGACTGAGGGCATTCTGGTGAAGTTCGCCAATGATACGAAGTTAGGCAGACAGGCAGGCAGTACTGAGGAGGTGGGGAGGCTGCAGAAAGACTTAGACAGTTTAGGAGAGTGGTTCAGGAAATAGCTGATGAAATTCAACGTGAGCAAGTACGAGGTCTTGCACTTTTGTAAAAAGAATACAGGCATGGACTATTTTTTTAAATGGTGAGAAAATTCATAAAGCCAAAGTACAAAGGTACCTGGGAGTGCTAGTCCAGGAATCTCTAAAGGTTGATTTGCAAGTTGAGTCCATGATTAAGAAAGTTAATGTAATGTTGTCATTTATCTCAAGAGGGTTGGAATATAAAAGCAGCAATTTACTTCTGAGACTTTATAAAGGTCGAGCTAGGCCCCATTTACAATACTGTGTCCAACTTTGGGCCCCACACCTCAGGAAGGACATACTGGTACTGGAGCGTGTCCAGTGGAGATTCATATGGATGATCCCTGGAATGGTTGGCCTAACATATGATAATCGGCTGAAGATCCTGAGATTGTATTTATTAGATTTTAGAAGGTTGAGGGCAGATCTAATAGAAACTTACAAGATAATGCATGGCTTAGAAAGGGTGGATGTTGGGAAGTTGTTTCCGTTAGGCGGGGAGACTTGGACCAGTGGGCATTCCCTTAAAATTAGAGGGGGTCAATTTAGAACAGAAATGAGGAGACACTTCTTCAGCCAAAGAGTGGTAGGATCTGTGGAATTCCTTGCCATGGAGTGCAGTGGAGGCCGGGATGTTGGGTGTCTTCAAGGCAGAAATTGAATTAAGGGCTCCCGGGAAAGTGCAGGTAAGTGGAATTGAAATGTCCATCAGCCATGATTAAATGCTGGAGTGGACTCAATAGGCCAAATGGTCTTGCTTCCACTCCTATGTCTTACGGTCTTATAGTACACACTGCTGCTACTGAGTGCTGGTGGTGGAAGTATTGAGTTATTGTAGATGTGGTGCCAATCGAGCAGATTGCTTTGTCCTGGATGGTATCAAGTTTCTTGATTGTTGTTGGAGCTGCATTCATCCAGGCAAGTGAGGAGTATTCTATCACACCTCTGACTGGAGCCTTCTAGATGGTGGACAGGCTTTGAGGAATCAAGAGGTGTGTTACTTGCTTCAGTATTCCTAGCTTCTGACCTGCTCTTGTAGCCAATATATTTATTTGTAAGTCCAGTTGAGTTTCTGGTCAATGTTAAACCCCAGGATGTTGACAGTGAGAGATTCTGTGATGGTAACACCTTTGAATGCCAATGGGGTGGTGATTAAATTGTCTCTTATTGGTGATGGTCATAGCCTGGCATTTGTGTGGCCTGAATGTTATTTGTCAGTTTTCAGCCCAAGCCTGGACATTGTCCAGATCTTGTTTCATTTGAACATGGACTGCTTAAGAATCTGAGGAGTTGCGAATGGTGCTGAACATTGTGCAATTATCAGCAAGCATCCCCACTTCGCACCTTATGATGGAGCGAATGTCATTGATGAAGTAGCTGAAGATGGTTGGGCCGAGGACACAATCCAGAGGAATTCCTGCAGAGATGCCCTGGAGCTGAGATGATTGACCTCCAACAACCACAACGGTCTTCCTATGTGTCAGGAGTGACTAACCAGAGAGTCTGCCCTGATTTCCCATTGATTCCAGCTTTGCTCGAACTTCTTGATGCCACACTCAATCGAATGTAGTCTTGATGTCAAGGGCTGTCACTCTTGCCTCACCTCTGGAATTCAGCTCTTTTGTCCATGTTTGAACCAAGGCTGTAATGAGTGTTGTAACTGTACTGGGACAGCTTGGCTAGAGGAGCAGCTTCTCACAGCTCATCGCCTTTGCAGCATCCAGTATCTCCAACTATTTCTTTAAGAATAGATTCCTCTAAGGGTGGAAACAGGCTCTTTGGCCCAACAAGTCCACACCGACCCTCTGAAGAGTAACCCACCCAGACCCATTTCCCTCTGACTAATGCATCTAACACTACAGGAAATGTAGCATGGCCAATTCACCTGGCCTGCACATCTTTGGGCTGTGGGAGGAAACCGGAGCAACCCCTCGCAGACACAGGCAGAATGTGCAAACCCCACACAGACAGTCACCCGAGGCTGGAATCAAACCTGGGTCCCTGGCACTGAGGCAGCAGTGCTAACCACTGAGCCACCGTGCCACCCCAAGTGATTTCTTGATATCACATGGAGTGAATTCAATTGGCTGAAGATAGTATTTGTAATGCTGGGGACCACTGGGGAAGGCCAAGATGGATCATCTACTCGGTACTTCTGAATGAAGATTGCTGCAAAAGCTTCAGCCTTATCTTTTGCACTGAGGCGCTGGGCTCTTCTCTCATTGAGAATGGGGATATTTGTGGAGACTCTTCCTCCAGTGAGTTGTTTCATCATCCACCACCATTCATCACTGGATGTGTCAGAACTGCAGAGGTTAGATCTGATCTGTTGGTTGTGGGATCACTTAGCTCTGTCTAACACTTGCTGATTATGCAGTTTGACATGCAAGTAGTCCTGTTTGGTTGCTTCACCAGGTTAAAACTGCATCTTTAGGTATGCCTGATGCTCCCCCTGGCATTGCCCTCCTGCACTCTCCATTGAACCAGAGTTGATTCCTTGGCTTGATGGTAACGGTTGAGTGGGGGATATGCTGAGCCATGGGATTGCAGATTATGCTGCATCTCATGGATTCCAAGTCTGGAGTTGCCAGATCTGTTAGAAGTTTGCCCCAAGACACAGGCAGGCAACTCAGTGGGTCTCCACATGAGGGTGGTGGGCAAAAATGGACTTTTTCTCAAATGTGAGGTAATGGGGGACATGGAGTTTCCCGGTGGGTGAGGAGTGGGGTAACCTGACAACAATGCAAAGCTTTGTTCTGACCGTATCCACCACAAACTACGTTCCTTGTCATCACTTGCTGTTCTTTCAATGCTACATGCAACTGGAAAATGGCTGGGACAAAACCCGCGGACAGATGAATCCGTGTCAGAGTGATGGAAAAAAGCAGAGGATCCTTGTTTGCTAGCTGCTTGGACATTGAAGGGTCAAATACATGAAGCCAACGATTGCAAACTCCAGCTACACGTAACCTCCAATCATTTCTTCACACATTTACAATATTTGCAGAGTGAATGTGCTTAAGGTTCAAATGGGGGTCAAAAATGATTTGCACCATGCTATTGGTGCTTACAAAAATTATTGACAATAACTTCAGAAGGGGCCAATTCTGGCCAAAAGAATCTGTTGACTTGTCAAGAGTGATGTGGGAATTGGGGATTTCTCACTTCATCACCTCTCATGTAAATATTAAGATGGTCTGGACTGAATTCAACAAGTTTCTTTTTTTGTTATTATTCATTCATGGGCTGTGATTGTCATTAGCTAGGCCAGCATTTATTGCCCATCCCTAATTGCCCAGCCGACAGGTAAGAGTCAACCACATTGTTTTGGGTATGGAGTCACATGTAGGCCAGACTAGGTAAGGATGGCAGATTTCCTACCCTATAGGACTTTAGTGAACCAGATGTGTTTTTTCTGACAATCGATAATGGCTTCATGGTTAAGAGTAGACTTTTAATTCCAGATTCTTTATTGAGTTTAAATTCCACCATCTGCCTTCGTGGGATTTAAACCCAGGTTCCCAGAGATTCCTGAAGAAGGGCTTATGCCCGAAACGTCGATTCTCCTGCTCCTTGGATGCTGCCTGACCTGATGCGCTTTTCCAGCAACACATTTTCAGCTTCCCAGAGCATTAGCTGAGTTTCTGGATTAATAATCTAGTGAAAATTCTTTTTTCCTTTATCTTAAAAGTATACTTTATTCATAAAAATATTTTGATGATCTATACAATTGGTCATGCCATACATACGTAAACATTCCATTTCTTTGCATACAGAGATCAGAATTTACCATTCACATATTCAGCTGAGGCATCAGCAGAGCCCACTTACTGCGTGGGCCCCCTGTTCTTCTTAGGCAGGCAGATGTTACACGGTGGTCTTTCCTCACTGCGCCTTGGCGCTTCAGCGTGTCCCTCAACACGTAGGCTTGGACCTTGGAATATGCCAGTCTGCAACACTCAGTCACGGTCAACTCCTTCACCTGGAAGATCAACAGGTTTTGGACAGACCAGAGAGCGTCTTTCACCGAGTTGATGATCCTCCTGGCACAGTTGATGTTCGTCTCTGTGTGCGTCCCGGGAAACAGACTGTGGAGCATGGAGTCCTGCATCACGGCGCTGCTCGGGATGAACCTTGACAAACACCACTGCATTCCTCTCCAGGCTTCCTTTGCGTAGGCACACTCCAGAAGGAGGTGTGTGACAGTCTCGTCCCCTCCGCAGCCGCTTCGAGGGCAGCGTGCAGTGCAGAAGAGAGTCTGGGCCTACATAAAGGATCTCACGGGCAGAGCCCTTCTCACCACAAGCCTAGTGAAAATACTACTAGACCATTACCTCCTCATTGTGTGATTGTTGTGGGTCTGTGATAGGCAGAGGTGCAGACTACAGCAGGCGCTCCTTTTTGAAGTTAATGTGACTGCTGGCACTGCCCCTTCACTGAGTTGGTGTGACAAAGGCCATGGTACAACAGTAGGGAGTGTTCCTCTGCTCGGAGCAGTCTGGGTGAACCCTCTAGTGTCGACTGGTGAGAGAGTGCTACACCATCCTGGGCATGTTGTGCTCTCAAAACTGTATCAGGCAATGAGGCGACGTGCTGGATTCTGAGAAATGAGGAGGAGGAGGAGGAGAGGAGCAGCCTGTGAGGAGGACGAGGCGATCAAGGGAAATGGGGAAGAGGAAGCTCTCCTTATCCAGACGGAGCACACTATCAAACTGCTCCAAAGCAGTCAGGACCTGACTGACACCCAGTTCCAGAAAGTGAGAGTTGGATGCAGCAGATTATCAAGAAAGTAAAATAGTCATTGGTCATAATACCACCAAATGATTTGTATTGCTTGAGTACTACAACTTGTTTAGTTTGAGTTCACTTTTAATATCTTCCAATAATAGCTCATGTTTGAAATGGTCTGATTGCTTGCCTGCATATGATGTTCCCAACTGCAGGACTCCAGTGGGCAGTGGGGACAGGATAGCAATGACTTAGAGAGGGTATTTAGACAGGAAAGATAGAAAAACTGCACGGTGTGTTGGTTAAGCAGCAACTAAAGTGGAAGATTGAGGCTTGTATGTGCATGCAAGTATCAGCTGTAGCTGCAGTGTACCCTGGCGCGTGGCTTTTTGGTTATCGTGTCTTTACACTGCTGGTGAGGGGCAATGCTGGATTACCAACACATGACCTGATGCACCGTAGCCTTTTAAACATGGCGTAGGCACCAGGGATATTTTCAAAGGATACCTGTTGAGTGATGAGGTGATCCAGGAATGGTTTGGGAAGATGGGGCTAGAATAGGATGTCGTAGGGAAGGATAGGTACCTAATAAGGCAACTTTGGTCAGATGTGGAGAGAGATCTTTATGGGCCTCACAGCAAAAGATCCTTTCAACATTCTCAATGTGGCCTTTTGGGTCTGTCTTCACAGATGAACAGAGAGGAAATAATGATGAGAAAAAGTTAAAATTGGTCAAAAAGAACTATTGAATAATGAAACTGAAAGATGAGGAATCCCCAGAACAGAATGATCTACATCTCAGAGAGCTAAAGGAAATCACTGTATAGCAATAGTCAGTACTCTGGGGGTTACCTAACAAAATCTCGAACAATTTTGGAATGGTGGTTGCTGATTGGAAGGTTGCAAATGTAACTCCACAATTTGAAAAAAAAGTGAAGGAGAAAACTGGGAAATATAGACCTGTTAGCTTGACATCAGTAGGAGAGAACATATTAGTATCTATTATTAAATATGTGATAACTTGGCCATTTCAGAGAGTAACGAAGAATCAGCCACATTTCTGAGGGTCTGGAGTCATACATTAGTCAACCGGGTGAGATTGGCAGATTTCTTTCCCTGGACCAAGTTGAATTTTTAACAGTTACCATTTGACAAGCTTCCTCAATTCCAGATTTTTAAAAATTGATTTCAGATTTCACCACCGTGCATGGAGAGACTTAATCCTTTGTTCCAGTTCTGGGCATCTGGATTACTTGTTTTTTTGACATTACTCTTACTCACTGCCTCCCTATCGTTTCATTTGTCTGTATCAGGAATTTTAGCATTTATCTTAGCATCCACATCGCAAAGGTCTCTATTCTCTTCAATACATGGGGATGTAGAGTATTTTACTTATCGCTTTCAATGATGTCCCACAGAGGAGGTTAGCAATGTCGAGACATGGATTGAAGATTGATTGATGGAAAGAAAACAGACAGTAGGAATAAATTAGTCATACTTGGTTTGGGAGGCTTTGTCTCATGGGATACCATAAGGATCAATGCTTGGACCCCAGCACTCCACAATCTATTAATAATTGGGAAATAACATTTTCATGTTTGAAGATGACATAAAAATAGGTGGGAATGTGTCTCGCAAATATGATGCAACAAGGCATCAAGGGAAGCTGGACAGGCTGAGCAAATGGGTAAGAATGTAGACAATGGAATATAACATGGCTCAGTCTGAGCTTATCAAGTTTGGTAGGAGGAATGGAGGTGCAGAGTATTTTTTACAAGGCAAAAGATTGGAAGTTGTTACTTGGCCACACAGAAGAGAAAGAAAAGTAGGTGCTTTCCTTTGGCAGGCAGGATCTTTCTACTCAATTACCGTCATAGGAAACTTACAGTGCAGAAGGAGGCCATTCAGCCTATTGAGGCTGTCCTGGCCCTCCAAACAGCAGCCCATGGAGATCCATCCCCTATTAAGAAACCAATTAAATCGTTACTACAATGCTAAGTTCTCCTGTACCCACAATAACTGACCAATTGAAAAACTAATTAAATTACTACCTATAAAACTGCCTTGAAAAACACGCACACACATACACGCGCGCGCTCGCATACACACACACAAACAAACAGACACACGTGTAACTATAGACATTTAGTATCTTACTTCTCTGTGTGAATAAGACAATTTTGTAGCTACAAATCACAATAAGTTCCAGCAACTTGTTTTAAAACTGCAACAGCCTTTTCCACAGTTTCTTTAGCTTGAAGAATCTTTTGCTATTTTTCTAGTCCACAGTCTGAAAAAATAGTGTCTTTATAGCATGGAGGGAGTGCAGTGGAAAGGAGGGCTGCACAGTGGCTCAGTGGTTAGCACTGCTGCCTCACAGCGCCAGGGACCCAGGTTTGATCCCAGCCTTGGGCAACTGTGTGGAGTTTCCGCATTCTCTCTGTGTCTGCGCAGGTTTTCTCCAGGTGCTTCGGTTTCCTCCCACAATCTAAAGATGTGCAAATTAGGTGAATTGGCCATGCTAAATTGCCCATCATGTTCTGGGGTGCATGGGTTAGCTGCATTCAGGATAAATGTGGAGGAATGGGGAATGATTAGGTGAGGTACTCTTCAGAGGTGTGGACTTCTTGGGCTGAAGGGCCTGTTTCCACACTGTAGGGATTCTATGAAAAAAAAATTTGTCAGACTAATTCCTGATGTGGCAGGACTTTACTATGAGGCATAACTGAGAAGCAGGGATTTCCGAAATGGGAATCAGGACCCCAAGTTAGGTCTCTAATTGACATTTTGCAGTCCTAACCTCAAAAGAAGTTTGACCAAGTTATAACAGCTCTGCTCCTGCTCTAATAGAGGCCTACTCTCACATCACCTCTGTTCCATTATCAAAGCTCTCATTCAGGGGTTGCAATAATTTTCAAGCCACAATATGGGATCATGTGGAGAGGATATTGTGAAGCACTGCACAAAGGTTGAGAAGAATAAGAGGTGATCTCATCGGAACGTTGAAAATTCTTCAAGTACTAGACATGGTTGCTTCGGAAAGGATATTTCCTCTGGCTGGGGAGTTCAGAACCGGAGTCACAATCTCACAATAAGTGAATATCCATTTTAGACTGAGATGAGAAGGAATTTCAACACTTGGAGGGTAACAAATCTTTGAAGGTCTCTTCTCCAGACAGCTGCAGATGCTCAGTTATTGAGTAAGTTCAAGTTAGAGATTGACAGATTCCTAGATACTAATGACATCAAGGAACATGGATATAGTGCAGAACAATTACATTGAGATAAATGAAAAGCCATGGTCTTGAATGGTGGAACAGGTTTGAAGGGCTGAATAGCCTACTCTTGCTCCTATGTTTCTACATTGTAAATTATTTGGCAAATAGGGGTCAGGTCAAGATCTTTAGCATTAGGACAAAGCTTAAAAGTAATTAGAGAAGGCAAGGTACATTAACCTTTTTTTTAATGATATCAAACTTAGTCTTTAAAATCCCTACAGGAAGAAGGAAGAAGACTTTTATGAAGATTCACAACTTACGAGGAACTGAAAGAACTGTCTCAGTCCAATGAGGTAGCAGGAAAAAAACAGTTGGATGTGGAGGAAAACATTTTGAGCTCAGAAGAAGTAACAGAGAATTTTATTTAAAATATCACAGTAGTATCACTTAAACAGAGAAAAAGATGAAAGATTGCAAAGAGGAAGTGGAGCTTGAAGGCTAGAGGCCAGACTGATCACTTATCTAACAAACTAACACAACAGGAGAGATGCCACAAATGGAACAGCCTGAGCCCTGCTCACATGTTGAGATATTGAGCAAGAATTCAGTATGAGAGGAAAATCAGCTATTGAATGACAACTTTAGCAATGAAGGTGGAGAGCTTTGAAGACGATTTCATTGATATCTCAAATGGTAGATATGTTGATGATGAAATGAGCAAATGTTAAGATATGTAAGCTTCAGATATGGACTTTGGAAGGCCATGAGGAAATTTTGCTTTGGAGTACAACCATCCATCATATAGAATGTATAAATCTAATGTGAAATCTTTTCAAGTAACAAATTGGCCCGGAAAAGCAAAGTAAAACATACTCATTAGTAAAATAGGAGAGGGGAAATAGTTTTCACTGTTGCTTGGAATGAGAGTAGTACTTCAATTTAAATGTTTTTTTACACTGCTTTAGTTTAATCTGTTCCTTCCTGAAACCATAAAATTAGAATTGTACATTTAAAAATTGCAGTACATGGTTTTTAGTTCTCAACTTATTTTCAAATAATGAATGAAGACAGAAATTGTTTTTATAGAAGTCTTTCACACTCTCAGAACGTCTCAAGATGCCACACTGCCAATGAAGAACCTTTGCACTATAGAGACAGTTATAATGTAGGAAACATTGCAATCATTTGCACACAGCAAGGTACCATTGAGGCAATCATTGAATATAATGTTTTTAGTCATGTTATTTTGAGTCATATATATTGGTCAGGGAACCACTGTTTATTGTCAAAAAGTGCAACCTGAGAGGGCAGATGAAGTCGTGGTTTAAAGTCTCATCCAAAAGATTGCATCTTTAACAATACAGCAATCCTTCACATCTGGATTGTTGGAGGTCAGCCTAGATTTTATGCAGAGCTCCCTGGAGATCTGACTCAGAAGCAAAAATGTAATCACTGATTCACAGAGGCTTTGCAAAATTTTCAAACAATTCTTTGAGTGTTGAATGTCTATTTCTCAACTGTTCAGTTGCTAAGCTCACTGATTGTAGTATTTGTAGGTTGTAGGACACTGCCAACATCCTTTCTCATTGACTGTGACTAAGGTCCCTGTTGGGTTACAGTGGTAGACAAACAATCACTTATGAGTCTCAACTAGAAGGGCTCTTAACTTGACAAGATATGGTACTACATGATAGCAATTAGAACATAGAACATAGAACAATACGGCACAGAACAGGCCCTTCGGCACTCGATGTTGCGCCGACCTGTGAACTATTCTCAGCTCGACCCCTACACTATCCCATCATCAATCATGTGCTTATCTAAGGATTATTTAAATCTCCCTAATGTGGCTGAGTTGACTACCTTAGCAAGTAGGGCATTCCACGCCCTTACCACTCTCTGTGTAAAGAACTTTCCTCTGACATCTGTCTTAAATCTATCACCCCTCAATCTGTAGTTATGCCCTCTCATACAAGCTGATGTCATCATCCTAGAAGAAGTCTTTCTCTGTCTACCCTATCTAATCCTCTGATCATCTTGTATGTCTCTATCAAATCCCCCCTTAGCCTTCTTCTTTCCAATGAGAAAAGACCCAAGTCTTTCACCCTTTCCTCATAAGACCGTCCCTCCAGACCAGGCAATATCCTGGTAAATCTCCTCTGCACCTTTTCCAATGTTTCCACATTTTTTCTGTAATGGGGCGACCAGCACTGTACACAATATTCCAAGTATGGCCGCACCAGTGTTTTGTATAGTTGCAGCATGATATTGGGGTTCTGGAACTCAATCCCTCTACCAATGAAACCTAACACACTGTATGCCTTCCCATCAGCACTATCCACCTGGGTGGCAACTTTCAGGGATCTATGCACATAGACCCTCTGCACATCCACACTACCAAGAATCTTGCCATTGACCAAGTACTCTGCCATCCTGTTATTCTTCCCAAAGTGCATCACCTCACATTTAGCTGCATTGAACTCCATTTGCCACCTCTGAGCCCAATTCTGCAGTTTTTCCAAGTCCCCCTGCAACCTGTAACATTCTTCCAAACTGTCCATTACTCCACCAACTTTAGTGTCATCTGCAAATTTACTAATCCATCCACGTATGCCTGCGTCTAAGTCATTTATAAAAATGACAAACAGCAATGGTCCCAAAACAGATCCTTGTGGCACACCACTAATAACTGGACTCCAGACTGAATATTTTCCACCACTTGCTGCCTTCTTCCAGAAAGCCAGTTTCTAATCCAAACTGCTAAATCACCCTCAATTCTATGCCTCTGCATTTTCACCATCAGCCTACCATGTGGAACCTTATCAGAGGCTTTACTGAAGTCCAAGTATACCATGTCAACTGCCCTACCCTCATCTGCATGCTTGGTCACCTTCTCAAAAACATCAATGAGGTTTGTGAGGCACAACCTGCCCTTGACGAAACCATGTTGACTATCTGAAATCAAATTGTTGCTTGCTAGATGATTATAAATCTTATCTCTCATAATCCTTTCCAAACTCTTTCCTATAACAGAAGTAAGGCTTACTGGTCTATAATTACCTGGGTCATCTCTGCTGCCCTTCTTGAACAAGGGCACAACATTTGTAATCCTCCAGTCCTCAGGTACTAAACCCGTAGACAATGACAACAACTAGGTGCAAGTTATAACAGTTCATCAGGGGAATTGGTGGTGTAATGGTAATGCCCTTACCTCTGGGCAGTCGGCCTGAGTTCAAGTTCAAACTGGAACAGAGGTGTGTCATAATATGTCTGTTTGTTAAACATTATTGCTAAGACCACAAGGAGACCTGTGGATATTTTTCACTCCATGAGATCTTATGATATTTGCTTTATTCTCACCCAAGCATATACGACTATGTTGGATTGAATGGAGTTTAATGCAGCCGGCAATATTAACCCTTTCAGACCACTACCTTACACAACATTGTCCAGACTGGAAATCGGGACAGCCCTAGAACTGAGCCGAGTTTGCAAATCTTATCAAATCAAAATATGATTAGGTAGACTTAATATGCTTTTGTGAAGCGAATAATTTGTTTAACAAACAAATCCATTAGGACATTTTTTTGAGGAAATAACAATGAGGCTGAAGAAAGGGAAACACTGAATTTAGGATATTTAGATTTGCTGAAGGCATCCCATAAACTGACACACAAAAGATTGATAAGAAAATAACAATATATACGTGGGTTTGTGGTAATATAATAGCTTGGAAACAGGAATGGCTGAATGGTAAAGACTAGGAAGTAGGAATAAATGGGGGATTTCATGTTGACAGAATATGATTAGTGGTATTCTGACAAGATATACTAATAAACCCTATGTAGAATCCACATCAATTATATAGATGAAGGGAATGAGTATGACATATCCAAATTTGATGCTAATAAATGGTGGGAGTAGAGTAAGAAATGAGAGCACATGAGGAGCTACAAATTGGCGCATGCTATTTTCAGGCATTGGGATTGTGAATATGCTCTGGCCACAATGCTTCCACTGAAGGTAGGAAAAACACAGTGTTGATGCTGCTGCCTCACATACTGAATTGTTGTACATATCTAAACATCTGTTACATGGCAGGCAGCCTCTGCTCAATAGGGAGCTGAGCAGCATGCACAAACAGCATTTAGCAGCCAGTCTTCTGCACTGAAAAACAGTCTGTTCCTCTGCTATGGACATTGCACTGACCAACTGAACAGCTCTGGCTTCAACTCTGAGCAGGAAAAATCAAGCAATAGAAGCACAAAGGGAACTCCAGAATCTCAAATGTAGTGATGGAAGTGCATGGGCTAAAAGATTCCTTGGGATAGGAGAGGTAAGAAGCCTCAAGTGCAACCTCTCAAAAGGAATAAAGGACAAATAGTCAGGGAAATCAACTCCTGGTGCTGATAGCAAAGACCTGGTAGCACTGCCATAAGGAGCCTCACAGAATAGTCGAGGTTAGTAACTGCTCTTTCACATGATGGCCTAGACTTTTTAATCAGTGGCAACACTAGCTAGTGTTTGATCAGTTCTTTGGATGTGGTGATACTATCAGTTTATTACAAAATCTCCCAATCCCAAATGAAACAGAAATCATAGAATAGAATCCCTACAGTGTGAAAGTAGGCCATTCAGCCCATCGAGTCCACACTGACCCTGTGAAGGGCATCCCACCCAGACCTACCCTATTCTTGTAACACGGCTAACCCACCTAGCCTGCACATCCCTGGACAGTATGGGAATTTAGCCTGACCAATTCACCAAACCTGCACATCCTTGGACTATGGAGCACCCAGAGTGAACCCACACAGACACAGCAAGAATGGGCAAACTCCACACAGACAGTCGAAACCAAGTCCCTGTGCTGTGAGGCAGCAGTGCCAACCACTAAGCCACTGCGCCACTCCAAGCTTCCAGTGAAAAAGGGGAAAAGCACAATGGCCTCAAGTTGGAACTAGTGAAGAAATGTGAAGTGTAGGCACTCCTGGGTTTATTAATAGTTCTGTGATTCTGAAATCCAACTCTAAGAAGACTACAAAGGAATAGAGACAAGATTTTTGAGTTGACAAGAAGAGAGCAAATGAAGTACAATGAAGATTATTGACTCAAGTAAGAATTTTTAGAAGAACAGAATGCTTTAAAAATTATGAATAATTATTAAATGTCCATTTTGGAGAGATTTGCATAATCTCAGGATATCAAAGGTGAAATCAAAGATTATAAAAACATGCAGGTACAGTAATCCACTCAGTGGGCAAATACAATGTTGGCATTTTGACTTTACATGTATGAGTAACAAAATCTAATTGTATTTGTGCAGAACAAGTGAGACCATGCTGGTGCACAGTGTACTATTTATATCACTACCTAAGAAAGACATATGTGTTTAAGGTGGCAGAAATTGATTGATTCCTGATGTGAGGATGAAATAAATCAAAGAACCGTGGGTGTTGGAAATGTGAAACAAAAATAGAAATTGTTGGAGAACCTCAGCAAGTCTGGCAGCATCTGTGGACAGAAAGTAGAGTAAATGTTTCCAAATCTGGTGACTTTTCATTAGTTCCGATGAGTTCTAATGGACACCAGACTTGAAATGTTAACTCTGTTTTCTGCTCACAAATGCTGCCAGACATGGTGAGTTTGTCCAGCAACTTCTAATTTTTTTGTTTCTGAATTGAGCATGCTGTTTTATGAAAAGTGTTTGTGTAGAATTGCTCTTTTATATATCAAATATAGTGGATTGCAAGGTGATCTCTTTGAAGAATCTGAATGGGTTTGATAAGGTAGTTGGAAAGGTCTGAGCCCAGTAGTGCTGAAGAAAGAGATGAGAGGCATGCAAAATTAATTATGTTGTTTTCAAGATTGATACTCATTGCCTTGATGCTTTCCCTATGGTAATTTCAGAGACAGGGCAGCCTATGTGTCACCTTCCTGCACTGCCTTCACTTGGACCTTAAGTCATCATCATAATCATAGAGTCATAGAGATGTACAGTACAGAAACAGACCCTTCGGTCCAACTCATCCATGCTGATCAGATATCCTAAACTGATCTAGTCCCATTTGTCAGTATTTGGCCCTCTAAACCCTTCCTATTCATGTACCCATCCAGATGCCTTTTAAACATTGTAATTGTACCAGCCTCTACCACCTCCTCTGGCAGCTCAGTCCATACATGCACCACCCCTAGTATGAAAAGGTTGCCCTTAGGTCCCCTTTAAGTCTTTACTCTTTCACTTTAAACCTACGTCCTCTAATTTTGAACTGTGTATTCTCTGGAAAATACCTTGGCTATTCACCCTATCCATGTCCTTCATGATTATATAAACCTTTGTAAGATTACCCCTGAGCCTTCAATGCTCCAGGTAGAAAAGCGCAAGCCTATTCAACCTCTCCTCATAACTCAAACCCTCCAACTCTGGCAACATCCTTGTAAATCTTTTCTGAACCCTTTCAGAATCTTTCCTATAGCAAGACGACCAAACCTGAATGCGGTATTCCACAAGTGGCCTAACTAATGTCCCGTACAGCCACAACATGACCTCCCAACTCCTATACTCAATGCACTGACCAATAAAGGCAAGCGCATCAAATATTTCACTAACCTGTCTACATGCGATTGCACTTTCAAGGAACCATGAACCTGCGTTCCAAGCCTCTTCCAGTCAGGATGCATTTTTCTCATGCAGGTGGGACAACTGACAATGGCTAAACTGACTGCTAAATCTGTGTGGGCATCGTCAAATGTGGGTGTGGAGGATGTAGTGTTCCACTGCAATAATTTCTGCACAATCAAAGGCATGAACATGGTACAGTCACTCCTTCCCTTGCCTTTAACTCTCAAGGCCCCTTCTCGCCAATGACTTCCATCTCATGAGAATGCCAATCCTCGCAATGATCTACTTTTTTTATGGATCGTTGTTTGAACCTGAGACTTTGGACATTGCTTTACTGACTGCAGCTGTAGCCTCCTCCATGGTGCTGCCCAATGCTGCATCCACTGGCATCTAAGCAATCAATATCTCCAGACATCCGAGACATCTCATGCTAGGGTTCTCAGTTGGGAGGACGGTCAGCCAATGTCCAATTGAGTCTCTGATGGGCAGAAGATTCAATGAGCCTTTCTGCTAAGACTGAGCTCAAGCTTCTCAGTGTTTTATCAGGCAATGCACAATACAGCCACCAAAACTGGAAGATTTCACCTGATATCTGTTGAAAGGTTGTTTCTACTGGCTGGAATATCAAGACCAAGGAGTCCTAGAGTAAGAGGTTTTTCATTTAGACCTGGGAAAAGGAGAAATTTCTTCTGTCGGAGTCAAGTGAATCTTTGAAATTTACTCCACCACTGGGCTGTTCAAGGCTGAAATCGGTAGATTTTTGGATTATATGGGAAGTATTCCAACCATAATCCAAAATTTTCAGTAAAGACAGCAGATAGGTAGAATGGAAAAGATTCAATAAATATTCAACCCAGTTTGATCCTTTATTGCCTTTAAGAACTACACTAGCACATTCCATTTTGTTAGGAGACCATTTTTGTGGCCTGGCTTTCAGTATCATTGTTTGGAATAAGAAAGTCAGAATTGAGTGTGTTATTAATTACCGGACCATTACATCGTATAGGTAACATCAGGAAATGAAATCAAATACCAGAAACTAAATGAGAACAATTTTGACAAGAAATTTGTGCTTACTTGCCACAGGCGAAAAGATTAACATGGTATGGAAGATTGCTTGCAGGAGGATGTAGCCATGGTTTAAACTGTGAAGTGAAATGAACTCCTTAACATTTGTAGCCTGGACACTTCCAGACCAAAGGGGTAGCCATGGGCACACATATGGGCCCCGGCTATGCTTGTCTCTTTGTTGGCTACATAGAGCAGTTGATATTCCGTAATTACACCGGCACCATTCCCCACCTCTTCCTCCGCTACATTGATGACTGCATTGGCGCCACCTCGTGCTCCCGCGAGGAGGTTGAGCAATTCATCAACTGAACCAACACATTTCACCCTGACCTTAAATTTACCTGGACCATCTCTGACACCTCCCTCCCCTTCCTGGACCTCTCCATCTCCATTAATGACGACCGACTTGACATTGACATTTTTTACAAACCCACCGACTCCCACAGCTACCTGGATTACACCTCTTCCCACCCTACGTCTTGCAAAAATGCCATCCCGT
>NC_057731.1:9195345-9201266 GCF_004010195.1 Chiloscyllium plagiosum | reverse complement strand
GACTTGTCCGACCTGCCTATCTCCTTTTCCACCTATCCACTCCACCCTCTCCTCCCTGACCTATCACCTTCATCCCCTCCCCCACTCACCCATTGTACTCTATGCTACTTTCTCCCCACCCCCACCCTCCTCTAGCTTATCTCTCCACGCTTCAGGCTCACTGCCTTTATTCCTGATGAAGGGCTTTTGCCCGAAACGTCGATTTCAAAGCTCCTTGGATGCTGCCTGAACTGCTGTGCTCTTCCAGCACCACTAATCCAGAAACTGGTTATATTATAGAGGACAACATGGCTGGAATATCCCAATACTTTCAGCTGTACCAGAGGACAGATGTTAGCTCAGCAACAAATTTTGCTGTCAATGCATGATGCTGACATGCAAATACCAACAATGTGTACATGCCATTTTTCGTTGGTGTTGCTTAGACTTGCATTGAAGTATTCTGGGACACAAAACACTGGTTTTACTTCCCCAAGGCTGTCTCCTCCAAGGAATTAGTAATTATAGCTCACCGCTTAATACTATGTTAGTTAAAACAATTACAGGTATCATGCATGCTATTAAGTTGTTGTCAGTTAAGCATGTTGTTCCTTGATAAAGGCCATCAGGTCTGCAATACTGTGTCCCTTTGACTTCTTTATAGACTTACACAATTAGGCAAAATGCAAGTAAAACTTGGGTTAAAGAATAAGAATAAGGGATTGGAAATGGAGTAACATAACAGATAGGATGCAGACTTCATATTGTCAGACTCATAAACTTCTATCCCAATGATGACAATTAAATCCACCAACTTTATTTGTGATGAATATTGGTAATTCTGAACCATGCAATTGGATTGGGTAGTTTTTAGATATGTATACATCCACTTGGAAACCATTGATTTATTATATAATTCCTCAGGGTGTGAGAGCCAACTTTTCTTGACTTTTTTAAACAGAAAGTTTTGTAATTGGAATTATGTACTTGTGAATTTACATTTCTACAGAGAGCAATCATGTGGCAACTCATTATTCTTAAATCACTCACTTTGAGCATCTGTAATTTATAGCAGTCAGCAGCCGTGGATCTATAAACCAAAAAAATGCTTACTTCCAATGTTCAAAACATTGGCCCACATTTTCACAGTACAGAATAATTAAGGCAAAACCATTAATCAGAAATGAAAATTGTCATAGATGTAATAGTCATAAACAAGCGAATGGTAGAGGATGGGAAAAAGACAAAAGGAACATCTATGATAATGTAGAAGACAGGAGTGATTAAATGAGAATCAAAGGCTAATATGGAACTGGAACAATTAACGCAGGTGAGATATGTATAGCAGAATGATGAACAAGTACTCTTCCAAGAGGGGTGTTATGGAAGAAATTAGAAAGAAAAACACAAAATTAATCAGGATAGATGAACAGGATGGGGAGAGATTGCAGTCTGAAATTTGTCACAATAGTGATAAAATATGGGCAATGCAAGTGTTGCATCTCTTGTGCTTGCAAAAGGAGATGCTGTGGGAAAGACGGAAGATTTGAGCATAATTGCAAAGTAAAGAAGCGTTTCATGAAGAGGATTGGACACTCTGGTATGCTGAATAGAAGGGGAAAAGAACATGTGCTTGATTCTGGCATCATGTTCTTGGCTTTAGAAATGGCAGAGGACAATCCATCTAATATGGAGGCTGTTGGGATGTGAGGTGAGGACAATGGAACTATATCATGGGCTTGAAAGGAGGGAAGCACTAACAGCAGAAGCTTGTGAAATAGAATGGGCATGGTCAAGGGCCCTGTCAATCACAGTGGTGAAGCGTATCTTCAGTTTTGAAAACATAAGAACACGTGATATGGCAGATTGAATTGTTAGAGTAGATGCAATAGAGTCGAAGGAACTGGAATCCTGGAATGGAGTTCTTACGAGAAGCGAGGTGTAAGAAAGGACAGTCAAAGTATCTGTGGACTGAATTAGCTTTTAGAGAATAAACATTGGTGGCCTATACAAATTTAGTATCCAGTCTGGCAAAAAAACATTGGTATCACAAGAATGCTTTTCTCCAAGATGTCTAACTCAACATTCTTTTTGGCAAATCTCTGAAACTAAACCTTCCTGACAATGTGATTTTGCTATGATTTCCTGGTGTGATTATTTAATCTCCTTTTTAATTCCATTATATAGCAATGTTTCTTCTGTATAAGGCTATGCTGGTGGGATTTTCTATGCTTATGAAGTCAAAGTGTAGGTTCCCTCCTTCGGTGAGCAAAATAAATTATTCCAACCTTTTTTATAGCTTCTCAAGTTGAGTTTCACCAATCATGGTGAGACCAACTGGAGAAGCCATTAAAACTAAATTTTATGGACTTATGGACTTTAAGGACTTATGCCCAAAACGTCAATTCTACTGCTCCTTGGATGCTGCCTGACCTGCCGTGCTTTTCCACTTTCGACTCTCATCAATCATGGCCTCAATAAACAATTCCACTTACATTATGTGAATTCTTCTGTCTACGGCTTTAAGAAATGATTTTCATTCTTTTAATGGCTTTACTGCTCTTTTGACTTTACAAAATAATTCTTGTTCCTCTAACAATTTTCCCTAAATGATTCTGGCCATCTGCAGCAAGACTAATAATCTCACTACTTCATGGCTTTATTTTGCATCTTTGCTGCAGTTTAAGTAATGGATCTCCTTCCTTTTTGCAGTTTCGCTGTTCATCTTTCTTTTTCCATCAGACTTTGCCTGCTTAACCTTCTAAAATGCCCCTTTATCATTTTAATTCAGATTTCTTGATATTCAGGGTCAATGTTCTCATTTTTAATTATTCCTGTGGTCCTTTGTTTTCCCATAGTGTAGCTATGCCTTGTGGTGCCTGTTCACTAGAACAGTGATACTCGATTTGACTCATCTGCTTTATCCTTGACTACAATGTTTTCACCTTTGACAACCAGTTCTTCATCCAGACACATGAAACAGCCATGGGGACAAAATTTGCACCCGAATATGCCTATGTTTTAATGCACAGACTTGAACAAGATTTCTTTGCTTCACAGGACCTCCAATCAACACTACACACCAGATATACTGATGACATTTTCTTTCTCTGGACCCATGACAATGAGTCACTGAAAAAACTACACAGCGATATCAATGGGTTTCATCCCACCATCAGTCTTACCATGGGCTACTTTTTAGTATCTGTCTCATTCTTGGACCCAGGCATCTCCATCAAGGACTGGCACCTGATTACCTCACTCTACCACAAAACCACGGATAACCTCACAATGCTGCGTTGTCCACCCTAAACTTATTAAAACAACCATCCCCTATGGACAAGCCCTACGCATACACAGAATCTGTTCAGATGAGGAGGAACATGACGGACACTTGAAGATGCTCAAGGATGCCCTCATAAGAACAGGGTACAGTTCCAACGTGCCTCAGCAAGAAACCTTAATACCTCCTCAGGACACAGACACGGGTTGCAACCGATAGATACCCTTCAATTTCCAGTACTTCCCGGGAGCCGAGAAACTACGCCATGCTCTTCAAAGTCCGCAACACACTATTGATGAGGATGAGCACCTTACCAAGACCTTCCCTATGTCTCCACTTCTAACCTTTAAACAACCTCCAAACCTTAAACAGACTATTGTTTGCAGCAAACTGCCCAGCCTTCAGGCCAACATCGATCACAACACCATACAGCCCTGTCATGGCAACCACTGCATGACGTGTCAGAGTGTCGACATGGATACCACCATTACACGTGGGGAACACCACCCACCATGTACGTGGCAGGCACTCATGTGACTTGGCCAACATTGACTATCTCATATGCTGTAGGCAAGGATGCCCTGAGACATGGTACATTGGCGAGACCAAGCAGACGCTACAACAAGGGATGAATGGACACTGCACAACGATCAACAGACAGGGATGCTCCCTTCCAATCAGGGATCACTTTAGTGGTGAGGAACATTCGGCCATGAGTCTCCGGGTGAACATCCTTCAAGGCTGACTTTGGGATACGCAACAATGCAGAGTGGCCGAGCAGAGGATGATAGCCAAGTTTGGTACCCATGGGGTTGGCCTCAATTAGGACCTTGGGTTCATTTCACACTCCAAGTGACCCCATTACACTAACAGACACACACACACACACTTATACTCATGAGACTCACACACACACATTTTACCAAGTTTTTACAAACACACACACACTCTCTCGCATGCACTCACACTCACACGTTCTCTCTTTCTTATGCACATACATACACATATAGTTTATGGGGTGAATTTGTATTAGTTACATTCTATTTTGCTAAAAAAAATAACACAATCTGTCAGCTGTCAGCAGTCAGCGCAGGCAGTTTTGTAAATTCAATTTTGGAAACAAAATCAGTCTGCCTCAAGATTGGGATACAGAGTCTGACCTTACACCTTTCATGCATTGTCTGAGCTGAAATGTCACCTTTTGTTATAAAACATTGTTATCTCAAGAAAGTGACTTAAAAGAAGTTCTGGGATTTGCATATTAATGAGCCAAAACCTGCAACTAATTCTAAAAAATGAAAGACTTAGCAATCCAGGTTTGTTCAATTTATCATTTTAGGTGCATGACCCTATATATTCTGTGTCTTATGATCCACAACCACCTGATGAAGGAACAGCACTCTGAAAGCTAGTGCTTCTAAATAAACCTGTTGGACTATAACCTGGTGTTGTGTGATTTTTAACTTTGTCTAGCCCAGTCCAACACCGGCTCCTCCACATCATTGATTTGAGCTAAATGATCTTACTTACTTTGTTGTTTTCCCTGCCTATAAACTGTGTCATGTCATTTCAAAGTTTTCTTCCCTTGCCACCAAAGATTTCGATTTGATATCCATTTGCTCTTTGGCCGACCCTCACCTTGGGACCGTTCCTACAAATCATCAAGAGCCAAAACCATCTGTAAATCCTAGTGTGACTCATGTATTTTAGCTCACTCTCACTGCTGCATTTTTCATACCAGGTCAAAAAAGACTTAACTATCAACTGTAGAATCTGATTTGCAAAACCTTTCCAATAATTTCTCTTCTGTAGATTTTCAAACATTCAGCTCTTTATGCACGAAGGGCTCTCCCTGAAGAACCATCAGATCTTTATGGCTTCCAACATGTTTTAAGAGTCTGCAGCACTTGCTACTATGTTGTGCAATGATTCTTCACTGCAGCTCCTCATGGTGTAAGGTCTATCTGGTAGCTTTTCCATCACCATCCCCTTCCCTGTTTGGGATCTATAGGACCTGGTCGGTTTAGTGTAGTAGATAACAATCATCAGTCCCTCTTCAATACCTACACAGGCACTGTGCCTCAACTCTTCCACTGTTACATTGATGACTGCATTGGTGCAGAATCTTACACCAAGGCTGAACTGGAGCAGTTCATCAACTCCACCCTCAAATTCACTTGGTATATCTCAGACACCTCTGTCCCCTTTCTTGACCTCTCCATTTCCATCTCCAGTGAGAGTCTCCAGACGGACATTTACTATAAACCGACAGACTCTCACAAGTTCCTGCACAACACCTCCTTCCACCCAGTATCCTGCAAGGACTCGATCCCATTCTCCCAATTCCTCTGCTTCAGGCGATGAGACATTCCACTCCCAAGCATCCCAGATATCCACCTATTTCGAACAGCGTGCTTCCCCCACATCCGACCCCCTTCCCACCCCCCCTACTCTTCAATTGAGGACATCTTTCCCTCCCCATCCCTCCCTGCCTTCTGCAAGGACCAGTCCTTCACCAATCCTTGATTTGTGACACAAACCTCCAGGTACCTTTCCCTGTAACCGGAAAAGATACAAAACCTGCCGGTACACCCAACAAATCCCCCCCCCACCAAACCACCGCCCTCCACCCCCCTCCCCCCTCCCCCACTCATCTTCA
>NC_057731.1:9184578-9195333 GCF_004010195.1 Chiloscyllium plagiosum | reverse complement strand
GGCCACAAACAGTCCTTCCAGATGAGACAGAGGTTCACCTGCCTCTCCTCCAACCTACTCTACTGTATCTGGTGCTCCCAATGTGGTCTTCGCTACATCCGGGAGACCAAAGGTAAACTTAAAGAACGTTTCACTGAGCATCACAGCTGGGTCTGAAGGGGACAACCTGACCTCCCAGCCACTACCCATTTTAATTTCCTTTCCCACTCACTTTCTGACATGACCATCCTTGGCCTCCTCCATTGCCACAACGAACCAATCCGCAAATTGGAAGAACAACTCCTGCCTGTGCAGCCTACAGCCGGGAGGACTCAACACAGAGCTCTCCAATTTCAAATACCCTCCCTACCCTTCACCCAACTCCCTCCCCAGTCCCACCCCTTCCCTTCCACTCATCTCAGCCACCTACTGGATCACTCCCCCCATTGGCTAACCAGGTCATACCCTCTGCCTGTCTTCATCTATCACCACCCTGCCCCCGCCACCCCCCTTATCTGCAGCTCCCCCTACACCGGTCCTGAATAAGGCTTACACCTGAAACGTCGACTTTTCCACCTCCTGATGCTGCCTGGCTTGCTGTGTTCTCCCAGCCTCCTGCTTGTCTACACAAAGTAGAGTTGAGCCATGATAGGAATAACAGCAAAAGCCTTATGCAGGATAGAATTTCATTCAGAACACTTTTTTTTTCTATTTTTTGCCCCTTCACCCACACTGGCTCCCAGCAAGTAGCCAATGTGACTTTAACAGCCATTGGTTATCAGGTTGAGTCGGCAACCGGCCAGTGAATAGGAAGCTGGAGATATCTATGTCACTTCCTGACACAACAAACTGAGCCTCCTGAAACAGTACTGTCCAGATCTGTTAAGAAAATGAAGCCTGTGGCTGTGATTTTGTAGCTCCTTTTGTACCCCTCTGCTTCACCCATCATTGCTATTCAGGTATAGATTTCTCAAGAGCTGGCTGCTGCTGAAGCTAGTTATATTGGCTCCAATCTGTGGTCCAATCTAATGCAGCCAATGCCCAAATCATCTCAATGTGATTAATTCAACCAATAACAGTAAACTTTCAGCAAAACTAATGTCAACCTTTATCCAATAGTAGATAAGAAAACAGTTGGTTACTGAGTATTTATTGCATTGAGATGGATTAATCCCTTTTCTGCTCACTTACCCCACCACATATTGCTCCCCCCTCCAGTAGCTACTATGTTCTCACCTCCTCTTCACTGGAGAGTTTCAGGATACCCATGGATGTTTATTAAATCGAAAAGCACATTGAATTTAGCTCAGGCTAAGAGCAAACATTCTCCTCCTAATGTTGGACTCTTCTCTAACCAACACAATATGATCGAGTCTAATGTGGGTTGGAGTTGGCTTCCTGATGTGCCAATAGATTTGCTGTTGCAACTCTTCCGCCAGAAGCTGAATCTGGTTGCCTTGACCCTCCAGATTAAAATGTTTGTCTTGTTAACACCATTCCAAATCCGTAAAGAGCACTTTGCTGAAATAGATACATAATCACTACAAGTTCCAGTATGAAGTCCTGTAGAAAATGTAGAAAGTGCTGGAGTACTGTATGATGATCTTACCTGTGCTCAAAATCATTTTCTGAATGGAACAGTTGTTGGACTCTAATTTACACACAGATATGGGAGAGCTCAGTGGTTAGTACTGCTACCTCACAGCACCAGGGACCCGTGTTCAATTCTAGCCTCAGGTGACTTTCTGTGTGAAGTTTGCACATTCTCCCCGTGTCTGTGTGGGTTTCCTCTGGGTGCTCTGATTTCTTCCCACAGTCCAAAGATGTGCAGGTTAGGTGAATTGGCCAAACTAAATTGCCCATAGAGTCCAGGAAGGTGCAGGTTAAGTTCATTATTCATGGGAAATGTAGAGTATCAGGATAGGGGAATGGGTCTGGGTGGGATACTCCTTGGACGGTTGGTGTGGACTTTTAGGGCCAAATGGCCTGTTTCCACACTGTAGGGATTCTATGATACCAAGTCAACGTACATTTGAGGGCACAATGCTTTTCATGCTGTAATTCGTTTGGTGCAACAATCAAGAACTGATTTTAAATTTGGATAGGCAAACAGGTTTTGAGTTCCTGAAGAAGGGCTTATGCCCGAAACGTCGATTTTCCTGTTCCTTGGATGCTGCCTGACCTGCTGCGCTTTTCCAGCAACACATTTTCAGCTTGAGTGAATTAAAGTCAAGCTGAATCTCTTTTTAAAGAACACTCTATTGGAAACAATAAAAACAACAAATAGAGACATAAAGTCACAGAGATGTACAGCACGGAAACAGACCATTCGGTCCAATTCGTCCATGCCGACCAGATATTCCAATCCAATCTAGTCCCACCTGCCAGCACCCAGCCCATATCCTTCCAAACCCTTCCTATTCATATACCCATTCAGATGCCTTTTAAATGTTGCAATTGTACCAGCCCCCACCACTTCCACTGGCAGCTCATTTCATATATATACCACCCTCTGCGTGGAAAAGTTACCCCTTAGTTCTCTTTTATATCTTTCCCTTCTTACCCTAAATCTATATCCTTGAGTTCTGGACTCCCCCACCCTAGAAGACTTTGTCCATTTATTTTATCCATACCTCTCATGACTTTATAAACCTCAATAAGATCATCCCTCAGCCTCTGACGCTCCAGGGAAAACTGCCACAGTCTATTCAACCTCTCCCTATAGCTCAAATCCTCCAGCCTTGGCAACATCCTTGTAAATCTTTTCTGAACCCTTTCAAGTTTCACAACATCCTTCCGATAGGAATGAGACCAAAATTGCATGCAATATTCCAAATACTAGCAGAATTTTCATCGGGTCCATTAAAAGTATTCAGACCTTAATAGATTATCAAGGAATATGAATTTCCTTTACAACTATAAAATAATGTTATGCACTACATGTGACACTATGAGTCATATGCTGTTGACATTAGGCTTAAGTTACCTGTGAAGTGACCAGGCCAGGACTGAACTGGGGAAACAGTGAAAACGCATTAATCTTCTGGAGAATTCCTGGCCAGAATCACTCTATCTGGAGATTAATTACAGACAGAATGAACCATTGGGAGGTGGGATAACAGATTATAGACATTTGGGTGAGAATAGATTATTTGAGATGTTGGCTTTTCCTTGCTTCTTTTTTCATGTTAGGGCTGCCATGACCATATCATTACAGATCATTAGTTAAAGATACACTTAGCAAGATGCGTGGGTCATTCCTTTAGATGAAGTGTCCTCATGTTTACAACACGGTGAGACTTGGAAAACGGGCTTACCTCTTAGCTGACTGTCACTGATAAAACAGCTCTTGAAAGCAGCCAGGGAGGTGGAAGGTCATGTCCACAGGGTTAAAGGTCATTGATGCTTGGTCAGCAAAACTGCTTTACAACAACTGTTGACTCCAGCTAACTAAGCTTGGAGTGGCAGTGCCTGTCAAGTCTTTGCACAACGAGCTAAAGAAGGATCAATGCATGTAACCTGCACTACATTGCAAAGACACTATTAAAGAGAAATTAATCTACAAAATAAAACTCAGCAAGTATGACTACATTAGACTACATTAAACAAAATAAATTGTCTGTAAAATTAAGTTACTTCATACAACTGGAACAATCACTTTCAGACAGAGTAATACAGTGTACATCTTAGTGGCATGTCATAGAATCATAGAATCCCTACAGTGTGGAAACAGGCCATTCAGCCCATTGAGTCCACACTGACCCTCCAAAGAGCATCCCACCCAGATCCTATCCCTGTAACCCTGTATTTCCCATGGCTAATCCACCTAGCCTGAATATCCCTGGACACTATTGGCAATCTTTGCTAATTTTTTTCCAATGGATCACATGTTTTCTGTCTGACATCTCCCATTTCTTTAACATCTGAGTATGTAATTGTGCTGGAAATACATGATTATCATAGCTTTCACATCCTCAGGTCTACTTGAAGAAGTGCCACATGATTTAATGGGGAGGGTATCTGTACAGAGAGGCCTGTGGCCCTTGTGTAGAATGGCAAGTGGTGTCTGGAAAATCAAGTAGAGATTATCAATTACAAAGTGTAACAAGTGAGTAATTTTGACATTTAAGTCAGTGATATCAGAATATGTGTGAATGTACAATGTCCTGATTTTCTTTGTTGGCAGAAATTGCCTAATTAAAAAGGACCGACTGGGTTCTTTTTTACATTGTCAATATGAAAGTAAATTGTAGCAGCAGATCTCAAATAGTTGAACTCTAAATGTGTCTTATTTATAACAGTTCAAGTATTTTTAACACTTTTACTCAGCAAGCACATCAGGCTCAGAACCAAATGTGCTGAACTCTGGATCTGAATTCCCAATGCAATCTCTTGTCAGTCAGAACTCTGTAAGAGTAATATCGTATGGAACAGCAATGACCATTCACCCTCTCAACCTTGTTCCACCTGTCATCTGGATCATGGCTAGTTTCCATTTCCTTCCTTTCTTCTCCATATCTCCTGAAAACACTAGCTAACAAGAATCAATTGAACTAATTTTTTGAAATATCGATTGACTCAGCATCAACAGCCTTTTACTGGGAGAGAATTCAATATTTCACACTACACGCCATGTGAGGACATGTTTTCTGATTGCATTTCTGTGTGGCCCCTTATGTCTGGTATCTCACACCAGAGAAAACAGCTTCTCTGTATCTAACATCTGCTCAATTCCTTTTTATCATTTTAATTGCCTCAGTTAGATCACCTTCTGCCTTCGTGACTCAGGGAGTGTGACCAAAGCTAGCATATTGTTTCAGTGGCATGCATTGAATTGTCTCTTATCTCCAGTATATCCCTCCTGAGGTAAGATGCCTAGAGCTGAATGCAATACTCCCTCTCAGCGCTGTTTGAACAAGGCTCCGTAGTATCACTTCTTCCCATTTGCCTTTCTGGCCGCTTGAGATAAAGGTAATGGTCTATTAGCAGTTTTAAATTATTTTGTAACTTTGTGTCAGCGATTGGTGTGTTGCATATAGCAATACCCTACTGGGCAGCATGGTGGCTCAGTAGGTAGCACTGCTGTCTCTCAGCAACAGGAACCTGGATTTGATTTCAGCCTTGAGTGACTGTCTGTGTGGACTTTGCATGTTCTCCCTATTTCTGCTGGCCGCTCTGGTTTCCTCCCAGAGTGTCGCAGGTTAGTTCAGCTAGCCATGAAAAGCATAAGGTTACAGGGATAGTTTGGGGGTCTGGGTGGGATTCTTTTCAGAGAATTGGTGCAGACTCGATAGACCGAGCGGCCTCTTTCCACACCGTTGGATTCTGTGATTCAAGTTACTAGTCATTCACAAAATTTCTACCTGTGAAATTGATTCTAAACGTTTTCTTTAAAGAAAAGCTAAATTGGATGACAATTGAAGTTTGATGCCTTCACAAGTGAAACGGATGTTAGGGAGATGATAGGCTGGAGGGCTGTTGGCGTTCAATGTCTTCATGTTGGTGCATGTTACTGAAATGAAGCTAACTGTTGTTACATTGCTAGCTCGATAGCAACATGATTTATTTTCATTTCAGAACTACGAGATTCCAGAGGCTTCAGTGTAAAATCTAGAGTGTTACATTAACCACTTTCCAGTCCTCATAGACCCTCCCCAACTCCAGTGATTCTCAAAAGATCAATGCTAATGCCTCAACAATTTCCTCAGCTATGTCCTTCAGACCTCTGGGGTGTACTCCATTAAGTCTGGTGATTTATCTATCTTTAGTTCTCTCTGTTCCAAAGCACTTTCTCCTTTCTGATGCCACTGCATTCTCCTCTGCTTTGAAGTTCTGGTATGCTGGTGGTATTTTCCATGATGAAGACTGATGTAAAGTATCTTTTAATTTCCTCTGCTATTTCTTTGTTCCCTTTTACTAGTTCTCCAGCCTCATTTTCCAGCAGTCCAATGTCTACCCTTGCCTCTATCTTACCTTTTAGATTTCTTCAAAAAACTTCTTCAATCTTCTTTTATACTACCAGCTAGCTTACTCTTATGTTTTATCTTCTCCCCTCCCTCCTCTTCTCCATTTTTTCTTTATTCTCTGCTGATTTTTGAAAGCTTCCTACTAATCTCTATCACATTATATGCTTTTTGTTTTGCTTTTATGCTCTCCATGACTTCCCTCGTCAACCATGGCTGCCTCCTCCTCTCATTAAAATGTGTCTTCTTCCTTCAGATGAATTTCCACTGTCCCTTCCAAATCGCCCCCAGAAACGTCTGCCATTGCTGTTCTACCATCTTCCCTGCTAGGCTCCCCTTCTAATCAACTCTGGCCAGCTCTTCCCTCATGTTTTTATCATTCCTTTACTCCATTGCAATACCATTACATTTGAATCCAGCTTCTCCTTCTCAAACTGCAGGCTGAATTCTATAATATAATGGTCACTGAACCCTAAGGACTCCTTCATCTTAAGCTCTCTGATCACATCTGCCACCTTGCACATCACCAAATCCAAAATTGCCTGTTGCCTTGTGGACTGTGCTATAAGCTGCTCCAAACAACCATCTTGTAGGCATTTCATTAATTCATTTTCTTAAGATCCACTACCAACCTTATTTTCCCAATCCACCTGCATATTGACGGTCTCCATCGTTCCCCACATGAAAGTGTGCTTTTCTCACAGTTGTGCCTTTGTTATCCCTTGATTTATTTTCTTCCCTACATTTGATTACTGTTGGAAGGACAGTAAACAACTTCCCCCAGGGTCTATTTTCCTTTGTAGTTCCTCAACTCTGCCCATACGGACTCTATATCTTCTGACTGTATATCATTTCTTGCAATGGATTTAATTTCATTTCTTACTAGCAAGGAAATACCCCCCCCCCTTTGCCCATCTGCCTGACCTTTCAATAGGACATATCTCCTTGGATGTTTCATTCCCAGCCCTGATCCCCTTGCTGACATGTCTCTGTAATATCCACAACATCATGCCTGTCTATTTCAATCTGCGCTACAAGCTCATTTACTTTGTTTCCTGTACTGCATGTATTTCAGTACAATACCCTCTTGTAATTGTCTCCTCATCTGCTGTGCCTGAAGTTAGATTCCTGACCCTTTCCAAGCTCTCTGTCCTATTACTTGTTCTGGAAGCTTTAATAATCTCTGCTGACCCCAACCCCCTTTAACCTTTTCCATAATTTTCCATTTGGATCCCCGCTCCTACTGCTTAGTTTAAAGCACGATCCACAGTCCTAGTTATCCACATTTTAAACATTTTACAATCCCATTTAACCCAATCTGTGCTTTCTGATATTGGGGGGTGGGGGAGTCGAAATGCCCCAAAATTTTGCTTTAAGAGATTATTTACTTATTTCTTATATGACCATGTCATGCACAAACTAGTTGCCATATTTCCTGCATTATGACAGCCCCTACATTTTAATTTCTTAATTGTGGCAAATTTACTTATAAGGGGAAGTTTACAATCATAGAGTATAGTTTGGGCGTTGGTTTTGTTCAAAGACTGCTTATGTTAGAGGTGACATGAGGTAGAGAGCTGACTGAGTTCAAAAGCTGGTTGAGTTGAAGGGTTGTTCGCTTGCAAAGTATTCCTGTACACTCATGTTCCAGAAAGTATATTATGTGTCTTTGTAAAGATTTATAATTCTGGAATGTCTGTGGTCACAGGCAGTTAATGCACAGCAGTGGAAATGCTTGCTGAGTTCACATTATCTTTTGCATGGTTAAAAGGAACTTCAAACATGAGCCTAACTGGGTTGCCCTTGAATGACATTCACTAACCTCAAACTACTGCTACTTGAATCCCTGTTGTACACTATTTCTCTGACTCAAGTCTTTCAAAACCTGACCTTCATAATACTTGTAGACAAGGTCACCCTGCAGACAAAAACTCGATCAAATCCTGTCTGTTTCCTAGGAATGGACTGCTATATGCTCTGGTTCTCTTGGTAAAAAAAACATATCTCTCTCTGATAATATTCAATGATTGAACCCTCTGGGGTAATTCTCAACCCCTCTGAGTGGAGACACTTTTCCTCAGTTGAATTTGAAATGGCCTATATCTCATTCTGAGACTCTAAACCTTAGTTCTAGAAACGTTGTCAACCTTGTGAACTTCCTGAAGAATTATAATCATTTGTCGATGAGATGAATGCTCATCTTTCTGAACACAAGGGCTATTTTACTCAACCTGTTCTCGCAGAATAATTCCCTCAACCCAGAATTCAGTCACATGAGCCTTTATTGTATTCTTTCTAAGAAAGGTGCATCCTTATTTTGGTAAAGAGTCAAAAATAATGCAATGAATTCCAAGTATGCTTACTCCGAAGCCTATGTAATTGCAGTAAGACTTCTTTGCTCTTGTAATCTTTTTCCCTTTTTATGAAGGCTAATAAAACAATTGCTTTCCTAATACCTTGCAATACCTGTGGGTTAATTTTCTGATGTTCATGTCACGTTCAGGTACCTCTTCATACCAACTGAGGGAATTTTCATCTTTTGTGACTGTTGGGGCAGGTATGAAAAGAAAAAGGATTTCTTCTTGGATGTGGGTTGAGTTTTCTCAAGTGCTTATGTTCTTCTCAGCTCATTGCATTTTCACGCATGGGTAAAATGCCAATTTATTTTGTGTCAATGGGTAGAAAGTTTTCTCTCTCTCTCTTTCTACTTCTCTCTCTTGTTCGTCCATTGTCCTTCGAGTTTCTGTGCTGTACTTCCCTATGACTCTATTAATCTATGACATTGACTTTCTGGTTTTCCACATCTAAGTGTCTATTTAAAAGTGCGCTGACAAAACCTTACTCACTGCACCAAAGGAGCATCACTCAACCTCTACTCACCCATTGTTGGAGATGTCAGACACCAGGCACAAAGCTTTAGCAACACTTAACCTGCCCCCCTCTTGTGGACAGCTCAAGAGAATCTGACTCCAGTGCCACTTAGAGGATGAATGCTTTACCACAGTTTGTGCCATTATTTACTCAATGCTTCATGCTTCTTTGGGTTTGAATTAGCACTGCTCATTTGCCACTGCAAAGGGTTGTCACACAGGAGATTTGATGCCAAGCATTTCCACCAGTTGTCTTATATATAGTCAATGTTGGTCACTTCTTTGCAGCTACCAGTGTAGCACTACTGGCACCACACAGTAGTACTGCCCCTCACCTGTCAGCCATGAGAGGTACAACACTCAGCAGCTTGTGTACCATCAGCAAGGTGGCCTTTCAGATCTTGCAGATCCAACTACATTTCACCAAAGGCTTGCATGGGACAGGGATAAAACCACAAAAGATGAACCCTGTTTTAGTTAAAGCTGCTCGCAGATCACTTGGGTAGACTAGTTAGCTCAGTCAGGTTTCAATCTTAATATTGTCAGCTTTTAACAACAAGGCAGGCTGCGTATGAGCTGATGGGTCAATCTCATGAGCTGATCACTAGAGAGTCTGAGCTTTTACCACTGAGCATTTGTTGTGACTGAGCCAAGTAAGTGACGAAGCTTGTACTCACTGGAGTTTGACAGAAACTGTCCACCCTGTCAGGTACACACTTTATTTTTATAATCATGTGTTTGGTTCCTGTTTTTGGCGAATAAGTGAATTAACTCCAGGCTGGGGTGAGTGTTTATGACTTGCTCATGAATGCAAAATAGGTGAAAGTTGGCAAACAAACTGGCCTGAAAGGTTTTGACAATTCAAAAGCAAAACGTTAACCCGCTGTCAGGAAATTGAACTTCTTACTTCCTGTCCAATTAAATTTCCCTACCTACCTGTTGCAAAGCTGGGGATGGGTCTGGAAAACATTTTGTATAATCTCACTTTTAAAAATATAGCCTTCTATCCTATTTTTCTTACTAAACTGATTATTTCACATTTTTCCATTTTATATTCTATGTGCCACAATCTTGCACATTCATTTACCAAGTATGTTTTTGTAACACCTTCACAAATTTCTCACAGCATTGCTTTCCCTTTAGCTTTGTGTCATCACCAAACATAGATAAACTATACTCAGTCCCCTCAGCTAATGATTAAAATAGATTTTAAATAGCTGAGAGCCCAGCATACATCCTTGCAGTGCACTCTAATAATTACTTGCCAACCCAAAAGTGACTTGAAATAACTACACAGAAGTCAGTATCTCAACACCACGTCACCTTTTATTTACATGTTGGCATTTCTTGACACTGACCCAGCTCCCTCAGAGCCATTAACAGAGCAAACGGAACCTTTGACACTCCTGTTTATGCCTGTCAGCCAGGGCTCTCTGACTGGACCAGAATAACAGCCCCAATCAGAGAACTCATATTCTATGAGGTCCACCTGGTTAACCTTGTTACAATCACAATGCCACTCTTTGATTCCTACTTTTTTTTCAGTTATTAAGCAATCATCCATTCAAGCTAATGCAGCACCCTAGTCCATATCAGGCCTAAGTTTGTGCAATAGTTGTGTAACATCTTGTTGAATGCTTTTTGAAAATCAAAAATGCTACCTCCATTGGTCCCCCTTATCTTAGAGTGATAGAGTCATAGAGATGTACAGCATGGAAACAGACCCTTCGGTCTAACCCGTCCATGTTGAACAGACATTCCAACCCAATCTAGTCCCACCTGCCAACACCCGGCCCATATCCCTCCAAACCCTTCCTATTCATATACCCATCCAAATGCCTCTTAAATGTTGCAATTGTACCAGCCTCCACCACATCCTCTGGCAGCTCATTCCATACACGTACGACCCTCTGCATGAAAAAGTTGCCCCTTACGTCTCTTTT